>NW_027491616.1:0-489485 GCF_021521415.1 Bidens hawaiensis | reverse complement strand
TCAAGTAATCATAAACATGTAATTACTCATGACATTATATAAGCAATTAATCTCACCTAAACAGATCTAATTACTTATCATAGCAACAGATCAGTTAACAAGATAGTCAAGTATTATCATCAAAATCAACCAAATTGCACAAGTAGTCACTCAAGTACCTATCAGTTAACATCAAAGCAGTGACATAATAAAAACATATTAAACAACATATTCAGCAACATATTCAGCATGTGTGACCTCTTTTAAAATATTCAAGTAGCTCATAGAGGTACACAACTAAGCACAAATCCTTAATCAGATTTCATCAGAGTTGATCATCCCCAGGGCTTTCAACAGAAAGTTGAACCTGGTTCTATCAAGTGGTTTGGTGAATAGGTCAGCCAGATTATCACTTGTATCAACTCTTTGCATGTCAATCAAACCCTTTTCACTACAATCACTGATGAAATGATGTCTGATTTCAATATGCTTAGTCTTAGAATGTTGGACAGGATTCTTAACAGTAAAATATGGGGTATTTAGAAAGTACAAACCATAGTCCAGCATCTGATTCTGAATCCAGAGAACTTGTGCGCAGCAGGCAGATGCAGCAACATATTCCGCTTCTGCAGTGGAGATTGACACTGTGGTCTGTTTCTTGCATTGCCATAAAACTAGTCTTTCACCCAAAAACTGGCATCCTCCTGTTGTAGACTTTCTACTCATATTACATCCATCATAGTCACTGTCTGTATATGCAATTAGATCAAAGGATTTGTTCTTTGGATACCAAATCCCTAAGTCTGATCTTCCTTTCAAATATCAGAATATTCTTTTCACAGCATTCATGTGGGAGACTTTTGGATTTGATTGGAACCTAGCACATACACACACAGCAAACATGATATATAGTCTTGTTGCAGTCAGATACATCAGTGATCCAATCTTGGCTCTGTATTCATGTTCATCAACTGGCTCTGATACCACTTATCAGGTCGCGCTTAGAATTGGATCTTAATCAATCATGTCATAACTCACACAAAATTAATCGTGTTGACAAGAGAGTTAATGACGGGTTACTAAGTTTAGAAAGATGACCGTTTGTTAAAGGCGGAATCAATAACAAACATACGGTTGCAATGAATATTCAAAATACGAGGACACACGAAGGATTCACTCAAAAGATTTCCATTTATATAACGTTAATCACAAAAAAAGATAATCGATTTAGGGTTTAGGAGGAATCCTCGGACAGCCGTCACACACACAATATTCTTAATTAATGTGTCTGTCTTATCCACTCGTATATTCTGTCTATTTCGTGTCTCTGGCGGCGTGCCCTAATTATTCTATTTATAGCCCTGCCAACCTAAGACAGGCTGTCATTCCTTTTAGAAACCCTATCCGATAGTACATACTCACTTTACATATTCAAAAATATACTAAGTGTAAAACAAGTCTTCCGGGTAAGCTTTTCATTAAACTTCAGTCTCCGAGTACGCAGTGTACTCGGCCTTCCTTCAGACATGGTAAACATAGAAGTGTACTCGGAATCAGTTTTCGGGTAGACTTTACTTAGAGAATATTTTACCAAGTAAAATATTCACCGAGTAGACTTCAATCTTCTTGGACTTATCAAACTTTGCTCGACAAATACTCACAAGCAACCTTGTTCTTCTATGATCCTGTTCGGCTCTTTGTTAGTTGAATAACTTATTTGATAAGGCGTACTCGGGAGTACATACCTTACTCGAGCAGAACCTTACTTGATATAACTTAGAGATATTCCATCAACTCATCTAGTATACTCGGACCATAATTATTAAATAATACCTTGCCCGGTCTTCCAATTACTTGGCTTCTTGGACTTGGTTGACCATACCTTACTCGAAAGAGTAAAATACTTGGTCTTGAAGAACAACCCTGCTTGACAAAGTGAACCTTAATCGGATATGCCAAATAGATGAACCTTACTCGGAAATCACCAAAAAGCATACCTTGCTCGGATATCCACTTAAGAAGATTCTTTGAAGTAAACCATGCCCGGAAGGCAAAATCTCGTACTCGGCTAAGTAAAAGCTTACTCGAAGGTCCAAGGTGTACCCGGAGTCAATACTTAGCAGTTTCTGAGGAGGTTGAGAAGATTCCAATCTTCAATATTCTTCAATTAGGTCAAATCTTCTCATATGGGTCAAACTTTTGACCCAACAGGATTCAATACTTAGCAGTTTCTGAGGAGGTTGAGAAGATTCCAATCTTCTATATTCTTCGTTTTAGGTCAAACCTCCTCATTTGGGTCAAACTCTTGACCCAACAAATTATTCCCTCGACGAATGGGGGGTCCGGGGGCAGCGCCCCTGGTAGCAGGGTTCTAGGGGCGGCAGGCCCTAGTGGGGTCCAAGGGGCAGAGCCCCTGGCTGGGGTTAAGTTGTCTTAACACATTTTCGATTAGAATTTTAAATTATTTTCATTAATTCGTTAATCCATTCTCTATAACGAATTAAGCCTAATTCGTTATCTTTTGTGATCTGGTTCGTTAACCGATTCGTCATCTGATCAGCATATGATTCGTCATCTAAATTTGTTATCTGAACATGTGATTCGTTGTTCTGATTCGTTAGCCGATTCGTTATTCTGGTTTGTCCTTGTAACATAGCGAATGGCGAGTAACGAACCAACTGGTTCGTTACCTAAATATAATGAATTGGCTATCCTGATTCGTTATCTGCAAATAGCGAATTGGTGCGTGATGAATCACCGGATTCGTTATGTTAACTTTAACGAATTGGCTCAGTCTTATCCAGACTTTGACTCATGGGTCAAAGTCAAAATCGTCAAGAACATCATACAGTCAACATCAACGGATTCAGCCATTAATCCTAAATCTCAACCAAATAACACGAGTTGGTGTCAATAGATTCGTAATACCGGCGCCTATAAACCCCAATCAACGAAAGATCCAAAAATCATGTTTTACACAGTCCGATTTGTTTGTTTATAAACCCGGGTATTTACACTACCGATTAACCCATCAATTGATACTGGATTTCACTAAAAATTAGTTCGGTTGATTCGTTTCAACCATATGTATACAGATCTAAGATTACCTAAATGAATCATGTCCTAAATGAACGATTTCTAGTTGCAAACGTACCTTAAACGAGTCAAACTACGAACATGAGTTGGTCTTTAATGTAGGTTCGAGTTGACACAACGTTCTAACACCAAAAATCTCGGGTTTTCAACTTTGAATCTAGGCTCGGGTTAAAGGATAGTCTTGTGTGTGTTTTTGATGGTGTAGGCTATGGTGTAGAGATAGATAAAAATGAAAAGGTTTAGGGTTTAAGGGGTATTTATACTCCCATAAGCCCGTGGACCTAAGGCCCATTACATTTTCTTATGTCATCATCTAATGTCCAAGCCCACCTTCTATTAGTTTATTTATTTAAACCGACACACGACACTTTATCGAATAAATAAAATATCATTTATTTATTATTATCCAAAGTAGGATGTTACACCTCACGAACTATAATTAAACAAAATATAATAATTAAAGACTAACTAACGGGATTGGAAAGTTTAAAGAATACTAAATCTAATGTATAAATATTAAGATAAAAACAAGGAAAATATCAAAAACGAAAATGAAATACAAAATCAGTTTTTGGACAGCAAACTGTTTTGTTTTGATTGAGGTATTTAAAAATATCAAAAAATTTTATTATAAATCAAGACTTTCCAGTCTACTACTAAATTAGAATGTTTTGAACAACTTTCATTTTGAAACGTTTTGCAAATTCGTACCTAAATAGGCCAAAACAGCCATGTAAATCAGAGTGTAGGAATCTTCGCACTGTTTTTAAAATATTTATTTCGAATTCATAGGAATGAATTAAAATGCGTAAAAATAGTTAGAAACGTATTTCATTGAAGTCAATCAATCAATCAATCAATCATACCCAGTAAAATCCCACCGACAGCAAAGCTATAAGTAGGGTCTGGAGAGGGTGGGATGTAGGCACACCGTACCTCTATCCAAATGAATAAAGAGGTGGCTTCCAGAGAGACCCTCGGCTCTAAGTACATGTGTATGAAGCAAAATAAAGGAAATCAAAGTTTAACAGCTATATAAAAACTACTGCTAATTATAATAATATTAATAATAATATTAATAATAAGATCACAGTTTAACAGCTATATAAAAGCTAATAATAATTATAATAATAATAATATATGTAAGGGAAATACCATTATGGTATGTGACCTAAATAAGTTAAGTCTAAGCCCTAAGGTATTCAATTCTCTCTAAAAATCCTTAACTTTAATTCTACTTCTCCACGAATTCCTATCCTCAACCATGTCCTCGGTGAGGTTTAGGTCTATCAAATCATGCCTAATCCTCTCATCCCAAGTCAATTTCGGTCGTCCTCTACCCCTCCACCCCTCTATAGTAATGTTGTCTACGGATCTAACAGGATTCGTCATTAGTCATCTCTTTACATGTCCAAACCATCTCAATCTCCACTCTCTTATCTTGTCTGCTATGTTCGCCACCCCTAATCTCTCGCGAAACACAACGTTTCTTATTCGGTCTAGCCTTGTGTGCCCACACATCCAACGTAGCATTCTCATTTCTGCTACCTCCATCTTCCGCACTTGTGCCTTGTTGATGGCCCAACAATCTGTTCCATATAGCATTGCAGGTCTAACTGCCACCCTATAGAATTTTCCTTTAGTTTAGTCGGGAAACTCTTGTCGCACAATATACCTGTGGCGGCTTTCCATCTACACCATCCTACCTGAACTCGGTGGGTCACATCACTGTCTAATTCCCCATCGCTCTGTACAAAAGATCCTAAATACTTGAACTTCGTTACCTGCGGGACCACCTGCCCTTCAATTGTGATCTGTGCGTCTTCATTGTCGTTTATCCCACCAAAATCACAGTGGAGGTACTCCGTCTTAGATCGGCTAATCTTTAAACCTTTTGTCTCTAAGGTTGTTCGCCACTCCTCAAGCCTCATGTTTAGATCTTGTTTTTTTCTCAGCAAGTAACACAATATCGTCTGCGAACATCATGCACCACGGGAGAGTCCCCTGAATCGACTTTGACAGCTCATCCAAGACTACTGCAAAGAGAAACGGGCTCAACGCCGACCCCTGGTGAAGACCTACCTCTACAGGAAAGAAATCAGTATCCCCCACTGGCGCACGGACACTTGTTTCACTCCTGGTATACATATCCATAATTATCTCTATGTATTTCATGGGCACTCTTCTACCCTCTAAGCACTCCAAGAGCACCTGTCGTGGCACACTGTCGTAGGCCTTTTCTAGGTCAATAAACACCATATGTAGATCACGCTTCTTCTCCCTATACTTTTCCATTAATCTTCTTATAAGGTGTATTGCCTCTGTGGTGGAACGCCCCGGCATGAAGCCAAATTGGTTGACCGTAACCTGAGTTTCTCGTCTAAGTCTAACCTCAATCACTCTTTCCCATAGCTTCATAGTATGACTTAGTAGTTTGATTCCTCGGTAGTTACCACAACATTGGGCGTCTCCTTTGTTCTTATAGATAGGAACTACAACGCTGCTCCTCCACTGGTCTGGCATCTTACCTGATTTGAGAATACTATTGAACAGAGTAGTTAACCACATGACTCCTTCCTCCCCCAGACACTTCCACACCTCGATGGGTATGTTGTCTGGGCTAACCGCCTTAGACCTTCCCATCCTCCTCAGTGCATCCTTCACCTCTTCTCGTGTGATCCGTCGGCAGTAGCAGTTATTCGATTGTTGTCGTTGAAAGTTTGTGTTGTCATGTTCTTCTTGGTAAGCTCTCCTATTGTTAAAAAGATTGTGGAAGTAGGTTTGCCATCTTAGCTTGATGTCCTGCTCCTTGTCCAGTACATGCCCATCTGTATCCTTTATGAACTTCACCGGTCCTAGATCTTGCCTTCTACGCTCCCTGGCTTTGGCAATCTTAAACATAGCTTGTTCCCCCTCTTTTGTTTGTAGACTTTCATACATCCGTTTAAAGGCCGCCTTCTTTGCTTCCGCCACTGCCTTCTTCGCCTCTATCTTGGCCGTTTTGTAGTTGTCCCTCAATTCCACTCGCTCCTCCTCATTCGTGCACCTCATTAGCTCCCTAAAACATCCTTGTTTGTCCCTTATCTTGTCTTGCACTGCGTCATTCCACCACCAAGACTCCTTATGCCCACTTGTCTTTCCTGTTGTGACCCCGAGAGTCTCCTTTGCTACTTGGATGATCTTTGTCTCCATAGCTTCCCATATATGAGTTGAGTCCCCATTTAGTCGAGCCCGCGTATGCAGTATGAGTTTATCCTTAAACAGTAGGAGATTTTCGTCCTTCAAATTTCCCCATCGAATTCTCGGTGTACCTTTCTTCTCTCGAACAGTCAGCTTATTTCTGAAGGCTATATCTGTCACTAGTAGTCGATGTTGAGTCACAACTGCCTCCCCAGGTATGACTTTGCAGTCCTTCCACCAACGTCGGTCTCCTTGCCTCATTAAAAGGTAGTCAATTTGCGTGTCGCGTCCGCTACTGCTAAAAGTGATTAAATGAGAATCTTGTTTCCTAAAATAAGAATTTATAATACCTAGGTCATGTGCCACCGCAAACTCTAGAAGATCTGTTCCGGTCTCATTCCTATCACCAAAACCGAAACCCCCATGTACGACTTGAAAACCATCGTTAGCCTTACCAATGTGTCCATTAAAATCACCTCCTATGCAAATCCTCTCCCCCCTAGGTATGCCCCCTACCACTGCGTCTAGGCAATCCCAAAATTCTCTCTTTTCCTGATCCCCTAGGCCTACATGAGGCGCGTAGGCGGAGACTACTGCCACTACTTCCTCTCCTAGTACTAATTTCAACACCATAATCCTGTCATTATGTCTTATCACCTCCACCACACTAGTGTGTATTTCCTTAGCCACTAAAACCCCACTCCATTCCTAGCTCCATCAGACCCCGAGTACCACAACTTATACCCATTACACTCAGCCCCTCTATGTCCTTTCCACTTAGTCTCCTGGAGGAATGCTATCTGAACCCTACGTCTTTTAAGCACATCTACCAATTCTAGCAACTTACCATTTAATGTTCCTACATTCCAAGAAGCCAAATGCAATATACGCTCCCTATCTTTACTCTTTCCTACACCCCTCGTTTCAGGACATGGTCTCAAGTAATAGTCATGGTTCCTACGCTCTATGGTTGCAACTAGTCACACAAACACAGGCAATAGAACACCAAATCAATAATAATAATAATAATAATAGTAACATAAACTAATAATAATAATAATAGTGTGTAGCAATAACAATAATAGTCAATAGATCTTAAAATGAAAATAAACTCCAAAGATCCGGATCACGTAGTAATAATATAAAAATAACAATAGTAATACTTTTAATAATAATATCCTTATTAAATAATATCCTTATTATTTAATTACAGTAATGAACGATCTCACCAAGTAATTGCAGAAGATAAAAAATAGTAAGGAACGATCTCACCAAGTAATTGCAGTAATGATAGGATAATTGTAACCTTCACTTAGGGTTACAAACTATCAGAAAATCCCGCAGCCAAGAACGATTCCTTCTTCAACTGTTGTGACCTTCAACAATAACAAGATCGACGAGAAGCAAATCGATCAGTATTGAACCAAGAACACCGTTAGGGTTTCAGATTTGAAAACCCCAAAACACAACAGCAGAACACCGTTAGGGTTTCAGTATTGAAACCGATGTGGACTTAAAGCAGAACACCGTTAGGGTTTCCAGAAGCTTCCCTCACTTAAATTGAAACACGTTAAATTGAGGGATTGACGGTTGACTGTGGTGGTGACAAATACAAGGTTGCCGGAGACTGGTGGCGGTACGGCGGTGACACGGTGGACAACCGGCGTATGGTTTCACATATGAATCGTTTACTGGATATTGATGTCGCTTGATGTTTTCAAGAGGAATCAAATAGAGACATGAATTGTTCGAATCAATTGAGGAATCCTCACAAACCACACTTGATGAAAGAAAATGCTATATAATTCATTGATACACACCTATATATCTAATATCAAAACTGAAATATTGCTAAAAGCAATATTCTAACGATTTCGAAAAGGATTTTGATGAAATAAAATTATGGACATTTTTGAATATGATTATATAATATTTATTATCATATATCAGAAAAAATCCTTGGGTCCTTTGAACAAAAAAATAATGATTCAAAACAGAAAATAAAGATGTAAGAACGTTTCAAGTGTGAACTTCATGTAATCGATCATCTCCTTGTGTTCTTTGTTTCATCCACCCTATACGCCATGGTGTATGGATTATGTGGATTCCTAGACATGATTGTGTATGGTCATATGACCATTTGATTAGCTAGTATGAACAAGAATTTAAAATAAATAGAAATAAGATGAAAAAGACTTGAATAATTAAAACACTACCTTTGAAATGGAAAAAAATTAATCTCTTGAACTTGTCAAAGAGTGGTGCAAGAATGAAAGGGGTCGGAGTGAGTTCTTATTTATACTAAAATAAGGAGGTTATTCTTTATATTATTATAATGATAAAATTGATTTGGAGAGTGATTTGGGAAAGGAGGTTTGACCAAAATTTGAATGGTGTAGGAAGATATTTCTTATCTTTTAAAAATAAATAACTTTATGTAAAAATAAATGTGACAAAAATAAATGTGACATAATTAGATAACATAACGTACTTTGGTTATGCATCAATAATGTTATTTATGTGATATTTGAATAAAGAAAAAAATCATGAGTGTTATAATTTTTATTTATATACATATTAGTAATGATTAATATTATAAAATAACTTTAGGAAAGATAAACTATTACGTATGAAATATGTAACATATGGGTATATGTATAATTAACTGAATCACATCGAAAATGTTAAACGAGTTGGGTTTCCGGATCCGAAAATTGACGAATGTTACAGTATTCACAACTTTTTGAAAATTTCGTCTCAAATTTATAGAAAAACCATAACATAAAGAAAGAAAGTAAGAGTCTAAGGAATAATTTTTTTAAATATAACAAAGACCTTCGAATGACCCGAATAACGGTACAAATGGAAAATTATGATAAGGACACTTAGGATGTACCGGCGGCGTATCCACCACACCCTTATCACAATGACATTTGTATCTTTACCCAAAATCACCCTCGGTGCTGAGTTATGACACACAATCGTATTCACTATGAGTTTCATTCGAGGATTTCGATAATTATGCGTGCACTCACAAGTATTTAGGTCGTCTCATGATGCACATTGTTCGTCCCGTTGTGCGGTTTGAAAACAAAGGTAAAAGAAAACTTTTTTTTTAAATCGATATCATTTGATCAAGGGCAATGAACTAAAAATTGAATGAAATTTGATGAACATAATAACTAGTAAAATAATTTTAAAAAATGACGAAATTGTTGAAGTTAACTATCGAGAGTAATAACAACAAAATGAAATAAACAGATAGGGGAAAATTTGAAATCATATAAGTAACTTACACATACGATGTAGAGAAAATACTTGAGATGACGAGAAAATTCACGTAATAATAAATAGATTCACACAACAAACAAATCATATGACTTAATTATGAGTATAATAATAGATAATGTTTGAAACCAAGATTATAAACTCGATGAGATGAGGTAAGAGTACCATGAGGATGAGGTGAGTTTGGAGAGTTTGGGTAGCCATGTATTAAAATATCGAAATAAAATTTGTACATATGACTCCTATTAGATAACTATGTACAACACATGTCCAAAGTCCCAATTTCCAACACGTTTGTAGGAAATCGGTCATAGGTTGTTTATAATAAAAATACGATACTATTATATAACTATGCCCATCACCGTGTACATAGTCCCGGTAATTAACCGGTCCTAGACCACTTAAATCATGATCACTAAAACAAAAAATAGGAATAAATGAGTGATTGAACACCATTATAAATAACCATAATTCTCATTCATAACAAATCTGGAAATTTAATGAAGTTAATACATTAGATTTAAATGAAAAGAAATAAATGTCTTCATAAAGGGTTAGGCTTAGACTTGGGAATTGTTGATGTAACACACTTGTCCTTGAGTAGCTTGGTCACTTGAGGTTGGTTGGTTGATTGAGATTTGGTTGACTTGAATTGGTTGAATGAGTTGGGCTTGAATTGCTTTGGATGGGTTGAGCTTGGATTGGTTGAAGTTGATATACTTGTGCTTGGTAAGCTTGATATTGAGCGGTTTGGGTCGGGTAGGATTGAAGTTGGTTCATGTGTGCGATTCTTGGGCATACATTGCGATAATGGTTAGGGTCTCCACAATTGTAGCAAGCACTCATAGTTGAGGGTGATTGAGTAAACGGTTGAGCATAGGGTAAAGTTTGGGGTTGGGTAATAAGTGAGGTAAATGGTTACATCAAAAGTTGGTTGTGTTCACGACATGTGGCAAAGAGATGACCAAATCGATTGCAATGGGTGCATTGTCAACACTTGAGGTTAGGCGAATAGTGAAAGTTACACGTATCACTTAATGGGTGGGGTCGTGTGTAGGGCTTCATGGTGGGTTGGGCTTGCGATAGGGCCAAGACATAGTTTTGGGAATTGGACTTTCTTTTATTGTTGCGGTAATGGGGGAGTTGTTGTGCTTGAAGAATTCGAGCTTAGAAGACTCTGGTTTAGAAGATTAGGGCTTATGTTCTTCGGTGGGCTCGGATGCAGGCTTATCATTGTTTTTCTTGAAATTTTTCCACGTTAAGGTCCCGGTCTTAACGAGGTTTTCGGTGAGGGTACCGGCTAAAGTGATGGCATCATGGAGCGTTTGAGGGTCACAATTAGGACGGAATCTCGGATTTGCATAGGCAAACCCGATATGTACTTGTCGATTGAACGTTCAAGGGTAGTGACTATGTGGGGGATGAGAATGCTCAGTTCATGGAAACGATCATTGTAGATGGTGTCATTACCACTTTCTTGTTTCAAATTCCAAAACTCCTCTTCCAACTTCCGAAGCTCATGTTTCGGGAAAAACTTCTTGAGCATGAGTTTCTTGAGCTCATCCCTTGGCAAGGCCATGCCAACCTCAGCGCCAAGCGTACACTTCTCACCATTCCACCAACTGAGGGCATTCTTCTTGAGTATGCTAGAGGCGTGAGTGGTTTTCTTGTCCTCGAGACATTCATAGTGGAGGAACACGGTGTCCATTTCTTTGAACCATTGGAGGATAATAGTAGCACCGTCGATACCGAAGTATTCAGGCGGGTTGGCACACTTGAATTGTTTGATGGAGCAAGCAATTGGGTTCGGAGTTGTGGATGATGTAAAGGCATTCACAGTTTGGAGTTGAGAGATGAATGTTGGGAGGGCTTCCACGATTCCCTTAGCGATGCCGGAAGACATGCTATGGTCCGAGTTGTCAGTGCGACTGATAAGGCGGGAAGAAGACATGCTACAATGACGACACGTGAAAAATTTATTATATTTTGGAAAAAGAAAAAAATTGTATAACTATGTGAAATTTTGCTGGTCCCAAATATTCACTCACAATCACAACAAGTCATAAATCACATATTAAATGTGTCGATAAGCGATTTGATGATGAATTGCTATTTTAGGAAAGAAACAGTTTGTTAAAGGCGGAACCAATAACAAACAGGGTAGTTGCATTAAAGATTAATAACAGGTAACTAACACACAAGAATCACTCAAAATATTTCCATTCATATAATATAGATCATACAAATGATAATCGATTTTAGGGTTTCTTATGGAAAGTTATGTCCGTACTATTCTTAGACATCAGTCACAACAAACATTCTCTGTTATGTCTATTTCGGTTTGCCCTCTCTGTCTTGCCCTAGGCATGCCCATAAGTTTCCTTTAATAGGCCTGAGACCTCAGGACAGCTGTCATTCCATCTAGAAACACTAAATATAAAATACATATTCAAATTACATATTCTAAACTATGTTAAGTGTAAAACAAGTTTTCCGGGCAGGCTTTGTAGAAGTAATCTTCTCCAAGTAGACTTTGTGCTCTGCCTACCTTGGTAGACTTGGTAACCTTGAAGTGTGTTCCGGAACAGTTTCTGGGTAGACTCTTAGCTTTCACTGAGTAGACTTCCATCTTCTTGATCTTATCAGACTTTGCCCGGTAAGATCTTACGAGCAACCTTGTTCTTCCATGGTCCCTTAACTCCTTGCTATGAAATAGCTTATTATCAAAGTGTGCCAGGTAGCACTGTACTCTGCTAGAGTTAAGCCCTGCCCGATGTTACTTGGAATATATCATTACACATCAAGCTTACTCGGACCACTATTATTAATGAATACCTTGCCCGGTTTTCCAATCACTTGGTTTCATGAGCTTGGTTAGCCAAGAGCTTATCCGGGGTAAACCTTACTCGACTATGAAGAACAAACTTGCTAGATATAGCGAACCCCGCCCGGGTATACCCTAACTGGTGAACCTTGCTCTTGTATTCACTAACTAGTGAACCTTGCTCGGATATGCACTAAAGAAGACTTCTAGAAGAAAACCTTGCCCGATAGGAAAAATATCATGCCCGGCTAAGTAAAACCTTGCTCGAATGCCTCAGGTGTGCACGATTCCATAATTAGCAATATCTGAGGAGTTGAGAAGATTCCAATCTTCCTTATGATCAATTTTAGGTCAAATCTTGACTCAAAAATCTCCCCCTAGATTGGAACACCTCAGCTTTCCCAAAACACTTCTACAGTTACTTACACATAGTTAAAAATACACATCAAATCAAAATTAAATTTTACATACTCAAAAATATAAACAAATACATATTCAGAATTTTGTTCGAAGACATTACACATCAAAGCCTTTTCTAAAGAAAATCTTCATCTTATTGAGGTATTGTGGATTTCATGTCTTCTATTGACCATCATTTTTGCTGCTCTTTGCTAGAAGATAGAAAGGATATGGTGATGAGTGTGATTCTCAGGTATGTGCAAATCCCTTATATCTCTCAGATCTTCATTGTGCAAGAAGGTCAGGTCTTCATCTCTTCTGATTATCCCCAAAATAAGCCCTTCTGAGTTTCTAAGAACATAGTGGCCATCATTTTCTTTATACTTAATTTAAGTTATGATGCCATTCTTCTGTACTGTGTAATTTGGGCGTGTCATTCTTCTTTCAGAGCTTATGCAGGTATTCATGTTTGACACAAGATTCTTATCTTTGACTTTTATCTAGTAATACAGTTTAGCACTGGCCATCTTTTTCAACTTTGCAGTCCTTCTTGCTCTGTCAAGTTGAGTTATTTTCCAGCTTCTCTTTTCCTTTAAGAATGGGAATCCCTTGTCAGCTTCATCTCTCAAATATTTAGAGAGATCATTTTGCTGTCTCCCAGCCAAGTTATTTCTGTCTCGATAATCATACAGATTAAGTGTGGCCATTTTCTCCAATTGTTCTTGAGTGTATTCAGCAAAATCACCTCTTATAACTATGTATCTCATCTGTCTGCTTTCCGTAATCACTTTTAGAGACTCAGAGACTGAATCATAGTAGAGAGTTCTTGGGAGATCCACATTGGATTGTGGTCTTGCTGTTCTGTAAAGTTTTGTTCTGCTTCTTTACAGAGACCCAACTTCATTTTCACTACACCAGGACTGTTTAACAACCCTGCAGGCATAAATCTCCCGTCAATAAAGCTTCTAGGGTTCTCACCCTCCATCAGAACCTTTTCCCACTCAGCCTTCTATATATAGAAAAGTTCTTTCAAGTCCTCATTTTCTAGTGCATTAAAGGTGTCTTCATCCATTCCCCTTTGATTTAGCATAATGTTCCTCAAAATTTGGATCATCTCTTCATTGTCCCATGGAACTATAGGTTCATCAACAGGTTCAGGTTTTTGTTCCTCTGGGATTGGTGTGTCTTGGGTTGTTTGCTCTTTTGATTTCTCCTTTTCATTTTGGGCCTTTTGTTTCTCCCTTAAAGTCATTATCTTTCTTTTCTTCTTACGAGGTTCTAGTTCAGACTGAGCTTTCCTTGATTGTTCAGCAGATGGTTCAGTTTGTAACCTTTTGAATTTTTCCTTTCTTTTCATGTTATTAAAAATTGATTCAACTGTGGCTTTATCCAAACATTCAACCATTCCAGGTTTCATCCCTTTTTGCAACACGTATCCACACTTTCCTCCAAACTTCATTTTCAAAGCTTCAATCTTTTCAGCTTCCTCATTTTCTTTTACAAACTTTTCTTCAATTTCTTATCTTGTGATTGCATAGGCTTCTCTCAGCTTTTCAAGCTTGAAATGAGATAAGTCTTTCTCAGAATACCCATGCTTTCTTAAATATTCTCTATATTTTTGGGCATCTCTATTCTTTTGTTCCATTTTCGTATTGATTTCATCTATCTCTTTATCCAACCTTTTCTACAATTGATCATCATTCAAATCAGCTAAGGTTTCAAAGCTTATCCCAAAACACATCATTTTCATAACGAGTGGATCTTTCTTCTTAGCATCCAACATACTTCGCTCAATGTTTGCCCTTTGTTCATCAGTCAATGTAACTTGTGGGGACATAACATTTGCAGTTTTAGCACCCTTTCCCTGATTATCATCATCATCATCAGTTTCATCCTCCTCCTTTATAGATTCATCTACAGCATCAATTTTTGGCTCATCTGGAGTTGGATTCTCAGGGATTGGTACATTAGGCACCCCTTGCACATTTTCGTATGGTCGTAAGGTTTGTAAAGGAATTGCCCATATTGTACTTGCCTCATCATCAGGGGTTTTCACAAAGTATTTGTTCTGATCATCCCATTTCCCTTTTTTGGCAGCCTCAGCTCTTTCAGCTGGTTCAAATGATTCAGGTTTATCCCTTTTTCTTGAATATTTCTTTCCATATTTGAAATCATCCACGTATTCCCATTCACTTGGGTTCTGTCTGATATCATCTTTAATTTGTTCATCCCATTTCCTGACAGCCATTGAGGTAATAGTTTGACCAATCTCTTCTTCAATCATAACTTCTGTATTCACATTGGCTGGCTCAACTATTTCAGTTGTTTCTTTATCAAGTTCACATTGAATTTGAAACATGCTTACCACCATGGCCAAAGAGTTGTCCACTTCCTCAACTCTATTCAATTTGATCAGAGCTTCAATAACATCTTGATCATCAGCGTCTTCATCATTAATTATCTTAGAAATATTGGCTTGATTGATCAAAGCTTCCTGCTCTGCTAGCTCCTCAGGAGTCAAGATTTGGGCTAATATTTCCCTCTCCATTGTTTCTCTTACAATATTTTCAAATTCTCTCGTTGCAGCAGCAGAAGCTTCTTCCTCTTCATTCATCAAACCTTCTTTCACAAGCTTTGCCTTAAAAGGCTCTTCTTCAAAGACTTTTGTCTTTCCTTTAGCCATTCCTCTTTTCAGATCTTCTTCAGTTTCAGACTGTTGATAATCATCAATTTCTTTTTCTAGTGCTTCCAACTCTAGATCATACTCTACCCTCTTGGAGCTTTCAGGTTGTTCAGTTTCAGTAAGTATCAACTCCTCGGTAACAGCATCATCTTCATTGATAACATCAGTCAGTTCTTTAGTTACAATATCACCTAGGACATCTGTAGCTACATATTTTCTTCAACAATCATCTTTTCGATTCCTTCCCCTGTCTCCTCTTCATCTCTCACCTCCTTATTATCCTCATCACTCCATACAACATTCATCACTTCATCATTTACATCATAGTTTTGTTCACCTTTTTCAGATGAATCTTCCTCATAGTCATCATCCTCCATCCTCCTTTCTTCACTCTCCTCATCATCATCATAAGCATTTAAAATGCATGTCAATCCATCAACATCAGCTATTTTAACACTTACACCCTTCATTTTTGGTTCATCAACATTCAAAATATCATTAGTTGGATCAATAACATTCTCTCCCTGTTTTGGGGTAGCTGAGGTCTTCTTAACCACCTGCTCCAGGTTTTGAATTCTCATTAATGCTCATGCCAATTTATCCAGTAGCACCACATTCTCCTTTGTTACCCCCTCATTTCTCTCTTTTAACCTTGCATTCTCCAACATAATATCCAAGTTTCTTTCAAATAATAAGGTTCCAGAAGGAGGGGTTATTGGTGGTGAGGTAGAGAAAGGTGCAGGTTCAGATTGGTCTTGATTAGTGGTTTGAGGGTTTATTGGGTTCGAATCTTCAAAAATGTTTTCACTGGTGGATGGTAGTGGGTTGATGTTTGGAATTAGAAGGGTTTTGGTTTGGGTGATGGTAAATGTAGGTGGTTTTTATGATTTTGGTGGGGTTTGAGTTGTGGTTTGAGGTGGTGATTGGGAACTAGTTTGAGGTATGGTTTGGGTATGGATAGGGGTAGGCTGGGTTGTTGTAATTGATTGGGGGTGGTGATTGAGTATGGGGTGGGCTTGGAATGAATGTATCCGTGTGTATTGGGTTGTTGGTCGGTGGTGTTTGTGGTGGTGGGGATGTTTGTGTTGATGTTTCAGGCTGGCTTTGGGCTAAGGTTTAGCTTGGGGATTGGGTGGTGTGTTCTTGTTGTTGTGGATATAAAGGTGGTGTTGGTATAGGTTGTTCCTCCCCCTGAGACTGTACATTCTCATTAAAGGCAGCATCACCTTCAGCCGCATTTCCTTCATTACCAATGTCATCATCTCCAACATTATCTCCTGCATCACCATCATTACCATCGTCTCCATCATCTCCATCACTATTCTCATCCTCATCACCTCCTTTCACATCCTCATCCTCAGACAATAACACATTCAATTGAGGTATCATAATATCATCAAACAATAACCATGGCAACTCCTCAAACACCTGCTCTGGATCAAATCTGCAAGTGCTAGCCAGATTTTCTATTCTCTTAAACGTATCTGGATTTTGCAGGACATGTGTGATTCCTGTAGTTGGTAAGTTCTCCAACTCTTAATTGAAAATTATCTGTAGGAATCTCGGATATGCCAAATGCTTTTATTTGATTGGATTCTCCGTATTTTGAACTAATCCTTCAAATATCATTCGTGAAAAGTTGAAAGGATAGTTAAATAAGACTGCAACAGTGACGTTTGCCAAGTCTCTACTCATGAGGGTCCATGACCCTTTTCTTGGTGCGAACCCCTGTATTATATGATGAATCAAGAATCTGTATATGGTCGGAAACATTCCCTTTTGCAATTGTCCATCTTTTGTATTCCCCTGATAACCCATACATTTGACAAGTATTTTGTATAATTTAGCAGTTGTGAGATGGATTGGGTTACGGTTATCATCATTCAACTGTAGACACCTTCGAATCACTGCCTCATCCACCCGTATATCTTGATTACCAACAGTGGCTTTGATCCATCGGCTATTCACATCTTCCATCAACGTTGCCGAGTTCCAAAAGTTTAACGAATGGTTCGGTAAATTGTAGGACTTGCTGTAAGTGCAAATTGAATATTTGATCTTTGCAACCAACTTATAATCGGAGCAACCTCTTCATTCTTCGGTGTGACTTGCAAAAGAGCGCACATGTTGTGCTTTTGCTCAAAGAAATATATCGGAACTTCTTCGTCTGCCATATCTGAAAATCACAATCAAACATATTCAAAGTGAAATTAGTTATAAAGCTCATTACTTTAAGCAACTTCAAGTTGTAAAATTAAAGAAGAAAGGATAGAAATTTCATTAAGAACCTGTTTTTCGACAAATTTACCCAGTCGGAATTAGAGGGCTGGTAAAGTTAGGGTTTGGATTAATTGAGAATGCAATGAGTCGGTTTGGGTTTCTTTGAGTATGCAGTGGAAGGAGAGAGAGAGAGGGGGAAAAAGAATGTTGAAAAATATCTCTCACTCTCTCTTATATATCTTTTGAAAGTGGGTTTTAAATGCATTTTGTCATTTATCCAATTTAACCTTTTACACATTTAATGTACCCAAGTCCAAGTTAACAAATTTGGCAAACCTTGCTTGGAAATTGTCAATATAAGTTTTGCAAAGCATGCCCGGTATATTCCACTTACTCAAAGCTTACACGGTTATAGGTTTGTAAAGGTAAGGTAAAAAATAAGTTTAAATTAAATGAAGAAAGACCTATCTGAAATACCAGATAGCTTGAAAATTGAATCACAAGATGAATAATCAAGTATACAACATATAGTAGGCAACCTTGCTAGGAATCAATTAAGATGCCTAAATAAATATTTTAACCCAACTTCTAACCTTACTCGGATAATTATGACAGCACATACCTTTCACGAATAAATTGACCAGCAAACCTTACCCGAAAATTAACCTAGAGCAAACCTTACCCGAAAATTATTCACAATTATTCAGTCAAGTATACTTTGATGCAAAGTATGCCCGAAAAACTTTCAGGAAATACAAAGTGTGCTTGGAGTGGATTCCTAGCACAAAGTGTACTCGGAAAGCCAGTTGAAATTACCAAGTATACTTAGGGAACTTTGGAATCAACGTGTGCCCGAAATATATAAAGTGTGCCAGGGAGACAAGGTCTGCCCGAAAACACTTGTAATTTCAAAGAAACATATACAACACATAAGATACGAAGCTTGCTCGGATCGAGAGATCAAGCTTAAAACACAGATGTTCAGACATCAAACATGCTCGGTGAGTTAGAAGTTTGAGTACCTTACCCGAAAGGTGTACATACTTCAAAGCATGCCCGATAATCATACACTTGACCAAAGTGGCTAAGCTTACTCGGAAAGGTTAGAAAATATCAAACCTTACCCGAAAATACATAATCAAATGTTTTGTGCCCGGGAAGGTTTGAGAACTACAAAACCTTGCCCGAAAATACATATTTAACTGTTTTGTGCCCGGGAAGGTTAGAAAGCATCAAACCTTTCCCGAAAATACATATTCAACCTTTTGAAGGAAAAATGTATCTCTTTTTGACTTAAACCAATTTTCAACTGTATTTTTCATGAAAGATCATTGTTTAGAGAAAATGGTGCATTTAGAGACCAAATTTCAGTCTTGGTTCCTTTCAAAACAATTCTTCTTTTGCTGAAAAGATCTCAATTATGGGATCATATTGACTAAGTAGCTTTCTCAATACTTCATTCTTAGCATTATTATGACAACATAGACATGTCAACAGCAGGTCTAGACTTAACATGAATTTCATCTCTTTGGTGATATGATTTAATTTCATTTAATATGCATGACTCTTAATGGATAACACATGATGTTTTATGATGCTTCTTATCTATTCTCAACGCTTATTAGGCTTTCTCCAGATCACCCCAATTTGACTTTGACCCCCCCAGGATTTGGTCAAAACTTTTAATGACATAACATATTTTTTGAAAATTTTGAGATTTTATTTTTCAAATTTATAAACATATGTGAGGTTGAACGTTGACTTACATGCCACGCAATTCGGACTTACAGGCCTTTCATTTGGGATGTTTAAAGGACTTATATGATTGCCTCCACCCCTGTAGTTCTAGAATTAACCCTCATGCTTGCATTTTCTTTCAAAATGTTTTGTGAACATCAATCAACTTTTGGTTGATAAAATATTTAAAAATTATGCTGTTCACAGTTGTTCTGAGTCAATAAAGCAAACATTTCATTTTGGTGATCAAATACCAACAGGCTTGTGTATGACTGGATAATCAATTTTCTGCATATCATTTGGAAAGATATATATAGGAACATGCATAGACATCAATGTAACTCCACATAAGATATAGCAGTTTCTTTATGTTTATATCACCTTAGATTTTACACATCATGAGAAAGAAACCATACATATTTAATGACTGTATTAAGTGCCCCTTTTGGTCTATTAATTCCATATGATTGGATAAGTAGTTAATGTACTATCATTTCCCATAATTAACAGTTTAAGTTCAAACACCCCAATATCTCTTATTTTACTAGTAAATGGTTATCTTGTTTGACCACAAGTGGTCAACATGACCAAACATATATGTGAGTGTATGTCCCTTCAAATCAAAATTATTGACATGATTTTAAGCGAATGAACAGAAAACAAGTTACAGTTTGCCCAAAATGCTTTCAGTTTTCTAGGTTAATGGTTATCCTATATATTCTGATAACAAATGACAGGACCAAATATATACAAGTATATGCCTATCCAACTTGAGAAAATGACATAATTTTCAGCAAATGTACCTTTTTGAGACTTTTCATTGAAAATTCTTTTAAGCTTCTTTAAAGCTTGAACTGAATAGTATTATCATGTCTCTGCACCATAAACAACTTACTCATGTTTTTTATCAAAACTTTGTGATTATGCAAAAATTCATTTGAAAATTAACTTGATCAGTTAATTTTTTTTTGACATAAAGACATATTTTGACACAAAACAGTTGTAACATATTCAAATATTAATCACAAAGAACATCATCAAAACAAGCAGACATTACTAATATTCATAGTCTAGCCTATCCTAATAACATCATATGATCAGATGAAACACTCAATCAAACAACAAATCATGATATCAGATAAGCATTTAATCAGTTAAGACAATTCAAAATACTTATCGTAACATCAAACAGTTAACTGACAAGCAATCATAAGCATCAATGACACCTAAGTTGCACAGATAATCACTAAGCATATATCAGTTAACATTAAACAGGTAACATATGCAAACATATTCATTCAACATTCAGTGTGTGTGACCTCAAACCATATAATCAATTAGCACATAGAGACACACATTAAGCACACATCCTCAATCAAACCTCATCTGAGTTGATCATCCCCAGGGCTTTCAAAAGAAAGTTGAATTTGGTTATGTCAAGTGGCTTGGTGAATAGGTCAGCCAAGTTGTCACTTGTATCAACTCTTTTCATTTCAATCAAACCTCTTTCATTACAATCTCTTATAAAGTGATGTCTGATTTCAATGTGCTTAGTCTTTGAATGTTGAACTAGATTTTTAACAGTAAAATATGCAGCAGTATTATCAATAAAAGTAGGAGTGTTCAGAAAATTCAAACCATAGTCCAGCATTTGGTTATGAATCCAGAGAACTTGGGCACAACAAGCAGATGCAGCAATGAATTCAGCTCCTGCAGTTGATATGGACACAATAGTCTGCTTCTTGCATTGCCATGACACCAGTCTATCTCCCAAAAATTGGCATCCACCTGAGGTTGACTTCCTGCTCATGTTACATCCCTCATAATCACTATCTGTGTAGGCAATCAAATCAAAAGACTGGTTCTTTGGATACCAAATCCCCAAGTCTGTTCTTCCTTTCAAGTATCTAAAAATTCTCTTGACTGCATTCATGTAAGAAATTTTGGGACTTGATTGAAATCTTGCACATACACAAACAACATACATAATGTCAGGTCTTGTAGCAGTTAGGTACATCAGGGATCCAATTTTGGCTCTATATTCATGTTCATCCACAGGCTCCCCATTTTCACCAGCTATCATCTTTTCTTTTGTGTCCATTGGAGTTAAAGCAGCTTTGAGTTCATGACATTTGAACTTATTCAAGATGTCCTGCACATACATAGTTTGGTGAATGAATATCCGATCAGCTTTCTGTTGAACTTGCAGTCCCAGAAAGAAGTTCATCTCTCCCATAGAGCTCATGCTGTATTTGGATTTCATTACTCCTTCAAAATCCATACACAGTTGTTCATTGGTTGACCCGAAGATGATATCATCTACATAGACTTGTACCAGCAGCAAATCTGATCCCTTCCTTTTGTAGAAGAGTGTCTTGTCAATGGCTCTCCTTTGGAAACCATTTTCAAGAAGATGGTTTGACAACTCATCATACCATGCTATAAGAGCTTGATGCAATCCATACAAGGTTTTGTTTAATTTATAAACCCTGTTAGGATACATGGGATCTTCAAAACCTGGTGGTTGAGTAACATACATCTCTTCATCAATCTTTCCATTTAGGAATGCAGACTTGACATCAAGTTGGAATACCCTAATGTTCTTTGAGGCAGCGTATGCAATAAAAATCCTAATAGCTTCAAGTCTTGCAACTGGTGCAAAGACTTCCTAAAAGTCTATTCCTTCTTCTTGTAGGCATCCAAGTGCAACAAGTCTATATTTATTCTTAATCACAATACCCCCCTCATCCCTTTTATTTCTGAAAACCCATTTTGTTCCAAATGCATATATGTTTCTTGGCATGTCAACAAGATCCCAAACATGTAGATCTCTGAACTGAGTCAACTCCTCTTGCATAGCTTCTACCCAACTTTTGTCCTTAAGAGCTTGAACAATGTTCTTTGGTTTAATTTGGGATAGGAAGCAGGAGTACAAACAGATGTTTGCAGATTCAGAGTGACTTCTTGTAACTCTTTCATGTATATATCTAATGATGTTTTCAAAAGGATGATTCTTTTCAACATAAGGGGTTTGAACTATCATATCAACAGACATATTTGTGTCAAGATTTGATTCATTGGGTTCTGGTTCCTCAATGATCAATTCTGTTTCAGCATCATGAAATTCTGGTGTTTCTTCATTATTTTGTCTTGAAGTGGATGCACCATTGTTTCCCATATTCAATCCTTCAAACAGATCGGGAACCTTGACGTTGATATAGTTTCTTCCTCGCTTGCTTAGTTTCTTGGGTTTCCCTCATCATGAACTTGATCATTTTGTACCTCTTGATTGTCTTGAATGTTTTCTACATGATCTTGTTCAGGACTCTGATTGTTTTCTTGATCATTTTCTTGAACTTGTTCAACAATTTCATTTGAGGGATCCTTTATGAATGGATATTCCCTTACTTGATTTGCAACCCTTTTCCACAGCTTTTCCAAATCCAATGTCTTTTTGCTTTGACTCTTCAATCACACTGGTTTTCAGAAAGCTTTCATCATAGTCTTCATGATAGATCTTGAAAGATTTTATCAATTTCTCTATATCAAATAACCATGATGCACCATCAACTGTGTTGAATTGAGTTTCATTGAAAACTACATCTAAGGATTCAATCACAACCAAAAATCTTTCACATACACTCTATAGGCCTTAGAGTGAGTAGAGTAGCCAACAAAGAAACAGTCTAGGGATTTAGCTTGAAACTTGTTCAAGTAATCCTTGGTGTTCAACAGAGAGCATTTGCAACCAAAGGCTTTGATGAACTTGATATAGGGTTTTCTGTTATAGAAAATTTCATATGGAGTCTTGTTGTGACATTTGTTTATAAGCACCCTGTTCTGAACATAGCATGTTGTGATAATAGCCTCGCCCAAAAGGTAACAGGAAGATTAGCATCAGCTAGCATGGTTCTTGCTGCTTCAATTAATGTTCTGTTTCTTCTCTCAACAACACCATTTGTTCAGGAGTTCTAGGAGTTGAGAATTGATGAAGTATTCCTTTGTTGTTGCAAAATTCTTCAATAAATCCATTTTTGAAGTCAGTACCATTGTCACTTCTTACCGTTTTAACCCTTTTATCCAATCTATTCTCCACTCTGTTGATACAATTCATAATAAATTCAGCAGCCTCATCGTTTGTACTTAGGAAATAAACCCAAGTATATCTTGAATAGTCATCAATGATCACAAGACAGTATCTTTTCTTCCCAATGCTTGGTACACTCACAGGACCAATGAGATCCATGTGAAGCATTTCAAGCACTTGATCAATTGAGTTGATGAGCTTAGTCTTGTGAGAAGACTTTTGGTGCTTTCCTTTATGGCATGAGACACAGTTGTCATCCAATTTAAACTCTCTTGAAGGTAATCCAATGACATGTTCACCTTTGGCCAACTTGTTCGTGTTCTTCAGATTTACATGACAAAGTTTTCCATGCCACAGCTTTGATTCATTTTCAGTAGCTTTGGAAACAAAGCATGTGCCACCCCTAGAAACAGTATCCTTCATGTTAAGTTCATACAAATTTCCATTCCTTGGGGCCATCATCATTATCATATCAGGTGGAATAACATACTCAGGCCTTAAGATGAAACAGTGTGAATCATCAAAGCCAACTTTGTAACCTTTATCAAACATCTGAGATATGCTTAAAATATTGTATTGAAGCCCTTCAACATAGAAAACATTATCAAAAGTAACTTTGCCATTTGTGAAAATTCCTTTTCTAACAATTTTTCCACCATTCTCATCACTGCCAAAAGCCACCGGCCCCTCAAACTTCCCTTCATAATTGACAAGTGAACTTTTGTCACAAGTAATGTGCCTAGAACATCCACTGTCCAAATACCATACTTCATTTACTCTAGTGGATTGTTCCTGCACAATACAAAGAAAGTGATTAGTTGGGTGATGAGGTGCAAGTTACTTCAACTTGCAGATCATCAGTTTCAATTTTAATGGCAACTTTGGGAGTGAGTGCTATTGGTTCAGGTTCTTCATGATTAATTTCAATATGATCTGAATCATTAGATTCATATCCACACTCTCTTGGAGTTTTCACAAATGAGATTGTGCTCTCACATTCAGAAACTTCATTATTACTTTCTTGAACAACATAATCTTTCTTGCTTGAAAAGTCTCTCACATCCACACTTATTTCCTCTCTTATGTCAACTTTAGGTTTCCATAGAAAACCTTGTGGTTCATAACCATGTTTCAATAAGAATTTCTCATCTTCTGCTAACTCAGTAGGTTTCTTTCTATGAAGAACACCTTTTATTCTCTTCTTTTAACTATCTGGAGATTCTTGAGAGTCATCAGACTTAATTGATTTTGTGTCACTGTTTGGAATGACTCTCAAGGGTTGGAAATTCTTTTTCTTCACATATTCAGTATTCTTAGGAGATTTACTTCTTCTTCTTTGATTATCAATTGCTTTCTTAAATCTAACTTCGGGTTGTCTCTATTTTTTGGTCTTATTTTCAGCTTGATGATTAGACTCATTCTTCTTATCATTTTCACTCACCTTCCCCTTTCCCAAATATTCTTCATATTTCTGTTTATAGAGAACAAAGTCTTGTCCAAACTTTGTCTCATTTGGAACATGGAAGGGTTTGAAGTTCAGTCTATCATTACAGGTGTCAGTGTGATGGTCATACTCATCACATTTCTTGCACCATACTTTTCCTTTGAATTTTTCATGATCAGTCCCCTTTTAAAACCTTTCACTTGGCCTTGATGGATCAATCCCAAGTGTCTTTTGAGTCTTCAGACCATCAAAGTCAATTGAGAAAGGAACAAATTCTTCAATCTTGATATCCTTTCTCTCAACCTTTCCCTTGACAAAGACAATTTTCTTCATATCCAATGGCTCTTCATCCAGGTTTCCTTTGTGCCTTGACTGCCTCTTTTCATATTCTTCCATGGTTTCCACTTCCCCAACGTCCAATACTTCATGACTTGAAAATACTGGATATAATGGAATGAAATTCTCATATTCAACTATTTCAGTCACTTTCTTCTTGTTGTTTTGTTTTATCCTCTCCAACACAGCCTTGCTTGGAGGCCTTACTGCATTGTAGTTTATCTTCTTCTTTTCACAAATGTCAAAAGACACGTGCTCTCTCTTTATTCTTTCATTTTTTTTCTTCATTCTTGGTGTCAATTGATTTTGGTTTCTCCAATCTTCTACCCATTTCAGCAGCTTTGATTTCTTCCTTAGTGATATGATCACTCAAGTCACTTAAGTCATCTGCATTCAGATCATCAGAATCAAAATCATCTTCAGAGACTTGTATTCCAATTGATTTTTCTTCTTTCACCTCTTCATTTACCACAAACTTTCCTTCTTCATTCACCTCAACATTCTTGTAAAGATCAATAAATTCTTCTTTATCTTCAAACACTTCTCTAAATTGTTGTAGATAAGCATCTCTCTTTTCTTTGTCAACTTTGGGTAAGAAGTTGTTGTTGAATGGAGGTGGAACAGCTTTATACTTGTCTTTCTCACTAATTTGGTTCAGAATGCCACATATGTTTCCTGTAGAGACCAAATTTTTTAAGAATTCATTATCAACTTCCAGTTTTGTGTTCTTCACCTTTTCTTCAATCAACATCTTCTTCAACCCAACAATTTCAGTAACATACCTCTGTTGAGCTCTGTAGCTACTTACACAATCAACTTCTAAACTTCTGATCTTTTCTTCATTAACAACGTCACTAGCTTGATACCCATTGATGATGCTTTGTTTTCTAAAACACTCACCCGCTAGCTTGCCTATTTTCATATTTAAAGCAATAATTGTTTCATTTAAGTCATTGATAGGTGATGAGTGTACCTGAGAAAATGATGTTCCAGCCTCACTCTCAATCATTGCTATGAATGCAACATTAGCAGCTTTGATGTCATCTTCATGATTACTCCAGTCAAAATCACCATCTGGTTGTGCAGCAACAGCTACATTTCCTTGATTTCTTGGTTGAGTTTGATTGGTTATGTTGAGGTTGTTATGATCAGCTTGAGAGAATTGGTAGTTTTTGTTTTGAGGAACATTTTGTTGATTATTCATTTGATGCTGTTGAAAGTTGTTGAAGTTGGGATTGTTGTTGTTGTTGTTAAAGTTGTTGTTGTTGTTTCTGTTCTGATTCTGCTTATAATTCTGTTGATATTGCACTTGATTTCTAGGCTGTTGATTTTGAAATTGATTAGCTTGAAAGTTTCTAGGCTGGTTACACTCCCTAGCAAAATGTCCAGGCTATTGGCAGTTGTAGCAGATAGCCTTTGACTTGTCAAAACCAATCCTTTCATTTGGCCCAGAGACCAATGACCTGCCAGTCCTATTGAATATCCTCTTGCTTCTTAGTGCTAGCATTGCAACTTGCCACTTCAAATCCATATCTTCAAGATCATCAGCATCTATTTGTTCCAAGTCATCTTGGATGACACTGGTATGGATTAAATTTTTAGCCACAATGCATTATATGACTCAGTGAACATTGAGAAAAGTGCTTGAGTGTCATTTGCTTGACCACTGTTTCCACCAGAGTATGGAACATGTCCACCTGCCATTGAGGTAGTTTCATTTTCTTCAACAAGTTAGACATTGAACCTTGTCTGATTTCCATGATGACTTGAGTTACCACCAACAAATGATCTAGGTGTATCAGCACCATGTTATATTGGTTCTTCTATAATGGGAATTTGCTATTGGTTCTTGGTATACAGGTTTCCCATGGGTGCAATTAATGCATTGGAGACATTGAAACAAGGCTTTTCTTCTTTGATCATTTCATTTCCTATCATTTCAATTTCTGCAGTTTGAAGGAAGCACACTACATCATCCAGCTTTAAATCATTGAAGTTGGGCTTTTGGAGGATGAATTTGCAGGCATTGTACCATTCCTTTGATATTGAGTTGAGCAGCTCGGTATTCTGGTCAAAATCAGTCGTGGCATAATCAGTTGTTCGAAGGTCATTCACAATTGCCAAGAATCTCTCAAGGATTGACTTCAACCTTTCTCCATCTTTGTATCTAAATCTCTCAAGCTGTTGCTTGAGCCTCTACTTCTTTATATTCTTGAGCTCAGTGTTTCCCTTGAACATTTCAAGAATTGCATCATACATTGCCTTAGCAGTAGTGTGATGTGCAACCTTGGTAAGTATTTCCTAAGACAGTCCTAGCTTAATCATTTCTAAGGCCATGTCACCACATTCCTCAACCTATCTCTTACAGCACCAGTAGCAGCTCCACCATCAGTGGCTTGTGGCCCATTTTTGATTGAATTCCACATGTCTACATCGTTGTAGCACACAGCCGCTTCAAAGAGTACCTTCCATTTGGTGAAGTTTTCCTGTCCATAAAATCTATGTATTTTGTTAGTGGACACTTCTTGTTCTTCAATACCAGACATTTTGGTTGTTTAAAAAACATAAACAGAGTAAAAATTGAATCTTCAAGTGACAAAAATCAAATTTGACTATCAAATCCTCATATCTGATTAATCTGGTCCGATTAGAACAACAAATGACAATAAAGATGTAAACTTTAACTATAATAAGGAAAAGAGAACACCGGACGTTTGTAGAGCTGGACGGAAAAGAAGAACAGAGCAGCTGACGTCAATCTCCAATGGAACAATGCTTTGCTTACGTCATTGTTCTTCTTCAGATCTTAAACCAGCAACGAGTTCTTTACCCAAGTCAGCAATCAACAAGCTCTGATACCACTTGTCAGTCCCGAATATTCACTCATAATCACAATCAAGTCATAACTCACACATTAAATGTGTCGACAAGCGAGTTGATGACGGATTGCTATTTTAGGAAAGAAACAGTTTGTTAAAGGCGGAATCAATAACAAACAGGGTAGTTGCTTGAAAGATTAATAACAGGTAACTAACACACAAGAATCACTCAAAATGTTTCCATTAATATAATATAGATCATACAAACGATAATTGACTTTGTGCTCTTCCTTCCTTGGTAGACTTGGTAACCTTGAAGTGTGTTCGGGAACAGTTTCCGGGTAGACTCTTAGCTTTCACCGAGTAGACTTCAATCTTCTTGATCTTATCAGACTTTGCCCAATAAGATCTTACGAGCAACCTTGTTCTTCCATGGTCCCTTAACTCCTTTCTATGAAATAGCTTATTATCAAAGTGTGCCCGGTAGCACTGTACTCCGCAAGAGTTAAGCCCTACTCGATGTTACTTGGAATATATCATTACACATCAATCTTACTCGGACCACTGTTATTAATGAATACCTTGCCCGGTTTTCCAATCACTTGGTTTCATGATCTTGGTTAGCCAAGAGCTTACCCGGGGTAAACCTTACTCGGCTATGAAGAACAAACTTACTAGATATAGTGAACCCTGCCCGGGTTTACACTAACTGGTGAACCTTGCTCTGGTATTCACTAACTAGTGAACCTTGCTCGGATATGCACTAAAGAAGACTTCTAGAAGATAACCTTGCCTGATAGGCAAATTATCATGCCTGGCTAAGTAAAACCTTGCTCGGATGCCTCATGTGTGCCCGGTCCCATACTTAGCAATATCTGAGGAGGTTGAGAAGATTCCAATCTTCCTTATGATCATTTTTTGATCAAATCTTGACTCAACAAATTTCTATTTTGTGAAAATTCATAAGAATAGAAGATAAATTTTATTGATGAAATTGATAATTTGAGAAAATATTCATTCTTTACAAAATAATAAAAATTAGACAAAAACCTCATCGTTGTTTTAAGAATGTGATCGTCACATGACCACGTTTGATACAATGAGGGCAGTAGATTCGGTTTCGTTTGGTGCGATATGCTTTGGCTTAATAAGTTCCCCAGCCTTACTAAACACTCCTGGAAGGCAACCGGGTCTCGCGGTTGATTGAGATTTATGCGCATTGCACTTCCTTAGGCTTGCAAGCCTCGGTTTCAAGTGTTCGGTAAAAAAGTGTCACTCTTACAGTTTACTACATATTCGTCACACGAATCTTCCTCAAGGAGAGGGGAGTGAAAAGGCGGGATTTTTTAAGGAATTTCCCATTTTTTTTCAAAAGTTTGAAAAAAATTTTAAGAGTGAGGCATAGCCTCGGATAAAGTGTGTGCTTTTGTGTACAAGAATAATATTAAATCATTAAATAGTATTTAAGCTAGTGCAATCAATAATATAATTCGGGAGAGGAAACACGTAAAGGCATATCACGTATAGGGACCCTAAGCATGCTACTAGGCCGTTATATCTAACCACCTATCTTATAGCTTTCGGCTCTGATACCAATCTATCACACCCTGACCAAAGGCGGCGGAACATGCCGGGACGTAACGTATTAGTTGGACAGTATCTCAAAAGACACTAATAAAAGCGACAATGAATATTTAATTTTATTAACATTAAACACGTACACAAATTTAATAATTATAACAATTACATCATATTCTTGTATGTTGAATAATATCCTATGGTCAGGTCAAACTATTGTCTTCCAACTTGAATAATATCAACTACTTGTACCTGTAACATGTATGAAAATAGAGTTTGTTAACACGAATGTTGGGTAGAATAAATAACTTTTAGTATTTATCTATATATAGATAAATCACAATTCATATGTAAATGATAAGTATTATAAGTCTTATGAAAATGTAAACAACTAAATAGATGTGGACCCGATCTTATTGATATGAAATCAAAGTACTTGGGTAAATGTATGCTCATACTAGATGAGTATAGATGAGGATGAGATAGCAACCACCAAAAATAAAATAAACAGTTAAGCACATAGAGCATTATCATAGAGCATGTAATAATCAAACATAAACATATATTGAATTGTGTTATGAATAGATATGGAAATAAAAATGGGTAATTTAAATAAGGTATACATGCCACTCTCAAAATTTAAAAGATGAAAAAGGGGGATATGTACACTCACCTTTGAGATTAAAGCTAAACTTGAAATGACAACCGAAAGCACGTTAAAGAAAATGAACGATCGAACCTCATGAACTATAAATAAACCAAATATTATAATTAAAGACTAACTAATGGAATTGGAAAGTTTAAATAATACTAAATCTAATGTAAAAATATTAAGATCAAAATAAGGAAAATATCAAAAAGGAAGATGAAAAACAAAATCACTTTTTGGACAGCAAACTGTTCTGTTTTTATTAAGGTATTCAAAATATAAAACAATTTTATTATAAAACAAGACTTTCCAGTCTACTAAATTAGAATATTTTGAAGAACTTTCATTAAGAAAAGTTTTGCAAATTCGCAACCTAAATAGGCCAAAACAACCATGTAAATCAGAGGGTACGAATCTGCGCACTGTTTTTAAAATATTTATTGCAAATTCATAAGAATGGATTAAAATGCGTAAAAATAGTTTTTAGAACTGCATTTCATTGAAGTATATCATAGAATTTGGTGTTGCACTTTTTCAGTTTGTTATAAACAAGATATGCCTCTTTCTTTAACGGTTATATCTAATATCAAAACTGAAATATTGCTAAACGCAATATTCTAACGATTTCAAAAAGGATTTTGATGAAATAAAATTATCGACCTTTTTGGATATGATTATAAAACATTTATTACCATATATAATCAAAAAATACTTGGGTCCTTTGAACAAAAAAATAATGTTTCAAAACAGAAAAATAAAGATGTAAGAACGTTTCAAGTGTGATCTTAGTGTAATCGATCATCTCCTTGTGTTCTTTGTCTCATCCGACCTATGCACCATGGTGTATGGATTAGGTGGATTCCTAGACATGATTGTGTAATGGTCATATGACCATTTGATTAACTAGTATGAACAAGAATTTAAAATAAATAGAAATAAGATGAAGAAGACTTGAATTATTAAAACCCTACATTAAAAATGGAAAGAAAAATAAACTCTTTAACTTGCCAAAAAAAGTGGTGCAAGAATGAAAAGGGTGGGAGTGAGTTCTTATTTATACTAATATAAGGAGGTTATTTTTTTGAATGTTTTAATGATAAAATTTATTAGGAGAGTGATTTGGGGGGGGGGGGGGGGTTGACTAAAATTTGAATGGTGTAGGAAGATATTTTTCATCTTTTAAAAATAAATAAAATTACGTAAAAATAAAATGTGACAAAAATAAATGTGACATAACTAAATTAAAATGATATACTTTGGTTGTGTATCAATAATTTTATTTATGTGAAATTTGAATAAAGAAAAAAATCATGAGTGTTATAATTTTTATTTATATGCATATTAGTAATGATTAATTTTATTAAATAAATTTAGTAAAAAAAACTATTACGTATAAAATATGTAACATACGGGTATATGTATAATTAACTGAATCACATCGAAAATTTTAAATAAGTCGGGTTTTCGGGTCCGAAAATAGACGAATGTAAGAGTCTAAGAAAGAAATTTTTTTTTTAAATATAACGCAGACCTTCGAATGACCCGAGTAATACTACAAATGGAAAATTATGATAAGGACACTTATATATAGAATTTACCGGCGGTGTATCCCCCATACCCTTATCACAACGACTTTGTATCTTTACCCAAAATCACCCTCGGGGCTGAGTTATGACACACAACTGTATTCACTATGAGTTCCATGCGAGGATTTCGATAATTATGCGTGCACTCATAATTATTTAGGTCGTTGCATGATGCACATGGTTCGTCCCGTTGTGCGGTTTGAAAACAAAGGTAAAAGAAAACTTTTAAAAAAAATCGTTATCATTTGGTCAAGAGCAATGAACTAAAATTTGAATGAAAATTGATGAACACAATTAACTAGTAAAATAATAAAAAAAATGACGAAATTGTTGAAGTTAACTATCGAGAGTAATAACAACAAAATGAAATAAACAGATAGAGTAAAATTTTGAAATTATATAAGTAACTTACACATACGATGTAGAGAAAATACTTGAGATGACGAGAAAATTCACGTAATAATAAATAGATTCACACAACAAACAAATCATATGACTTAATTTTGAGTATAATAATAGATAAGGTTTGAAACCAAGATTATAAAATCGATAAGAAGAGATAAGAGCACCATGAGGATGAGGTGAGTTTGGAGGGTTTGGGTAGCCATGTATTAAAATATCGAAATAAAATTTGTACATGTGACTGCTATTAGATAAGTGTGTTCCATACATGTTCATAGTCCAAATTTCCAACACGTTTGAAGGAAATCGGTCATAGGTAGTTTATGATACAAATATGGTACTATTAGATAGCTATGCACATCACCGTGCACATAGTCCCGGTAATTACCGGTCATAAACTACTTAAATCATGATAATAAATTGTGTAATAATAAGTAGAGCACTAAACGACAAAATAGGAATAAATGAGTGAGTGAACACCATTATAAATAACCATAATTCTTATTCATAACAAAACTAGAGATTTAATGAAGTTAATACATTAAATTTTAATGAAAAGAACTAAATAAAAGAAGTGTCTTTTGAGTAGCATGTCTTTATAAAGAGTTAGGCTTAGACTTGGGAACCGTTGATGTAACACACTTGTCCTTGAGTAGCTTGGTCACTTGAGGATGGTTGGTTGATGGGATTTGGTTGACTTGAATTGGTTGAATGGGATAGGCTTGAATTGCTAGGATGGGTTGAGCTTGGATTGATTGAAGTTGATTTACTTGGGCTTGGTAAGCTTGATATTGGGCGGTTTGGGTTGGGTAGGATTGAATTTGGCTCATGTGTGTAAGTCTTGGGCATGCATTGCGAAAATGGTTAGGGTCTCCACAATTGTAGCAAGCTCTAATAGTTTAGGGTGATTGAGTAAACGGTTGAGCATAGGGTAAAGTTTGGGGTTGGTTAAGAGGTAAGGTAAATGGTTGCATTAAAAGTTGGTTGAGTTCACGACATGTGGTAAAGAGGTGACCAAATCGATTGCAAAGGGTGCATTGTCAACACTTGAGGTTAGGCGAATGGTGAAAGTTACACGTATCACATAATGGGTGGGGTCCTGTGTAGGGCTTCTTGGTGGGTTGGGCTTGCGATTAGGCCAAGACATAGTTTTTGGGAATTGGACTTTCTTTTATTGTTGTGGTACTCTGGGGGGTTGTGCTTGAAGGATTCGGGCTTAGAAGACTCAGGTTTAGAAGATTCGGGCATAAATTCTTCGGTAGGCTCAGTGCAGGCTTATCATTAGGCTTCTTGAAATTTTTCAGCGTCAAGGTCCCGGCCTTAACAAGGTTTTCGGTGAGGGTACCGGCTAAGGTGATGAAATCATGGAGGGTTTGTGGGTCACGACTTAGGACAGAATCTCGGATTTGCATAGGCAAACCCGAGATGTACTTGTCAATTGAACGTTCAAGGGGAGTGACCATGTGGGGGATGAGAAGGCTCAATTCATGGAAACGATCATTGTAGATGGTGTCATTACCACTTTCTTGTTTCAAATTCCAAAACTCTTCTTCCTAGTTCTGAAGCTCATGTTTCGGGCAAAACTTCTTGTGCATGAGTTTCTTGAGATCATCCCATTGTAAGGCCATGGCAACCTCAGCGCCAAGCATGCACTTCTCTCCGTTCCACCAATTGAGGGCATTCTTCTTGAGTACGCTAAAGGCGTAAGTGGTTTTCTTGTCCTCGGGACATTCACAATGGAGGAACACGCTCTCCATTTCTTTGACCCATTGGAGGATAATAGTAGCATCGTTGATACCGAAGTGTTCAGGTGGGTTGGCACTCTTGAATTGTTTGATAGTACAAGCAATTGGGTTCGGAGTTGTGGATGATGTAGGGGCATTCACAGTTTAGAGTTGAGAGATGATTGTTGGGAGGGCTTCCACGATTCCCTTAGCGATGCGGGATGACAAGCTACGGACCAAGTTGCCGGTGCGGCGGTTACGGTTGATAAGGCAGGAAGAAGACATGCTACAATGACGACACGTGAAAAATTTAATATATTTTGGAAAAAGAAAAAAAAAATTTGTATAATTATGTAAAATTTCTAGTTTTGTGAAAATTCATGAGAATACAAGATTAAATTTTAATAACCTTAACTTAGAGTATTGATGAAATTGATAATTTGAGAATATATTCATTCTTAACAAAATAAAAAAAAAATAGACAAAAATCTCATCATTGATTTACGATTGTGATCGTAACATGACCACGTTTGATACAATGAGGGCAATAGATTCGGTTTCGATTGGTGTGGTATGATTTGGCTAAATAACTTCCCCACCCTTACTAAACACTCCAGGAAGGCAACTAGGTCTAGCGGTTGATTGAGATTTACATGCATTGCACTTCCTTAGGCTCGCAAGCCTTGGTGTCAAGTGTTCGGTAAACAAGTGTGTCACTCTTACAACTTACTACATACCCGTCACACGAATCTTCCTCAAGGAGAGGGGAGTGAAAGGCGGGATTTCTTAAGGAATTTCCCAACTTTTTTTCTAAAGTTTTAAAACAATTTTGAGAGTGAGGCATAGCCTAGGATAAGGTGTGTGCTTTTGTGTACAAGAATAATATTAAATCATTAAATAGTATTTAAGCTATTGCAATCATTAATATAATTCTGGGTTCAAATAAGTAAAGGCATATCACGTATAGGGACCCTAAGCAGGCTACTAGGCCATTATATCTAATCACCTATCTTAAAGCTTTTGGCTCTGATACCAATCTGTCACACCCCTACCAAAGACGGCAAAACATGCTGGGGCGTAACGTATTAATTGGACAGTAACTCAAAAGACACTAATTAAAGCGACAATGAATATTTAATTTCATTAACATTAAACAGGTACAAAAATTCAATAATTATAACAATTACATCATATTCTTGTATGTTGAATAATATCCTAAGGTCAAACTATTGTCTTCCAACTTGAATAATATCAACTACTTGTACCTATAACATGTATGAAAATAAAGTTTGTCAACACGAATGGTGGTGAGAATACATAACTTATAAAAATGTAAACAACTAAATAGATGTGGACCCGTTCTTATTGATAGGAAATTAAAGTACTTGGGTAAATGTATGATCATACTAGATGAGAATAGATGAGGATAAGATACAAACCACCAAACATAAAATAAACATTTAAGCACATAGAACATTATAATAGAGCATGCAATAATCACACATAAACATATATTGAATTGTGTTATGAATAGATGTGGAAATAAAAATTAGTAATTCAAATAGGATATACATGCCACACTAAAAATTTAAAAGATGAAAAAGGGGGATATGTAATCTCACTTTTGAGATTAAAGCCAAACATGAAATGACAACCGAAAGCACGTTAAAGAAAATGAACGATCGAACCTCACGAACTATAAATAAACAAAATATAATAATTAAAGACTAACAAATGGGATTGGAATGTTCAAAGAATACTAAACCTAGTGTATAAATATTAAGATAAAAACAAAAAAAATATCAAAAAGGAAGATGAAATACAAAATAAGTTTTTGAACATAAAACTGTTCTGTTTTGATTAATATATTTAAAATATTAATAAATTTTATTATAAAACAAGACTTTCCAGTCTACTAAATTAGTATGTTTTGAACAATTTTCATCTAGAAGTGTTTTGCAAATTTGTAACCTAAATAGGCCAAAACAGCCATGTAAATCAGAGGGTACGAATCTGGGCACTGTTTTTCAAATATTTATTGCGAATTCATACTAATGAATTAAAATGCGTAAAAATAGTTTTTAGAACCGTAGTTCATTTAAGTATATCATAGAATTTGGTGTTGCATTTTTTCAGTTTCTTATAAACAAGATATGCCTCTTTCTTTGACGGCTATATCTAATGTCTAAACTGAAATATTGCTAAAAGCAATATTCTTATGATTTCTAAAAGGATTTTGATGAAATAAAATTATGGATTTTTTTGGATATTATTATATAACATTTATTATCATGTATCATCAAAAATCCTAGGTCCTTTGAACAAAAAAATAATGATTCAAAACAGAAAAATAAAGATGTAAGAACGTTTCAAGTGTTACCTTCGTATAATCGATCATCTCCTTGTGTTGTTTGTCTCATCCACCCTATACACCATGGTGTATGGATTATGTGGATTCCTAGACATGATTGTGTTATGGTCATATGACCATTTGATTAACTAGTATGAACAAGAATTGAAAATTTTGTCTCGAAATTATAGAAAAACCATAACATAAAGAAAGAAAGTAAGAGTCTAAGAAATTAATTTTTTATTTAAATATAACGCAGACCTTCGAATGACCCGAATAACGCTACAAATGGAAAATTATGATAAGGACACTTATATATAGGATGTATTGGCGACGTATCCACCATACCCTTATCACAACGACTTTTGTATTGTTACCCAAAATCACCCTCGGTTCTGAATTATGTCACACAACCATATTAACTACGAGTTCCATGCGAGGATTTTGATAATTATGTGTGCACACATAATTATTTAGGTCTTCGCGTGATACACATGGTTCGTCCCGTTGTGCGGTTTGAAAACAAAGGTAAAAGAAAACTTTTTTTTTAAATAGATATCATTTGATCAAGAGCAATGAACTAAAAATTGAATGAAAATTGATGAACATAATTAACTAGTAAAATAAAAAAAATGAAGAAATTGTTGAAGTTAACTATTGAGGGTAATAACAACAAAATGAAATAAACGGATACAGGAAAATTTTGAAATTATATAAGTAACTTACACATACGATGTAGAGAAAATACTTGAGATGACGATAAAATTCATTTAATAATAAATAGGTTCACACAACAAACAAATCACATGACTGATGAGTATAATAATAGATAAGGTTTAAAACCAAGATTATAAAATCGATGAGATGTGGTAAGAGTACCATGAGGATGAGGTGAGTTTGGAGGATTTGGGTAGCCATGTATGAAAATATCGAAATAAAATTTGTACGTGTGACTCCTATTAGATAACTATGTACAACACATGTTCATAGTCCCAATTTCCAACACGTTTGTAGGAAGTCGGTCATAGGTAGTTTATGATATAAATATGGTACTATTTGATAACTATGCACATCACCGTGCACATAGTCCTGGTAATTAACTGGTCATAGACTGCTTAAATCATGATAATAAATTGTGTTATAATAAATGGTGCACTAAACGTGGTTTTCGGTGAGGGTACCGGCTAAGGTGATGTCATCATGGAGGGTTTGACGGTCACGACTTTGGACGGAATCACGGATTTGTATAGGCAAACCCGAGATGTACTTGTCAATTGAAAGTTCAAGGGGAGTGACCACGTGGGGGATGAGAAGGCTCAATTCATGGAAACGATCGTTGTAGATGGTGTCGTTACCACTTTCTTGTTTCAAATTCCAAAACACCTCTTCCAAGTTCTGATGCTCATGTTTCAGGAAAAACTTCTTGAGCATGAGTTTCTTTAGCTCATTCCATGGCAAGGCCATGTCAACCTAAGCGCCAAGCGTGTGCTTCTCACCGTTCCACCAATTGAGGGCATTCTTCTTGAGTACGCTTGAGGCGTAAGTGGTTTTCTTGTCCTCGGGACATTCACAGTGGTGGAACACGCTCTCTATTTCTTTGAACCATTAGAGGATAATAGTAGCACGTTGAAAACCGAAGTATTCAGGTGGGTTGGCACTCTTGAATTGTTTGATGGTTCAAGAAATTGGGTTCGGAGTAGTGGATAATGTAGTAGCATTCATAGTTTGTAGTTGAGAGATGATTGTTCGGATGTAACATCCCGTTATTTGAGTTTCGGTTAATAAATGAAATAAGAGATATTATGAGTCGGGCTAGTGTTGGGTTAAATGGATATGGGTTATGGACTTGGGTTGTGAAGAAAGGAAGGAAAGACCATGGGCTTAAGCCCATGATCCATAATTATATAAGTCATAGTTACCCATTTATCATTCATTTTACACATATTCCATACAGCACCAAAACACACACTTAAGCTCTCTCTCTCTCTCTCTCTCTCTTTCTAATTTCTCTCTCTCTAGCCGAAATCACCAACATACTGAGCATCAACCCGAGGTAATGATAGTATGATATTGTAGAGATCCAAATTCGTTAGATTTAGTCACGAAACGACGAGCCGACAACGTTAAACCGCTTAATTAACGAGATCGGGTGGAATCGTGAATAAACCGAGCCTAAGATGAGCTTAGGGATCACCCTAGCTCAGATTTGGATCAAACGGGGTGAAAAACGAGTCAAAACTCATTTTTCCGACGAAACCGCGTTTTTCTAGCGACGGCGCCGGAAAAGTATACGAGGTAAGGGAATGTCAGAGAATATTTGTGACATTCCCTTACCTAACCCTAGTTCGTTAGCGGGAAAGGACGAACTAGGAAGTAATTCGTTAAGGAAAGATAACAAATTAGCTTAATTCGTTAAGGTCCAATTCGTTATGATAACCAGTTCGTTATAAGGTCTAATTCGTTATGAGGACTAGTTCGTTATAAAGGTTCAATTCGTTAACCAGACCAAACAAATAAGGTCCAGTTCATTATAAGTCCAGTTCGTTATAAGGATCAATTCGCTATAAAGTCCAATTCGTTATGAAGTAACGAATTAGCCAATTCGTTATGGAAGACAGAAGTAACGAATGAACCCCAATTCGTTAAAGAGTCAATTAACAAACTGGAAGTTTAATAGAATTACAGAATGGTCCCTGGACATAGAAAAAGAATGATTTAATTACAAAGAAGTCCTTGGACTTTTAAGTTAGCAAATTAATAAATGATTCGAAATTCTAATGGAAAATGTGTTAAGACCCCAGCCAGGGGCTCTGCCCCTTGAACCCTGCTAGGGGCTACCGCCCATAGACCCCGCTGCCAGGGGCGCTGCCCCCGGACCCCCGTTTGTTGAGGGTTATAACTAGACTAGACACGCGATGTGGGTAGTGATAGTTAATTGATACGTGTAATTGTTATACAGTTAGTCGAGCACAACTAAGGAAATGAATAACAATTAACGGTGAACGTAATCGAGTTTAGGTGAGTTTCTAGCCCCACTTCCTTTTTATGTTTTCGGGGTTGTGTGCATACTCTATGTGATAGTTAATACAATTACCTTAAGTGGTAAGTGTATGCCTTATATGAATTATTTTAGATGATTGCTTGACGGTGAATGAACGTTTTTCAGATATTGCATGGACCGTCAGGTGGTAGCTAAAGATATGAATCATATATATGACGTATGAATGATGCATGTATGAAGTATGTATGATGTATGAAAGATATATGTATGGTATGTAAATAGTACGTGAACGATCTTCGTATATTGCATGTGTTATTAAGGCAAGTATGTAAAGGACAGGTATGTTACAGTAGCACAATATAAAGGGACCAGACCCTAATAATATCGGTGAGGATAGGGACCAGACCCTAATAATATATGTGAAGATAGAGACCAGACCCTAATAATATCTGTAATGGTAGGGACCAGACCCTTATAATATCTGTGATGTTGGGGACCAGACCCTTATAAATTTTGTGAGGTTATAGGGCGGAAGGCTCTTTATTTAGTATGGATAGTTATGCAAGTAAAATAAAGTCTGAATAATGTACACACCTTCGAGCACGTGTGCAAGTATGTGAACATATTGTATGTCGTATGATTAACTAGAACTCACTCAGCGTAGCTGACTTTTAATATACACGCAGGTGAGTAGATTATGGCAGCTTGCATAAGAGGAGACATATGGCATGGAATTGAAGGAGCTGGCATCTCAAGAAAATGTTATGTTATTTTAAAGACAATGTTTTATGTTAAATGATTCAGACTGATCGTTAAGACAAGAAATATGATTATGTAATGAAATGGTTTGTATGTTTTGAATATTCCGCGAAAGTTTTTATTAAATCTGATATTTAGAACTGTGTTTATGAGTAAATCCAACGTTAATGTGTGGCACCGGTAACGGGGCCTTACATGGGAGGGCTTCCACGATTCCCTTAGCGATGCGGGATGACATGCTACTGACCGAGTTGTCAGTGCGATGGTTAAGATTACGGTTGATAAGGCGGGAAGAAGACATGCAACAATGACGACACGTGAAAAATTTATTATGTTTTGGAAAAAGAAAAAAATAGTATAATTATGTGAAATCTAGTTTTGTGAAAATTCATGAGAATACAAAATTAAATTTTAATAACCTTAACTTAGAGTATTGATGAAATTGATAATTTGAGAAAATATTCATTCTTAACAAAATAAAAAAAAAAATTAGACAAAAATCTCATCGTTGATTTAAGATTGTGATCGTCACATGACCACGTTTGATACAATGAGGGCAATAGATTCGGTTTCGTTTGATTTGATATGCTTTGACTTAATAAGTTCCCCAACCTTACTAAACACTCCAGGAAGGCAACTGGGTCTCGCGGTTGATTGAGATTTATGAGCATTGCACTTCCTTAGGCTCGTAAGCCTTGGTGTCAAGTGTTCGGTAAACAAGTGTGTCACTCTTACAGTTTACTACATATCCGTCACACGAATCTTCCTCAAGGAGAGGGGAGTGAAAAGGCAGGATTTCTTAAGGAATTTCCCATTTTTTTTCCCAAAGTTTGAAAACAATTTTGAGATTGAGGCATAGCCTCGGATAAAGTGTGTGCTTTTGTGTACAAGAATAATATTAAATCATTAAATAGTATTTAAGCTACAGCAATCAATAATATAATTCAAGGTGCAAACACATAAAGACATATCACGTATAGGGACCCTAAGCATGCTACTAGGCCGTTATATCTAACCACGTATCTTATAGCTTTCGGCTCTGATACCAATATGTCACACCCCGATCAAAGGCAGCGGAACATGCCGGGGCGTAACGTATTAATTGGACAGTAGATCAAAAGACACTAATTAAAGCGACAATGAATATTTAATTTCATTAACATTAAACACGTGCACAAATTCAATAATTATAACAATTACATCATATTCTTGTATGTTAAATAATATCCTACGGTCAAACTATTGTCTTACAACTTGAATAATATCAACTACTTGTACCTATAACATGTATGAAAATAGAGTTTGTCAACACGAATGTTGGTGAGAATACATAACTTTTAGTATTTATATATATATATATATATATATATAGAGAGAGAGATAAATCACAATTAATATGTAAATGATGAGTATTACAAGTCTTATGAAAATGTAAAAAACTAAATAGATGTGGACCCGTTCTTATTGATAAGAAATCAAAATACTTGGGTAAATGTATGATCATACTAGATGAGGATGAGATACCAACCACCAAACATAAAATAAACATTTAAGCACATAGAGCATTATCATAGAGCATGCAATAATCACACATAAACATATATTGAATTTTATTATGAATAGATTTGGAAATAAAAATGAGTAATTTAAATAGGATATACATGCCACCCCCAAAATTTAAAAGATGAAAAAGGGGTATATGTAAACTCACCTTTGAGATAAAAGCCAAACTAGAAATGACAACCGAAAGCATGTTAAAGAAAATGAACGATCGAACCTCATGAACTATAAATAAACAAAATATAATAATTAAAGATAACTAATGGGATTGGAAAGTTTAAAGAATACTAAATCTAATGTATAGAAATTAAGATAATAACAAGGAAAATATCAAAAAGGAAGATGAAATATAAAATCAGTTTTTGGACAGCAAACTGTTCTGTTTTGATTAAGGTATTTAAAATATCAAAAATTTTATTATAAAGCAAGACTTTCCAGTCTACTAAATGAGAATATTTTGAACAATTTTCATTTAGAAATGTTTTGCAAATTCTTTTGGTACATAAATGTCAGTAGTTCATAGTCTAGCGTTTGTAATCGAGTCTGTAATGTAATTATGTTTAAGTTTATGTTTATGTATGTAAGCGAAGATTGTCAACAAGTTCGCTTAGGCGAACTTGTTGAACAAGCGAAGTTGTCGACAAGTTCGCCTAGGCGAACTTGTTGAACGAGCGAAGTTATGGACAACTTCGCCTGAACATATCAGGCGAAGTTGTCGTGTCTATATATACTGTAGCCGACGGTTTGTTGAGGTTACGAGAGAGGAGTCAGTTGTTGAGTTCAGTGAACGTGTCGAGAGTCTGTAATAGACGTGTTTCAAGTTATAATATATAACGTGTTCGTTTGTATCACGTGTGTTTGTTTTACGTATTCTACTCTCGTAACTACCTACGCAGGGATTCCGCACCTACGTAGATAGCGATATCCCGTGTAAGATCCGTCCTGGGAACCTACAATTGGTATCAGAGCTTCGGCTCGATTGTGTGGTTCGGGATTTCACGCGGGTGTAGAAAACGTCTCGTTTGACCTATTCGCGGGACGTGTTTTCGTTGATATTGTGTTATACTCACCTTATACTGTCATATTCAAGCCGTCACACCGACCGGAAACTGCTAAATCGTCGAAAACAGATCTGAATATTTTCAGTGTTCTTCAGGCGAAGTTGTGGTTCTTCAGGCGAAGTTGCCGTCGCTGGAAGTAGGGTTTCGGCGAAGATATAATGTTGAGCGAAGTTAACCACAACTTCGCCTACCTCATAAGTTGTCGATAAGTTCGCCTAAGCGAAGTTAACCTCAACTTCGCTTACCTCCTAAGTTCGCTTACCTTAAGCGAAGTTATTCTCAACTTCGCCAAGTCACGCGAATTTAAGGATTTTCCAGCGAAGTTAACACTTAAGCGAAGTTATCCTTAACTTCGCCTTTAGTACTGTTTGGAAGAATTTTTGTTTTTTTCGGGTTTTCCTTGTTTTCGAGAAGATGTCGCCAATTAACATCTCAGAGTTAGTCAAAATGGAAGTTTAAGCGGGGTCGGATACTAAGGCCCCAAGGTTGATGAAAGGAACCGACTTTGTGGCGTGGAAGGATAGGTTCATTCAGTATATAAAATACCAGGATGCAAAGATGTGGGTGTGCATCCAGGATGGATATATTCCACCGACAATGGAATACGAAGGTCGGGATGTGATAAAAAAGTACAGCAAGATGGAGGAAGAAGAGAAGAAGATGTATGAGTGTGACGATTCCGGCAAATCCAGGTATACCCTAGCCGGAATATACTATTTACGTGTTATTTAATATTGATTATATGAGTTATAGCACGATGATACGAATATATATGGTACACAGTATGAATCATACTCAATTATATAGTGAATCGTATTGGAATTCTAATTAATCAATGATCGGTTATTGAAACCCGAACGAATCGGGAATTTCATCATAGACGAAGTATATAATATTTAGTGATGTTTACGAAGTATTAATGCTTCGGGATAAGTGAATTATAGCACAGAAAAAGGATTTCGATTTATTGGTACGTCGGTACGATAAACGAAACCTTTAACATCAAACCAAGCAAGAGATGATCAATCAAGCCGAAAAAGATGCGTAATTATTAATAATATGATGTTTTAATGTCATGGTTTAAGTTTTTAAAATTTTTAAGTCGGTTTTATGTAAATTTTATTTTGACCCGAAAAACGACCATTCTATGCTCGTTTTAAGCCGAATTACGAGTTTAAACGAGAAACGAACTGAGCCAGATTATCCACAACATTATCCGGATTGCGTAATCCGAATATGTGGCTTAGAATGGATGTGTGGGACCCACCCCACCCCTTAAGGGAGGCCGATCGGCCCTATCCCATATTATTCATTTCATTTTCTTTTTTTTACCACATTTCACTCCCAAAACTCTCTCAAATCTCTCAAATCTTCAAGTGTTCTTCCAAGATCATCAAGTTTTAATCAAAATTTTCAAGGTATATACATGTTTTAATGCTCGATTCTTGTTTATAACTCTATAATATTGAGAAAAGGAGGTTTCCATGTGAAAGACGGGTGAAAACCCGAGATAAAACCGATTCTCGTATGATCAAGGGATGTATACAAGTTATACAAAGGATCTTGATCCAAGTAATGAGTTAGAAGTGTTTAGAATAAAATTTTACGGTTAAAATCTTGTTAAAATGAGTTTACAAATGAAAGATGGGTGAAAACCCGAGATGAAACCGACTCTTGCATGATCAAGAGATGTATACATATTATACAAGGGATCTTGGTCCAAGAAATGAGTAAAAAGAGTCGAGAACGGATTTTTACGGTTAAAACCTTTGTTTTTACTTAAAAACCGACACTTTGAAAGAAATGGTTTGATTGTTGGTATAGTTTGCTTGGTATAGTGTTATTGTGCTTGTAGGTGTTGTATCTAGCGGCTAGAAAAGGCTAGAAACCGAGATCCTTGCGATCTAAAGCTAGAAAACACAAGATAGTTCGGTTTTCGTGTGTATATGAGATTTGGACAGATTTTCGTGTGCTTAGAGTCGGGTAACGAAATTTCACAGAGATGATCTACACATGAAAATATGAGATCTGTGAATTTTTGGTAATTTTTGGATAAAAGATGAATATTTGGTGAATTTAATGCTCGGTTTTGGCCAAAAATAGTGAAAAATAGCTAAATATGATGAAAAATTCTGGAAAATTTAAGATAAGCTTTTTATAACATATAAAAGTCACCCACAAAATTTGAGCTCAGTTGGAAAAGCCTAAGTAGGCTTTTCGGTGAAACGAGTTCTAGGGCTTTCTAGCTCGGTTTTGGGTGAAAATGGCTTGAAAAATAAGTTTTAAATTCTGGAAAAATTCCAGGAAGTTATGAGGATTATAGAGATCATCCCAGAAAAATTTGGGATTTTTCTAAAGTGTTTTGGTATTTTTGACATATTTAGTGTTTTAATAAGATTTAAAAATAGATAAATAAATGTAAATAAAGGAAAATAAATCTGGAAAAATTCCAGAAAGTTATGAGGATGATATAGATCATCCCAGAAAAATTTGGGATTTTTCTAAAGTGTTTTGGTATTTTTGATATATTTAGTATTTTAATGAGATTCAAAAATAGATAAATAAATGTAAATATAGGAAAATAAATCTGGAAAAATTCCAGAAAGTTATGAGGATGATAGAGATCATCCCAGAAAAATTTGGGATTTTTCTAAAGTGTTTTGGTATTTTTGATATATTTAGTATTTTAATGAGATTCAAAAATAGATAAATAAATGTAAATATAGGAAAATAAATCTGGAAAAATTCAAGAAAGTTATGAGGCTGATAGAGATCATCCCAGAAAAATTTGGGATTTTTCTAAAGTGTTTTGGTATTTTTGATATATTTAGTATTTTAATGAGATTTAAAAATAGATAAATAAATGTAAATATAAGAAAATAAATCTGGAAAATTTTTACAAAAATTCCTTACTGTCAAATTAAGTTTTGTGCAAAATTTCAAGACCCGAGACTAATCGGGTAATTATTTTTGCTAAAAAGAACATAAAAAAAACAAGTTTTTAAAGCTTAAAACGTGTAAACCGGCAAAGTTCGCATAAGCGAGCTGACTGGTACATGAAAACTCTAAAAATGGACTATTTCATAAACCTAAGTAAATTAAGTAAAAATAAATCATCCGAAAATAATTCGGATGATTTGGGTAATTTTACCCGATTTTACCGTTTCCGGCACCGAAATACCGGAAACGGGCCCCACGGCCAAACGGGGTGTCAAACCGAGCTATAATTTCATCACCTTAACTAAATTGACTGTCAAACTCTAAGCAATGTCACAATCTGAGTCCTTAGAAGTGTCACGGGGTTAACATAGTCCCCGAATCGAGTACAGTACTGGGTTAACAATGTTCCCAGATGTACCGATTGATACGTATTTAAGTTATGGGAATTATATAGTAACGACTAGATATTATATTACAGATCCAGGCACGTAGCTGTTCCTTGTATTACTCACCGACTCACAAAAGGTGAGTTTTCACGAGCCCCTTTTAATGAATTGTTTTAATTATATTTTCCCGGGGCGGAAAACATGTCTTATTTAAAGTATTTAAGTACATACCGATCGTATGGAAATACTTGTACATTTATATATATATGGTCTGATGCACAGAATATATAAAATGTTTATCATGTGTTATTGTTCTGGGGTAACATAATTCCCAGGGGTTATTATTGTTCTGGGGTAACATAGTTCCCAGGGGTTATTATTGTTCTGGGGTAACATAGTTCCCAGGGGTTATTATTGTTCTGGGGTAACATAGTTCCCAGGGGTTATTATTGTTCTGGGGTAACATAGTTCCCAGGGGTTATTATTGTTCTGGGGTAACGTAGTTCCCAGGGGTTATCATTGTTCTGGGGTAACATAGTTCCCAGAAAGTTAATGGAAATGTCCTGGGGTAACATAGTTCCCAGCATGATTATATTGTTAATAAATGATTATTAAAATGATTTGTCAGTGTTTATTTAAATTAGTGAAACTCACCAACTATTCGTAGTTGACCCGTTTTCTTTACATGTTTTCTAGGTATGCCCAAGTTGGAATGATTGATATGTGCTTAACTATCTGTGCTACCTGTTGGAAGCTTGCTGCTCTATGTTTTGTAATGAATTTATTAATGTCTTATCGGTAAAATATGTGTGTAACACCTAGACAGTAATGAAACTCGCAACAATGTAATATGTTATAAATTAATGTAGTGGTATTTTCTTTATAAGCAATGCTGTTGATATCAGATGTGTCTGTTGCATCCCGTGTACGTTTCCGCTGCGGTTACGGGGTGTTACAGAACTTGGTATCAGAGCCATTGGTTATAAAGAATTAGGATGTCTGAAAAAGATACCTAAAATATAACCAGTAGCTCAAGTATTATAGGATCTGAATATCAACTAATAATATATTGTGACGAGATCGGGATGAACTTGGATGGACAAGTGGGTTATTATGGTCCGGAACATAATAACAGACTTGTCTGCACGAGGGAATTCAGGGGAAGTCACGGGGGACTTAAATAGGTAAAATTGGCAACATATGTGTAAATGTATAATAATATTATTATGTGGCAAAATTGTATAAGTAAGTGCATGATTAATTTAATTATGAATTACACTATGAAAAAGGGACTATATGTTTGTTAACTTGTGTGCAGGTAAAAATGGCAAGAACACCTAGTGTGTCGACGGAAGAGGACCCGGAAGAGGTCAGTTCCGGGGCCTCTGGAAGCCCAAGTGTAGCACCCAGCTCCGAGCCTTCGGAGGCTAGTCATAGTACTTCTAGACAGACCACCCCAGCTAGGAGTGCTAGTTTACCCTCCCCTGCTAGGGTTACCAGGTCTCCTACCCCGCCCGCACCACAGACCGCCCCGATTCCCCCCAGACACGGTCCCCGCCTCACGGCGCGGATCAGTGCCCCGTATGTTCCGCCCACTGTTACCCCACCCAGATCCACATACCACCGGGGCGAGTCTTCCCGCCCCCAACCCGAGCCTGCAACCCTACCTGTGTGGGGTCTGCCAAGGCAGGAGCGGGACTTGGCAGCTTGGCTACGTGTTCTCACCGAGCAGGTGAACGAGCACTCTGCCGCCCTGGTCGTGGGGGTACAGAGGCGGGCGTACCTCGGGGACAGCATACTGGACCACCAGTATGCTATTAACCAGTTAAAAAGGGAGTGCTCATACTCCCACTGGTTGATCGACCAGATGGAAACCCGAATGCGGGTTATGGTGGCGGTGTTGGTGGTGCTGGTGGCGGTGTTGGTGGGGTTAGTTTACCACCATGTGTAGATGTGTTGGATGGTAGAATCTTGAACCGCTTTTTGATACTCCGTGTAAGTAGTTAGTGGTGATACTAACACGGAGTGAATCTTGTTTAGTTATAGTACAACCACTGGCCCATAGGGGGTCTCTTGTAGGGCATATCATTATCGATACTTTTGGGTATCATTCAAGCACTGACCCATTGCGGGTTATGTCGAGGATGATACCAACATAGGCCCTTTGTATTAAAACTTAGTTATGTAATGATGACTGGGAAGTATGTAAATGGATGTTTGTGTAATATGTACTAATGTTTATTAATGTATGGAATGTGTTTTGTGTTTCATAATTTGGAATGGTATTAATTATATGTGTTTCCTTGATGTTGTGTAGAATGGCACCGAAACGATCAACGAAAATATCGGAAGTAGATGTGAGCCGTTTGATTGCTCAACAGTTGGAGGCGGCGATACCGGATATAGTATCGCGCATCGCCGCCAGTATTAATAACTCGACCAATCCAACCCCTCCGAGCAATCAAACGCCCATAAATAATGACGGGGAACAAAATGCTAATCCTCCAAGGAATGACAACACTATTCCGAGTAATGACGCACCGCCTAGGGTGGTCGTTACTGACAGCAATGGCCCTATACCTACGGTAGAGACAAACCGTACGGAACCAATTCGTGCATCCAGGGGATGTTCGATCAAGGATTTCATGTTGTGCAAGCCATTAGAGTTTAGCGGGTCTGAAGGACCGAATGGGTTAGTTAAATGGATAGAGAAAATCGAATCAGTGGTGAATATTAGCAACTGTCCCGAGGATTGTATCGTTAAGTACGCCACCTGTACATTCACCGACCATGCCTTGACATGGTGGAACACCATAGTACAGACTCGAGGTCAGGTGGCGACAAACCACATGACCTGGACGGAGCTTAAGGCTCTTGTGTTGGAACATTTCTGTCCAAAGAATGAATTGCAGAAACTGGAAAATGAGTTGTGGAATCTGGAGATGAAGGGGGCGGACCACTTGGGTTATACCAATCGGTTCAATGAACTGTCACGATTAGTACCGTGGTTGGTCACCCCGGAGACGAAGAGGGTGGAACGTTATATTTGGGGACTTACTCCAGTAGTGAGGAGTATAGTCAACGCGGGGGGACACCGGACGTATGAAAGTGCAGTGACACAGGCTGGCATAGTCACGTATGATTTCTTGTGGAGCGGATCACTAAAGGTGACAGGAGAATCCGCTGGGGGAAAACGGGGTGCGCATGATCTTAGAGTCCAAGAAAAGCAGCAAAGCAAACGAGCTAGGCCCGCTGCCCAGAGCTATGCCATGACTAGTTCGGGCGGAAGGCAAGAACCGCAGAAGGGAACGCTTCCTAGGTGCGGGAAATGTGGTTACCACCATAGTTGCGTGTGCAAGGAGGTGGTGTGCCACCGGTGTGGCAGGGTTGGACACTACGCACCAAATTGTAAGACAAATCCGAACAACCTGAACCGACAACCACAACCTATTCGGGCGCAACCATTTAGAACTCAACCAGCCCGACTGCAGAACCCGCAAGGAAACCAGATGGTGACCACTAGCCGTGCTTGGTACGAATGCGGCAGCACAGATCACTTCAAAAGGAACTGCCCGAAACTGAATCAGGGAGGAAACGGGAGACAACTCGCGGGTCAGCCATCGTCGTCCAATCCGGCGCGAGGCCGAGCATTTGTGATGGGAGCGAATGAGGCGCGCCAGGACCCCAGCGTAGTGACAGGTACCTTCCTCGTCTCTGATCATTACGCTTCTGTATTATTTGATACAGGCGCCGATAGAAGTTTTGTCTCCGTTAGATTCCTTTCGATAGCAAACCTTCCTATTGGTGAAACCATAGAACCCTACACAGTAGAGGTCGCTAACGGTAAAACCATGATAGTTAATCGGATTGTTCGGAATTGCCCTTTTATTCTAAGCGAACAATCCTTCCTGATTGACTTGTTACCGGTAGAATTGGGTAGTTTTGACGTGATAGTGGGAATGGATTGGTTGGCACGTAATAGGGTAGAAATAAACTGTGAAAAGAAAACCGTCAAGATCCGGGTGTCGGATGACGAGGAGGTATTAGTGCAGGGAGAAAAATCCGGCACCATGATACCGTTTATATCCCACCTCAAGGTGTTGAAATATATACGTCAGGGATGTGTGGCGTATCTAGCGAGCCTGACGGCCGCTGATTCTGAGGAAAAACGGGTGGACGATATTCCCGTGGTACGCGAATTTCCACAAGTTTTTCCAGAGGAACTGCCTGGATTGCCACCAACCCGACAGGTCGAATTCAGAATCGATCTGTTACCTCAGGCTGGCCCTGTTGCTAAGGCCCCTTACAGACTTGCACCGTCCGAGATGCAAGAACTATCCAACCAGTTGCAGGAATTGTTGGATAAGGGATTTATTCGTCCCAGCTATTCCCCGTGGGGTGCACCTGTACTATTTGTGAAAAAGAAGGACGGAAGCCTTCGAATGTGCATTGACTACAGGGAATTGAATAAGTTAACCATCAAAAATAGGTATCCTCTTCCCCGGATCGATGATTTGTTCGACCAACTACAAGGTGCGAGCTATTTCTCAAAGATTGATCTTAGATCGGGATACCACCAAGTTAAAATTCAGGAGGAGGATATCCCAAAAACCGCGTTTCGGACTCGCTACGGCCACTACGAATTTCTAGTTATGCCTTTTGGGCTAACAAATGCGCCAGCGGTGTTCATGGATCTCATGAACCGAGTCTGTAAACCCTATCTCGACAAATTCGTCATTGTATTTATTGACGATATTTTGATATATTCAAAAAGTAAAGAAGAGCATGAGCGACATTTGAGGTTAGTTTTGGAGCTTTTGGATCAGGAGAAGTTGTATGCAAAATTCTCCAAGTGTAACTTCTGGTTACAAGAGGTGCAATTCCTCGGTCACGTTATAAACCACCAAGGAATACACGTTGATCCGAGTAAAGTTGAAGCAATTAAGGATTGGCAAGCGCCTAAATCTCCGAAGGAAATCCGCCAATTCTTAGGCTTAGCTGGATACTATCGTCGATTTATAAAGAACTTTTCCAGCATCGCCCAACCCTTAACCCTCCTGACTCAAAAGGATCGGAAATATGAATGGGGTGAAGAGCAGGAAGCGGCGTTTCAAACGCTAAAGCAAAGGTTGTGTCAAGCGCCAATCTTAAGTCTCCCCGACGGAGACGATGGATTTGTTGTATATTGTGACGCATCCCGTAAAGGGTTAGGATGCGTGTTAATGCAAACTAAAAAGGTCATAGCCTATGCGTCTCGACAGTTAAAAGTTCATGAGAAAAATTACACTACTCATGACTTAGAACTGGGAGCAGTCATCTTTGCACTTAAAATCTGGAGACACTATCTCTACGGTACAAAGTGCACCATATTCACTGATCATAAAAGTTTGCAACACATATTCGATCAGAAAGAACTGAATATGAGGCAACGAAGATGGGTCGAGTTGCTAAGTGACTATGACTGTGACATTCGATATCACCCCGGCAAGGCTAACGTCGTAGCCGATGCCTTGAGTAGGAAGGATCGGGTTAAACCATTACGAGTGCGGGCGTTGGGAATGATAGTCCAGTCAAACCTTTCGGATTTGATTCGAGTCGCTCAACGCGAGGCGTTGAAAGAGGACCAATTGGATAAAGAAGGACTTTACGGGAATGAGAAGAATTTCGAACAGCGTGTGGACGAAATTCTCTATTTCAAAAATCGGATTTGGATCCCGACCCTCCATGACCTTCGTGATTTGATCATGGATGAAGCACATAAATCGAAATATTCCATACATCCGGGATCGGATAAGATGTATAAGGATGTGAAGGAGTTCTACTGGTGGCCGGGTATGAAAAAGGATATAGCCACCTACGTCGGCAAGTGTACGACGTGTGCGAGGGTTAAGGCGGAACACCAGAAACCCTCGGGGATGTTACAACAACCGGAGATTCCCGAATGGAAATGGGAGCAAATCACAATGGATTTCGTGACACACCTCCCTAAGTCATCCCGGGGAAATGATGCAATTTGGGTAATCGTGGATAGATTAACCAAATCGGCACATTTTATTCCAATTAGAAACAATTATAACACCGAGAGACTTGCGCAAATTTATATAAATGAAATAGTGTCTCGTCATGGCATCCCCATCTCGATCATCTCCGATAGGGATAGCCATTTCACCTCCAAACTTTGGCAAGCTGTTCAAGAAGCATTGGGAACACGTATTGACCTAAGCACGGCTTACCACCCTCAGACCGATGGTCAGTCTGAGAGGACCATTCAAACTTTGGAGGATTTGCTTCGTGCCTGCGTACTGGACTTTAAGGGAAATTGGGATCAACATCTCCCACTCGTTGAATTTTCCTATAATAACAGTTACCATAGCAGTATAAAGGCAGCACCTTATGAAGCATTGTATGGGCGGAAGTGCCGATCACCACTTTGCTGGTCTGAAGTGGGTGACTCGCAGGTCATTAGATCGGATCTGGTCCAGGAGACGACCAGCAAGATTCTTGAAATTAAGAACAACCTGAAAGCCGCGCGGGATCGGCAGAAGAGTTATGCCGATACCCGTCGGAAACCGTTGTCGTTTGAGAAGGGCGAAAAGGTATATTTAAAAGTATCACCGTGGAAGGGTGTGGTTAGATTTGGCAAGGCGGGGAAGTTAGCCCCGAGATATATTGGACCATTCGATATTATTGCAAAAATCGGTCCTGTAGCTTACCGATTAGAACTGCCTGATGAATTAAGTGCAGTTCATAACGTGTTTCATGTGTCGAATTTAAAAAGATGTCTGGCGGATGAGACATCGGTGTTACCCTTAGAGGGCGTTCAAATAAATGATAAGCTTAACTTCGTAGAGGAGCCCATTGAAATAGTGGACGGTAAGATCAAGCAACTTAGACACAATAAGATCTCGTTGGTCAAAGTTAGATGGAATTCGCAACGAGGCCCAGAATTTACTTGGGAACGAAAGGATGAATTTCGGAAGAAATACCCCCACCTATTTCCTCAAAAGGAAGTAGTTGACGCGTAAAATTTCGAGGACGAAATTTTTATAACGGGGGGAGAATGTAACGATTCCGGCAAATCCAGGTATACCCTAGCCGGAATATACTATTTACGTGTTATTTAATATTGATTATATGAGTTATAGCACGACGATACGAATATATATGGTACACAGTATGAATCATACTCAATTATATAGTGAATCGTATTGGAATTACAATTAATCAATGATCGGTTATTGAAACCCGAACGAATCGGGAATTTCATCATAGACGAAGTATATAATATTTAGTGATGTTTACGAAGTATTAATGCTTCGGGATAAGTGAATTATAGCACAGAAAAAGGATTTCGATTTATTGGTACGTCGGTACGATAAACGAAACCTTTAACATCAAACCAAGCAAGAGATGATCAATCAAGCCGAAAAAGATGCGTAATTATTAATAATATGATGTTTTAATGTCATGGTTTAAGTTTTTAAAATTTTTAAGTCGGTTTTATGTAAATTTTATTTTGACCCGAAAAACGACCATTCTATGCTCGTTTTAAGCCGAATTACGAGTTTAAACGAGAAACGAACTGAGCCAGATTATCCACAACATTATCCGGATTGCGTAATCCGAATATGTGGCTTAGAATGGATGTGTGGGACCCACCCCACCCCTTAAGGGAGGCCGATCGGCCCTATCCCATATTATTCATTTCATTTTCTTTTTTTTACCACATTTCACTCCCAAAACTCTCTCAAATCTCTCAAATCTTCAAGTGTTCTTCCAAGATCATCAAGTTTTAATCAAAATTTTCAAGGTATATACATGTTTTAATGCTCGATTCTTGTTTATAACTCTATAATATTGAGAAAAGGAGGTTTCCATGTGAAAGACGGGTGAAAACCCGAGATAAAACCGATTCTCGTATGATCAAGGGATGTATACAAGTTATACAAAGGATCTTGATCCAAGTAATGAGTTAGAAGTGTTTAGAATAAAATTTTACGGTTAAAATCTTGTTAAAATGAGTTTACAAATGAAAGATGGGTGAAAACCCGAGATGAAACCGACTCTTGCATGATCAAGAGATGTATACATATTATACAAGGGATCTTGGTCCAAGAAATGAGTAAAAAGAGTCGAGAACGGATTTTTACGGTTAAAACCTTTGTTTTTACTTAAAAACCGACACTTTGAAAGAAATGGTTTGATTGTTGGTATAGTTTGCTTGGTATAGTGTTATTGTGCTTGTAGGTGTTGTATCTAGCGGCTAGCAAAGGCTAGAAACCGAGATCCTTGCGATCTAAAGCTAGAAAACACAAGATAGTTCGGTTTTCGTGTGCATATGAGATTTGGACAGATTTTCGTGTGCTTAGAGTCGGGTCACGAAATTTCACAGAGATGATCTACACATGAAAATATGAGATCTGTGAATTTTTGGTAATTTTTGGATAAAAGATGAATATTTGGTGAATTTAATGCTCGGTTTTGGCCAAAAATAGTGAAAAATAGCTAAATATGATGAAAAATTCTGGAAAATTTAAGATAAGGTTTTTATAACATATAAAAGTCACCCACAAAATTTGAGCTCAGTTGGAAAAGCCTAAGTAGGCTTTTCGGTGAAACGAGTTCTAGGGCTTTCTAGCTCGGTTTTGGGTGAAAATGCCTTGAAAAATAAGTTTTAAATTCTGGAAAAATTCCAGGAAGTTATGAGGATGATAGAGATCATCCCAGAAAAATTTGGGATTTTTCTAAAGTGTTTTGGTATTTTTGACATATTTAGTGTTTTAATAAGATTTAAAAATAGATAAATAAATGTAAATAAAGGAAAATAAATCTGGAAAAATTCCAGAAAGTTATGAGGATGATAGAGATCATCCCAGAAAAATTTGGGATTTTTCTAAAGTGTTTTGGTATTTTTGATATATTTAGTATTTTAATGAGATTCAAAAATAGATAAATAAATGTAAATATAGGAAAATAAATCTGGAAAAATTCCAGAAATTTATGAGGATGATAGAAATCATCCCAGAAAAATTTGAGATTTTTCTAAAGTGTTTTGGTATTTTTGATATATTTAGTATTTTAATGAGATTCAAAAATAGATAAATAAATGTAAATATAGGAAAATAAATCTGGAAAAATTCCAGAAAGTTATGAGGATGATAGAGATCATCCCAGAAAAATTTGGGATTTTTCTAAAGTGTTTTGGTATTTTTGATATATTTAGTATTTTAATGAGATTCAAAAATAGATAAATAAATGTAAATATAGGAAAATAAATCTTGAAAAATTCCAGAAAGTTATGAGGATGATAGAGATCATCCCAGAAAAATTTGGGATTTTTCTAAAGTGTTTTGGTATTTTTGATATATTTAGTATTTTAATGAGATTTAAAAATAGATAAATAAATGTAAATATAAGAAAATAAATCTGGAAAATTTTTACAAAAATTCCTTACTGTCAAATTAAGTTTTGTGCAAAATTTCAAGACCCGAGACTAATCGGGTAATTATTTGTGCTAAAAAGAACATAAAAAAAACAAGTTTTTAAAGCTTAAAACGTGTAAACCGGCAAAGTTCGCATAAGCGAGCTGACTGGTACATGAAAACTTTAAAAATGGACTATTTCATAAACCTAAGTAAATTAAGTAAAAATAAATCATCCGAAAATAATTCGGATGATTTGGGTAATTTTACCCGATTTTACCGTTTCCGGCACCGAAATACCGGAAACGGGCCCCACGGCCAAACGGGGTGTCAAACCGAGCTATAATTTCATCACCTTAACTAAATTGACTGTCAAACTCTAAGCAATGTCACAATCTGAGTCCTTAGAAGTGTCACGGGGTTAACATAGTCCCCGAATCGAGTACAGTACTGGGTTAACAATGTTCCCAGATGTACCGATTGATACGTATTTAAGTTATGGGAATTATATAGTAACGACTAGATATTATATTACAGATCCAGGCACGTAGCTGTTCCTTGTATTACTCACCGACTCACAAAAGGTGAGTTTTCACGAGCCCCTTTTAATGAATTGTTTTAATTATATTTTCCCGGGGCGGAAAACATGTCTTATTTAAAGTATTTAAGTACATACCGATCGTATGGAAATACTTGTACATTTATATATATATGGTCTGATGCACAGAATATATAAAATGTGTATCATGTGTTATTGTTCTGGGGTAACATAATTCCCAGGGGTTATTATTGTTCTGGGGTAACATAGTTCCCAGGGGTTATTATTGTTCTGGGGTAACATAGTTCCCAGGGGTTATTATTGTTCTGGGGTAACATAGTTCCCAGGGGTTATTATTGTTCTGGGGTAACATAGTTCCCAGGGGTTATTATTGTTCTGGGGTAACATAGTTCTTAGGGGTTATTATTGTTCTGGGGTAACGTAGTTCCCAGGGGTTATCATTGTTCTGGGGTAACATAGTTCCCAGAAAGTTAATGGAAATGTCCTGGGGTAACATAGTTCCCAGCATGATTATATTGTTAATAAATGATTATTAAAATGATTTGTCAGTGTTTATTTAAATTAGTGAAACTCACCAACTATTCGTAGTTGACCCGTTTTCTTTACATGTTTTCTAGGTATGCCCAAGTTGGAATGATTGATATGTGCTTAACTATCTGTGCTACCTGTTGGAAGCTTGCTGCTCTATGTTTTGTAATGAATTTATTAATGTCTTATCGGTAAAATATGTGTGTAACACCTAGACAGTAATGAAACTCGCAACAATGTAATATGTTATAAATTAATGTAGTGGTATTTTCTTTATAAGCAATGCTGTTGATATCAGATGTGTCTGTTGCATCCCGTGTACGTTTCCGCTGCGGTTACGGGGTGTTACAATGAGGCTGAGAGCAAGGCCCATGCTGCAATTACTATGGATCTTCCTCAAGAGATTCTCCATACATTCCGGAAGTACACTTCTGCATGAGAGCTTTGGGATACTCTTGAGAATAGATTCGAAGGGAACGTGGGTATTCGTGCCTCGAAGATTAAGCTGTAAAAGACCCAGTTCTCTGTCTTCAAGTATTTGAAGAACGAATCGCTCGATGATATTATCACCCGATATTATCATCTAATGACAGAGCTGAACAACTATTCTATTGCTTACAGAGAGGAGGAAATAGTTGAGAAGCTTCTCGATGCTCTCCAACCGAAGTGGGAAATGTACACTGTTCTAATGAGGGAAGACAAAGACTTTCCTAATTATGACTTGGAGACAGCAGTAAACAAGCTCAGAACCTTTGAGCTTAATATGGTTCGTAAAGAGACACCAACGGATCAGGTTCAAGACCCTGGTATGTATGGTGCCAAAGTTAAATCAGGCTCAAGTTTGAAGTCTGAATCTGCTGCTTACTACTCCAAAGGAAATGTATCGGTAAACATGAACGGTGATGTTTGCTTTGTTGCTGGAGGATCAAGTGCTTCGAAACCTCAAGCATCCAAGAGTAGTTTCTCTCCCAGTGCTTCAAGCAATAACTACACTAAGATGCCAATGAGTGTCAAATCTGCTGAAGAGCAGTTTGCACTCTATGCATCTTTTATTGCTTCTTACGAGAACTACATACAAGGGAAGATTGTGGACCCTGCTGCTTTGGAAGAAGACTATGACCAGATAGATCCTGATGATCTGGAAGAGATGGATCTGCAGTGGCAGATGGCGATGATAGTCAGAAGAGTGAAGCGTTTCATGAAGAAGACTGGCAGAAAGTTCGTAGGTGGAAAGCCAGGATTTGATAAGTCAAGGGTGAGGTGTTACAATTGTCAACAAAATAGACACTTTGCAAAGGAGTGCACTAATGCACGTGTAGAACGTAGTCAGGGGAGGACTACACAGCAAAGTGGAAATAACAATGGGAATAATGCCATGATGTCTGATGCTGGTGAATACAACTGGAATATGTTCTCTGGAGAACTCTTTGAGCAGGCACACATGGCGAAGGTTGCAGCTGAAGAATGTATGAAAGCTGCTGAAAATGAAAAAGCTTTCATGGCTAATGACCAGAACTCCGAGGTATGTACTAAACCTATCTGTACTAAATGTGAGAACTTGTCTGAACAGCTTGCTACAATTACTGATCAGTATGTTAAGTTGGATGCCGAATTTAAAACCTTGAAAGAAGATCATCACTTCACAAAGACAAGAGAAAATAATTATAAAATAAAAATTAAAGCTTGTGAAAAAGACGTTAAAAGTTTGAAAACAAAATTAGCTGAGAAAATTGATGTGATCGATCTAAGCTACGAGGTTTTAGAAGAGAAAACCAAGTTAATCGCTGAGAAAGAAAAACAGATTGCTGATTACCAGGTAAAAGTGGTGGAACTAAATAGGAAACTGGAGCAATTCCGGAATTCCTCTACTATTCTTGATATACCTCGTTAGTGATCAAGGTTCCTCACCTAAGAGGGGAGGAATTGGTTATCATGAGGTTTCACCACCTTATAACTATAATTATACTTTCAATCCTAGTGTTCATGAATCTGTTAATTTTGTAGCTGATCAGACAGGTCCTGCTAAGGAAACTGGTAAAGTACCGGAAATTAGTAAAGGCAAAACAAGTTCTCCTGTCTCAAAAGTTAAAATTTCTATTTCAAGTCCAGTCTCATCTGATTCGGATAAGTCATCCGAGTCGGGTAAGACAAAAGAGAAGGAAGTATTACCCACTAGTGGAGAAAAAGTTAATTCAACTAAAAGGAGTACTCCACTCAACCCATATGTCCCACCTTATGTGAGACATACGGTTGGTAATACTGCCTCCACATCTAAAACATCTGCTGAAAAGAAAGCTGAATATAGGTGTTGTTTTAGATGTAATCAAACAGGGCACCTTGTTGCTGATTGCCCTCTGAAGCAGCGTTTCAGAGAGGTGAGGCCCTCGAAAACTGAGACTAAGGTTTTTAGTAATCGTTTAAATGTTAAAAATGAAAACCATTCAAATTTGAGAGATAATACAGGTTTTCAAAGAAACACATCTCGGTTTTACACTACTAATAACCAAACCAAATGCTATAATTCTTTTGATTCTCTTAATGTTCGTCGGTTTGGTTGGCCTCACTATCAGTCTCCAAGAAGGTATCCTGTTAGGACTCGTGGAAATTTTTCTAATGCTAATGTTGGTCAGCCAAGGTGTGTGAGTTCTGTTAAGAAGGTTAATCGACCCAAGACCAAGAGGTCTTGGGTCCCCAAATTTTAATAATCTCTTTTGTTTGTGCAGGAACAGTTGAACAGGGCTTCCAATAATCTTTGGGTTGTGGACAGCGGCTGTTCCCGGCACATGACTGGTAACAAGGATTTGTTACAAGATTTAAAACCTGTTCAAGGAGCAAGAGTCAGTTTTGCCGGTGAGAGTGGAGGCAAAATAACAGGAAGGGGTACGGTAACTAACGGGAAGATGACGTTAGAAAATGTGAACTTTGTTGAAGAACTGAAGCACAATCTGCTGAGTGTGTCGCAGATTTGTGATAAAGATTATACCGTACACTTCACGAAGACTGATGCGATTGTGTTGAAGCCTGGTTTTCAAATACCAGAGGAGTGGATAGTAATGAAGGCTCCACGTGATCGAAATACGTATATGATGGATTTAAGTTCAACTGAAATGTCAACGGAAGAATCGTGCCTTTTGACGAAAGCAAGCGAATCGGAATCTGAACTGTGGCACAGGAGAATGGGGCACATTCATCTTCGGAAGATGAACCATATTGTCAGACATGGGCTTGTGTTGGGTGTTCCCATAAAAAGTTTCAATTTTGAAGACAAATGTCTTGCGTGCAAAAAGGGAAAGCAGCACAAGAAGTCCCATCTCACCAAGAAAGTAAACTCAATTGCCAGTACACTAGAGCTGCTTCACATGGATCTCTTCGGTCCTGTGAATGTAAGAAGTCTAGGTGGTACAACTTATTGCTTGGTGATCACTGATGACTACTCACGATACTCGTGGGTATACTTCCTGAAATCAAAGGACGAAACGGCTCAAATGGTGAAGAATCTGATTACCAAAGTTGAGAACATTATGGACAAACGAGTGAAGTTCATCAGAAGTGACAATGGTTCCGAGTTTAAAAATTTTGAAATGGAGATCTTCTGTCTGTCAAGAGGGATAGAACACCAATTCAGCGCTCCGTATACTCCGCAACAGAATGGAGTGGCTGAAAGGAAGAATAGAACTTTAATTGAAGGAGCTAGAACTATGCTGGCCGATTCGAAGCTTCCGGTGGTGTTCTGGGCTGAAGCTGTTTCTACAGCTTGCTATGTACTGAATAGAGTTTTAACGGTAAAAAGACTTAATAAAACATGCTACGAGCTTATGCATGGGAGAAAGCCCAATTTGTGTGGACTTGAAGCTTTCGGGTCCCCGTGTTCAATTTTAAAGGCACATTCAAAGTTTGGTGAAGCAGCCGTTGAAGGAATCTTAGTCGGCTATGAAGTTGGGACTCCCAACATGCGTGTCTTTAATACAACGAACGGCAAGGTTGAGGTGGTATGTAACACCGACATTACGAGTTACAGATCGCCAAGACCGAGCATCGGACCTCCTGGGATTTTAGACTATGATAGGCTCTTCAAGTCTTTTAACATACCTGATTTGTTTTGTACAGAAGAAGAAGAACGTGTTGCTACGAAGATGATTCTAGATGAGGAGGAAAATTTGGCACATAGACAGCTATTTGATGATTGTCAACCGTCCTCATCAAATTCTATCGGTTCCCCTGCTGTCTCTCCTGAAGAAGAGTTTATCAATCCATTTCACTCTTAGCCTGAAACAACCATTGATGAGCTCTCTTATAATTTAGAAGATAATTTGCATGTCGGTGCTGTTCCGACCACGAGAATTCACAAAGACCACCCTTTGGAGAATGTTATAGGTGATGTGTCTTCCGGTGTACAAACCAGAAGTAGCTTGAATGAGCACACCTGTGTTTATACAAGCATTAAGGAAACGGGTATAATGAACGAATGTTTGTACTCATGCTTTATTAGCCAGATTGAACCGAAAAATTATCAAATGGCTCTTAAGGACAGCTCGTGGGTCGAGGCCATGCAAGAAGAGTTGGCTCAATTTAAGAAGATGGAAGTTTGGACTTTGGTTGAAAAACCAAGGAATGTGCATGCGATAGGCAGAAAATGGGTGTTTAAGTGCAAGGGAGATGAAAAGGGGATTATTATAAGAAACAAGGCGAGGCTGGTCGTTAAAGGTTTTAATCAGCAAGAGGGGATAGATTATAATGAAGTGTTCGCTCCGGTGGCCAGGTTGGAAGCGATAAGATTGTTTTTGGCGTTTGCTGCTTTTAAGAAGATGAAAGTGTTTCAGTTGGACGTGAAGAGTGCGTTCCTCAATGGGAAAGTTGATGAGGTTGTGTATGTTGAGCAACCTCCGGGTTTTCCTGACCCAGACTTTCCTGATCACGTGTACAAGTTGAGCAAGGCGCTGTATGGATTCCATCAGGCACCTCGTGCCTGGTATTCAACGTTATCGGACTACTTGCTAGAGAATGGTTTTGAAAGGGGTTTGATTGACACCACACTGTTTGTGAAGAGAGATGGAAGTGACTTCCTGCTAGTTCAAGTCTACGTGGATGACATCATATTTGCTACATCAAGAGTCTCCATGTGTCAGGAATTTGAGGCCGTCATGAAGAAAAGATTTGAGATGAGTGCTATGGGTGAACTAACATTCTTTTTAGGATTGCAGGTTGATTAAAAGAAGGATGGGATGTTCATTCATCAAACAAAATATGTTCATGATGTCCTCAAGCGCTTCAAGATGGAAGACTCTTCTCCATTTGACACTCCAATTTGCGTCAACCACAAGTTGGGAGCTGAAATAGACGGTGACGCAGATGTGGACCCAACTCAGTATCGGGCTATAATAGGTTCTTTGTTGTATTTGACTGCTTCTAGGCCTGATATAATGTTTGCTGTTTGTCTTTGTGCTCGTTTTCAGGCAAACCCAAAGGAATCTCACATGAAGGGTGTGAAGAGGATTCTGCGGTATCTCAATGGCAAGCCGAAGCTAGGGTTGTGGTACCCGAAGGGAGGAGACGTGGAACTGGTTGCTTATACGGATTTTGATTATGGAGGGTTCAATCAGAGTCGGAAGTCGACAACAGGAGGATGTCAGTTTCTCGGTGGAAGATTAGTTTCCTGGCAGTGCAAGAAACAGACATCATTCACAATCTCTACGTGCGAAGCTGAATATATGGCAGCATCCAACTGCTGCTCTCAGGTTTTGTGGATTCAGCAACAATTGCGCGACTATGGTATGAATTTCTTACTCACTCCTATTTTTATTGATAACACTGCTGCCATCTCAGTAATTAACAATCCCGTGAAACATAGTAAAACTAAACATATTGACATTCGTCATCATTTCATACGGGATTGTGCTGAGAAGAAACTGATTAATGTCGAAAAGGTCGATACGCTAGAAAATTTCGCTGATTTATTTACAAAAGCGTTTGATAAATCCAGATTTCAAAACCTAATTGAGCTAAACGGGATGATCAATCCCGAGTAACCATGTTTTTTGTGTTTATTTAAAAAAAAAAAAAAAAAAAAAAAAAAAAAAAACGTCACTATTGCTTAAAATTAGTCGGTTAACTCAGTTTGATGGACATATCCTCGGATATGTTTTGGTCCTCGTTTCTACTTGTAGAGAATGAGGGTCGCCATTAACCAGATGACTGAAAGTGACCGGGGCGGTTATGATGTGTTTTCTTTCTGTCGCTGAAAATTAGTCGGTCATACTTAGTTAGAAGGACACATACTTGTATGTGGTCGGTCCAGTTGATCCATTGGATCTTCACGATTGCCGTTTACCTGAAGACTTTGACGTGATCGGGGCGATTGAAGTCAAAATTTCTTGTGGGAAATGAAATTACTTTTCAAGTCTGTTACTTCGTAAGAAGTTAGTTAGCTATGTTGAACGGAAAATTGATCCAACCATGGAAAATGATAGATATACTAACTTTGTGTGCTTAACTAGTGAAGTTATTAGGCTTAAAAGGCTTTAGGACATTCATTGTATGTCATGGTAACTTTTTATGGTGCGTAAAAGTAGATGTGATACAAATTAAATTTTACTTGATTTTATGTGGAAACTCCTTAAGAGTTTTGCGTGTCTTCATGTATATCTTTCCGCATGATAGGAAGAAAAGTGATTACCCAGTCATACACGAGCCCGTAAGTGTTCTGATTCCCGTGAAGAAGGCGTTTCAAGACACTGCAGTGATTCAGATTCGGGACTTGCAGTTGTTTATTACTCTGAAGTCTATAAGTATGTTAGTTTTGAAAAAAAAAATAAATAAATAAATTTAGTACTTATGAGTTATTGTAACATTCGAGAGTTCAAGATATCAAGACTTCACAATCTTTGAGTAAGAAAGAAGAAAGGGAAACAAATCAAGAATATTTACAGTTTAATCAGACACTATGGGTCGAAGTCAATTCGGGGTGACACGGGGAAAGCCAAATACGCTTTGAGGATAGACAGGAGGCATCAATATTTCTGAGTTGTTGCCCACTTAAATTTTAAGGATTAATTGAACCTAACTCGTTTCACAGAAACGATGAAAACCATCTTAAGTATTTTACCTGCTTACAACCTGTCTCTATATGTCATAATACAGCTAAACACGGATCTATGTGATAGTCACGTAGTTAGTATGATTCCTGTTCGGATCTTTTCTAAAACGTAGCAGTCCCTATCGAGACTGAAATTTGATCCCTTAAACTTTAAATTTTTTACGTTTTTGTACTTAGATAGCTTTATGATTTTTTAACTGGTTACTTAGAATTGATCATGTTATTCATTTCTTAAAGGACAATTTTACCTTAATTGACAACTGTTAAAATCTTAAGGGTTAAATTTTGAAATTTTAGGCGATATTGTTGAACAGGCGAAGTTGTGAATAACTTCGCCTAGGCGAAGTTATCCGTAACTTCGCCTGTATAACAGAGCCTCTATATAAAGGATTTTAAGGGTCAAAACTGTTCATCAGAAAATCCAGCGAACTTATTCGAAATATTCGGCGAACTTGATTCGTTTCCGTTTTCGATCCTTATAACTTATCCGGCGAACTTGATTCGTTTCCGTTTTCGATCCTTTTTCTCAGTTTCGTTCATAGATTCAAGGTGTGTGTTATCGATTAACCGTATATCCAAACACAGTGATGCTTTTCATAGGTCGTTTTGAACGGTTTCGTGACCTCGGTCCAGTGACCTTTCAAAACCGAGATTTACAAACTTGTATTACGTGTTCATGGACGATCTTTTCATCTAACCATCCGTAATATCATGTGTTAGAGTCTCCTGGATCGTCAAACTTTGCCGAATCATCGGATTCCGGCTGTTTGGAATGCTAACAGTCGCCGATTCAGTTCAGGCGAAGTTAGGGTTTCGGCGAAGTTATCCGCAACTTCGCCTGACGATTAATTTCGCCTGAGGAGAAGTTATCCGCAACTTCGCCTGAGGCTTAATTTCGCCTAACCCTTATCTTCGCCTGAGGCGATGTTATGAAGAGGCGAAGTTATCATTAACTTCGCCCAGACCATTTTACTTAAAATTAATTAGACGAACTTAAAGATGAAGCGAAGTTGTTCCCAACTTCGCCTCACCTTTAACTTCGCCTATACAGGTTTGATCACAACTTCGCTCCTGGTAATCAAGTGAACTTGTGTACAACTCAAACGTTTATCTAACTTGATTCGTTTAGTGCAGATATGGCTGCTGTTGGAAGTGCAGGAGGTGCAGGAGATGACGGTGATGATCACAGACAATTCTTCCCAGCTCATAACCAGTTCATAACACTTGACCCAGATGCAAAGGGCGTGGAGGACTACAGGGAGATAATTACTTTTCTCCTGCGCTTAAGGATATATCATGCAATAACCACTACCCTGCCTATTTCCCTACCGAATATTGAAGACTTTTGGCAGACGGTAGAGTACGATTGCCGGGTTGAGCCCCCGGTTATGCGAGCCACCGTAAACGGTCAAGTTGTTCAGTTTTCTTCTGAACAAATACGGGTGGCGTTGCAGTTTGGTGAAGAGACGAGGGATGACCCAACGGAGTTTGTTGCGCCATTCCGTGATGGGGCGTTCCTCAAGATGGGGTATTCTGGTCTCTTAGGGGACACTCAACGGAGGAAGGGATTCCTTTTAGATCAGTGGCGCTTCCTTATGCACGTCATGATCGTATGTATGTCAGGACGGAAGGCAGGCACTGATGGAATGGGTGCGACAATGCAGTCTGCTATGACTGCGTTGACTTATAATAAAAAATATTCTTTCAGCCAGATGATCTTTTACGAGATCGATAGGCAACGAAGGGCTGTGGCGCGTGAGTGGTTTACAATGTATCCTCGATTCCTACAGATGATTTTCAATCATGTGCCTCCGACGCTGCCTCAACGACGCCCTATTCGATACGTGGAAAGTGTGACAAAACGTATCTTTGCACAGTGTCGCACTTCCAGCGCACGAAGCAAGCCTGAGCTGCGTCCCAGGCATACTCCGCTCTTTGGGTATCTTATAAACCCGGAGTATGTGCCTGCGGCAGGGGACGAGTTCAGAGACCCAAGACCACAACAGGCGGCAGCACCCCAGGCTGTATCAGCTACGCCTGCTGTATCTGCTGCTGTGTCAGCTGCAGAGATTGACCTTGACGCCATGTTCGGCGGGCAAGGATTGTTTGATATGGACCGAGTTGATCCACAAGAGAACATTCAAGTCTCGGGTCCACAAGCTGATTTTGATGATGTGATGGAAGAGGCTAGAAGGATGATGGTAACGCATGAGAGAACTGTTGGTAAACAAAAGAGAACTGTTGACGACGACGACGAGGAAGAAGATGAAGAAGAAGCTGTGCAGCTGGTGAGAAAGCGTTCACGAAGGGAAAGGACAGGTATGGGTGTAGAAGCTGGAGAGACTTCACGGTTGGTACGTTTTGCTCCACCTGCCCTATCTGGTATGTCCTTTGTTCCTACCTCTGTGCAGGTATCGAGTACAAGCGCTACGGTTGTTCCTGTAGTGGCTACATCGTCGGCTGACATTCCATCGTTCACGGCCGTCCAGACGTCGACTCCAGCAATTGTGTCTCTACCACCTCAAACGGTTACTCCATCGGTGGTAGTAGCACGATTTGTCGAGTCTACGGTCACCACTACTGCAGGGTTATTGGGTACGGTACCACCTGCGGTCACGCCCACTTCAGATTCGGACCGAATAGCTTCACTAGAGCGGATTGTAGCTGAGCAGTCCAAGACTATTCAAAGCCTAGTGGAAGCAAATCAACTGCAAGCATCCCTCCTGGTTGAGCACGGGAAAGTTATAGATGCCTTGAAGGTGTTCTTGGCATCTCAGGGGGAGATGAGCTGTAGAGGAGATGAGCTGAGGACCAAAAGAAGAGAAGATCAAGACGATGATCCCAATGCACCGGAAGGTGCAGGTGGTGAGTTGCCAAGAACTTCTATAGCTCTTGGGGCTTCCACAGCTGAGGGGGAGTCTACAGCTGGTGATGATGTGGATGTGGTTGAAGATGTTGAGATTGTTGATGATATGATTGATGCGCTGAAATAGATAGACGATATGTTAGAGGATGATGAGTTGATGAATGAAGATGATGTTCTGCCAATCGATGAGATTGAAAAGATTGGTGCAGAAATTGTTGTTGAGAATGTGATAGAAGAAGGAGAGATTGTTGAAGAAAATGTAGAGCATGAGATCCCTGTGGTTGAACAGTCGACTATATGTGAAGATGCTGTGGTTGACAACACTGAGTGGGAAGATCAGCCAAACTGGAAGAAAGGCTGCGCTCAGTGGTTTGTAAAGACAATGAAGCCAGCAGTACCGACGATGTTCAAAAAGTCGTATAATATAAAGGGATATGCAGAATCAAAGAAAGGAATCATATGCTGGCTGTACGATGAAGAGTTGAAACTATTTGTGATCAAATGTTACGACGGCATTCAGTACTTCAAGAAGATGTTAAGATCCCTGAATACCTTACCGGAGTGTGAGGTGAAAGACTTAGCAAGACTGGGGCTGATAAACAGAAGCGATGATAACATGGCGAGAGTAATTGGGAAAATTGTTTGGAAGGAGGCCATTAAAGACAAAAAGTTTGAACTTCTGAAGCCTCAGAAAGGGAAGTTAGTAGAAGACAAAGATAGAGGGATGAGGGCAGACGGCAAACCATGGATGGTTATGAAGTATAAACCAGTCCGTCATTTAAAAGAAGTGCCGATGACGGTGATGCCCAAGAACGTCTTGAAAGACTTGAAGTGGTGGTACGTGGATTGCGAAACTGCTGAAGCGGTCATGGAGGATGAAGATGAGCAAGAGATCATGAGAGTGTATGATCCTATGCACTTAGTCAATCTGTCTCAAGCTGACTTGCAGGTACTACATGCTAAGAAGATTTTCTACATTCCTGCTTGGAAAGAGGAAGCTAAGAAGTACCAGAAGTTGGTTTCTGTATGTGTTAGACAGGGAGTGCATGCTTGAAGAAATGAAGAGAGAAGACGAGTGATTACAAGACACAAGCTTTGAAGATCAAGATATGAAGCTACTGCCAAGGGGGAGTCTGTTGGTACATAAATGTCAGTAGTTCATAGTCTAGCGTTTGTAATCGAGTCTGTAATGTAATTATGTTTAAGTTTATGTTTATGTATGTAAGCGAAGATTGTCAACAAGTTCGCTTAGGCGAACTTGTTGAACAAGCGAAGTTGTCGACAAGTTCGCCTAGGCGAACTTGTTGAACGAGCGAAGTTATGGACAACTTCGCCTGAACATATCAGGCGAAGTTGTCGTGTCTATATATACTGTAGTCGACGGTTTGTTGAGGTTACGAGAGAGGAGTCACTTGTTGAGTTCAGTGAACGTGTCGAGAGTCTGTAATAGACGTGTTTCAAGTTATAATATATAACGTGTTCGTTTGTATCGCGTGTGTTTGTTTTACGTATTCTACGCTCGTAACTACCTACGCACTGATTCCGCACCTACGTAGATAGCGATATCCCGTGTAAGATCCGTCCCGGGAACCTACAAATTCGTAACCTAAATAGGCCAAAACAGCCATGTAAATCAGAGGGTACCAATCTGCGCACTGTTTTAAAAATATTTATTGTGAATTCATAGGAATGAATTAAAATGCGTAAAAATAGTTTTTAGAACCGTATTTCTTTGAAGTATATCATAGATATTGGTGTTGCATTTTTTAAGTTTTTTTATAAATAAGATATGCCTCTTTTTTTAACGGCTATATCTAATGTCAAAACTGAAATATTGCTAAAAGCAATATTCTAACGATTTCGAAAAGGATTTTGATAAAATAAAATTATATACTTTTTTTGGATATGATTATATAACATTTATTAGCATATATCATCAAAAATCCATGGGTCCTTTGAACAAAAAAATAATGATTCAAAGCAAAAAATAAAGACGTAACAACGTTTCAAATGTTACCTTCATGTAATCGATCATCTCCTTGTGTTCTTTGTCTCATCTACCCTATACACCATGGTGTATGGATTATGTGGATTCCTAGACATGATTGTGTTATGGTCATATGACCATTTAATTAACTAATATGAACAATAATTTAAAATAAATAGAAATAAGATGAAGAAGACATGAATAATTAAAACCCTACCTTTGAAATGGAAAAAAATAATCTCTTGAACTTGTCAAAGAGTGTTGCAAGAATGAAAGGGGTGGGAGTGATTAGGGATGAGATTTTTTTTCCCGAATCCCTGTTCAGTACCTGTAACCATACGTGTTTATTGGGAGTGATTAGGGAGTAGATTTTCTTTCATACTTAGTATTGTTATTATGTTTTGGTTACGGTATTACGGTTTTGGTATTACAGATAATTGATTTTCGGTACCGTACCGTTACCGATATCTAATTTAGTGGAGATTTAGAAAAAGAGAACAAAGAGGTACCAAAGCAAGTATCGTACCCAAAGTACATGTACTCGTACCCGTACATGTACCCGTACTCGTACCATAAAATTCTGGTACGGGTATGGGTACCATGATTTATTGATTTTAGGTACGGGTACTTTGGGGTATAGGTACGGGTATAGTCCCGATCTCATCCCTATGAGTGACTTCTTATTTATACTAAAATAAGGAGGTTATTCTTTAGAATGTTTTAATGATAAAATTGATTAAGAGAGTGATTTGGGGGAGGAGGTTTGACCAAAATTTGAATGGTGTAGGAAGATATTTTTAATCTTTTAAAAATAAATAACTTTAGGTAAAAATAAATGTGACAAAAATTAATGTGACATAACTAGATTAAAATAATGTACTTTGGTTATGCATCAATAATTAAATTTATGTGATATTTGAACAAAAAAAAAATCATGAGTGTTATAATTTTTATTTATATACATATTAGTAATGATTAATATTATTAAATAACTTTAGGAAAGAAAAACTATTATGTATGAAATATGTAACATATGGGTATATGTATAATTAACTGAATCACATCGAAAATTTTAAACGAGTCAGGTTTTCGGGTCTGAAAATTGAAGAATGTTGCAAACTCTGCCATCATACCTCCTTTTCCTTGTGTATTTCTTTCCATATTTTTCATCATAATCAACCTTTTCCCAACTATCCTTCTTTTCTACCACCTTTTCAGCATACTTTATCCATTTCTTAGATAAAGTTCTAATTATTGATTCTCCATCTTCATCAGTCACCTCCTGCTTATTTGAATCATTATGAATATTTTTCAGCAGTGGTTGGAGTTGGTGCTTCTTGTTTAGCTTGTCTGAAATTTACAATGACCGGAGCAAGGGTATTATAAACATCTTCATTTTTTTTAGCTTTATCAAGCTTTCAATCACCTCTTGGTCAAGCTCCCCCTCTTCATTTAAATTTTTTGTAATCTCTTCCAACAATATCTCCTGTTGCTCAACCTCCTTATCATTCAATGACTTTCCAATTCTTTCTCTTTCCAACATCTCATTCAAAGTATTAGCATGCCTTTTGGCAGCTTGTTCAGCAGCTTTATCCATATCTAAGAGGTCATCAACAGATTTTTCAGCTTGATTGTTTAGGGATTGCAATTTCTCTTCATTTTCAGCAATTGCTTTTCCTTTAGCCTTCCTCCTCTCTTCCTCATCAGTTTCCCTCACCATTTCTTGTTCACTGGGAAAATTGTCAACTTCATCCATCAAATCCTCCATCTCTACATCCACACCACCATCCTTCTTTGACTTGGAGGTGACATCATCATTATTTTCTTCAATAAGTACAATCTCTTATGTTTCTCATCCTTCATTAACAATAGGCCTCTGTTTGACGTTCAGTTCCAATAGCATCAGTTGCTATGGCCTCAGCCATCACAACATTTTCATTTTCACTACCATCCATATTCACATATGCCTCTCCTTCCTTCTAGACAACAGACTTAACTACCTCATTCTCTACAGTCACATTTGCAACATCATAATCATGTTCTCCTCCATCTGACTCATCAGCATCATAGTCATACTCATAAATCCTCATATCCTCACTGTCATCATCAGAACAACCTCCATATGTATCACATAGATTTTTTAATATGTCCTCCTCCACCACATCAGCATCCTTCTCCACCTCATTGGCCACAGGTGGATTTGCCACCTGTTTTGGTATAGCTAAGGTCTTCTCAACCTCAACCTCCAGGGTTTGAATCATGTGCTGTGCACGTGCCAACAAGGATTTCAAATCAGCATTCTCCTTATTCAACTCGTCATTTTTCTTTTTCAAGTCAACATTCTCAATCACCATATCCATGTATCTTCCAAAGAAATGGGCATCAGGGGAAGGGGATCGGGTAGGTGGATCTGAAAATGGGTCTGGTAAGCTTGTTTGGGTTTGGGGTTGGATGGGTTCATGGGGTGGGCTTTCAATAACATTTGTGCTAGTGGGGGGTAATGGGTTGACTGTTTGGATTATTGGTGTGAATGTGTGTATGATTTCAAAGGTTGGTTGGTCAGTGGTCTGGGTTTGGGTAGGGGATTGATATGGTGTGTTTGGAAGGTTTATTAGATGGGCAGGAACATGTTGTGGAATATATGGTTCATGGATGCTTAGATCTTTTGCTTGGATTAGGCTTTGGATTTCGGTTAATGGTAGGTTTAGGATATGTGTTGGCTGTGGGTTTGGGTTTGGTCAAGGTTTTGGGTATAGCTTCGGGATTGGGTAGGGATTTGGGTTTGAGGTGATGATTGGATATGTGTTGATGTGGATGGAATATAAGGTTCATGGTCATGGTGTTGTGGTGGGAATGGAGTCTGGTTGGGGTGGGGATATGGTTTGGTTTAATGGTTGGTTTTGGGGTGAAGTTTGTGGTGTGGGTATAGGTTGGTTCTCCCCATGTGCCTTAGCATCAACTACTTCTTCAACAATCTCCTCAACAATCATATCAACACCTCCTCCATCACCTGCATCATCACCATCATCTCTTGCATCTTCACCATCATCAGATTCATCACTACCATCTTCCTCACTTTCCTCTTCCTCTTTAGAGGTCACATGAGGTGACTCTGGAAGTGCCATTATCTCCAAATCAGTGTTTAAGAACCTGGGTAGTATGTCAAACTCAGCATCAGGTTAGAAGTGGCAAGGGTAGTACCCGGTACTTTTCCATCCTTTTAAACACATTTGGGTCTTGCAACAAGTGTGTCGTGAGAATGGTTGGCAAATCAGGTAGTACACGGTTGAATATAATCTGCAAGAATCATGGGTAATCCAAGAATTTGTCTTTATTAGGCTTCCTCATATTTTCAGCCAATCCTTCAAAAATAATCTTTGAAAAGTTAAAAGTATTACATGCTGTGAAGCCAAAATTATTACATGACCAGATGTTGAAAGATATATATGATAGAGTTCTTAAATTACATGTTATCTGAAAAAGAACTTGTTGAGCAAAGAATCTTGTTGGAACAATTTGAGTTTCAAAATCAGTTGAGGATGGATGAAGAAGAATTAGATCAAAAGGTACTTGAAGGCCTCTTGAAACTTAAACAAAATGAAGAAGCTGAAAAATCTCTTGCCAAAAGTTTCAGACTGAGAAGGAGAATGTAAATGAAGAAACTCTTAAGACAACACCAACTTCTAAACCAATAAATGAAGAAAATGTTGATAAATAGTTGGTTGTTGATATTGATGGGAAGAGAATACAAGATGATCTTGCTAAAAATGTATCTGAGAAAGTAATATTCGGCTTATTGAAGAGAATTGAAACTGTTGAGAGGGAATGGCCGGTAGAAATGGTAAAATATGCAAGGAAGAGAAAAGATTTAGCCAAAACATCCCTGACTTTAACAAGACTAATAAAAAGCCAAGAGTACAAGAAGAAAATGTGCATTAAGATAGAGAAGAAGAGAAAATGAAGAACCTATTCATGCCATTCCACTTCACGTTTTCAAACCTGAAGATTATGAATAGAATGACAGTGTAGACTTCAATGAACCTCAAATAGGGGCATTGGAAGATCTAACTGATCTGGAAGAAGATTAAGTACGTGAAGGTGAGACAGAAAATGAGGTTAAATATGGTTCACCTCAAATCAACTTGGCTGATACTCATATTGAGAACATTGGGGCAATACTTATAGAGTTGAAAAGGTAAGATCCAATGATCATTGCATTATTAGGCCATGGTATGGAACTTGGTGTTATCAAGAATCTGAATGATGAAGATCTTTAACATTTTCTTAGAAAGAGGAGAGAAGCTGAAAGAAAAAAGAGAGAAGAAATAAGAAAATATTGGAATTACATTTGTTTTATCTCAAAAGATGCAACTACACACAAGAACACTTGAACAAAATGTCCTTTCAAGATATTGATAGTCTAAGAAAAGGTTTGAAAGCTAAAAAGGAAGAACAATAGAAGAGAAGGTTGAATTGAGAATCAAAGAAGAATTAGAAAGAAAATCAAAAGTTCTAAGAAAATTTGGAGGAAAAGTTGGTTACTTTGTTGAGAATAGTTTTGATTTTAATAAAGTTGAACTAATGACCAGAAAAGAAGTAGAAGCCAAATTCAAGTTGCTATCAAAGAAAGTGCATGATGAAGAGAAAACAACTGCCAAACATAAGAATGTTATTGATGACCAATAAGAAAAACTTCTTGAAATATTGATGATAGCTAGGGGTGCTTATGCAGACCTTAGTAACTTATCAGGAACTCAGAGAAAGGAGCTTTATGACATGGAAAAACTCAGAAGAAAATTGATGAATCAAAGATAACTTCCTCCTCTATTGCACAAACTGAATCAATACCATGATCGAATGTCCCTGAACAAGGTGGAGATGAAGAGCCTTGGGAATCTAAAGATAAGATAAACATTTTAAGATAAATAATGTTGAAAAGGGGGTGCCAAAGGGTGTTTTTGATAATCTTGGAAAATCCCAGCTGAAGGAATTATATGAAAGGGAGTTGGACATGTTCAATGAAGTGAGCAAGGAACTTGAGAAATCAAAATCCATGCCTGCACAACCTAGTCCTCCCAAAATATTCCTAAAAGGCATGTGTACCATGAGCCTCAGCAACCTTCAAAAGAACAAATGGATAAAGAGACAATTAATATGATCAAAATTCTATCTTAAGAGGGTATGGATTATCTCTCATTGATGATGAAAAGTAAAGTTGGTATTATTAAAATTTATGTGGCCAAGGGGCATGTAAGAAGACCACAACCTACAAGATATTCTTCTTCAAGAGATTCTACATCCAGAGTTCATATTCCAACCACTAGGTCTACCGTACAAAAAGAACAATGTTAACCTTCAAATATGGACTTACCAATGAATCTATATTTTGATTCCAAGACCAAGACTCTAAAGTGATAACGAAAAGTGGTGTGTTGAAAACAATAATATCTAGAGGTAACTTCAAAGAATTCAACAGGGAGCAACTGATAGAACTGGCAAACCTGCATCTTTATGATTAGCAACAAAGGGACAGGTTTGTTGGTTCACAAAGAAATGATCTGTCAAAGTACTTAAAAGATCAAGCAAGGGCAGGCTTTCCTTTGTTAAACAAGAAGAGGATGTTGGAATACACTAAAGATGAGAAGAAAACGAGACAAAGAAGAATGAGTGAGATAAGGATGGCAAGTGTGTCTTTTGAAAAAAACCAAGAAGTTTGTAAACCTTATGCTTATATGAGGGAATGCATCAACATGAAAAGAAGAATGGGTAGACCAAATTCAGAAGTACAAGGAATGGAAAGATCACAAAGACAAGCTTTGAAAAGAAGACTGATAGCCTTATCGTGAGGAATTTTAAAGGTCTTGCTCTAGGCATAATTGAGCATGACTCTGAGTTGGAATATCCACATGTAAATTATCTGAATGACATTAGACAATGGGATCTTCCAGAACACCATCTCTTCCACATGGAGATATCAATGTTCTAGCAAAGGGCAGCAACTGTTAGAATGGCTAACGGAGGAAAGAAGGAAATCAAGGAGCTAAAGCTGAAGGTAATCAAACTTGATTTATCTTTAACTTTTGATTATGTATTTGATGTATTTCTCTTTTGATGTGTTATGCCATTGAGGCGGAATTTGAATACATAATCTATTTCTTTCAAGTAATATAATTTATTGCTTTTAAGGATGTGATGTGTATCTTGAAACAAGTCTATGTAATTCGGATGTGTTTTGGTGAATCAAAGTTTGTTCCAATCTAGGGAGAGATTATTTGGCCTAAAGGATGATCATGGAAGATTGGAATATTCACAACCTCCTCAGAAATATGCTATGTATGGATTTCGAGCAAGCCAGACACTTCTAGCAAGCTTTATACTTATTCAAGCAAGGTATCTTATTCAAGTAAGGTTATCATCTAGAATTCTTCTAAGTGTAAGGTTCAAGCAAACTACACTTCATCAAGCAAGCAAAGTTATTCTTCAGTCGATCAAGGTTTGCTTTAGAGCATACTCTTGACTTATCCAAGCTTAAACCAAGTTAACAAGTATATTGGTGGGTTGAGCAAGGATTCAATAATATGATCTCAAGCATACTTGTTAAAAGTAAAGGAATTATTATAAGGACTTCTAAGAGCAAAGTTCAATCTCGAGCAAGCTACAATACCCAAATATAATATGTTCGCTAGAATATGTCTTATGAAAAAAGATTGAAGATCAAGAAAAACAAGTTTGCTCATTGGATATTTCCGAGCAAAGTTGGGTTATATCATGAATATTGAAGTCTGCTTAAAAAATATTTTCTTAGGAAAATATTCTAAGTAAAAGCTTGCTCGAAGGAATGTTCGAGCACATTTAAGGATTACCAGGTTGTAACCTCTAGGGTTTTCCACATTTTCATTTGTAACCGTTACCCGATGCATTTACGGGTCCGGGCTTTATCATTAATAAAATTCCCGCACTTATCGAGTTATAATTATATTTAACTATTCATTTATAACTATATCTATGTAACTTTGACGCTTTTAACCCAAGATATAAAGTTTAAACCTTTTGTGTCCATTCTCAAACTTTAGGGTCCTATCTATAAATTTTGTTATGATCCATATCACAAAGTGAATATCCATTACAAAGACCCGACCCATATTCAATTTATCAAACCCTCAATCAATCAAACAACTAATTAGCTGGCAAATCCGTTTGTAATCAACATATAAGTTAGGAAATCGTTTATTTATGCTAGGAGCGGCCTCATTGTCAATATAATTACGATAATTATGCCTCAATTGACCCGTTTTTCCTTTCAAACCTAGTCGACACTATTTTGTCAACCATTGATGGCGTAAACGATTATTGTATTGCAATTATTTGTATGAACACCTTCCTTACTAGGTGACCATCAATAACCCTATAAATAATTTAATCCATTGCACATCCATACTACTCGTTCAAATCGTTTCTTGGCCGGCCATGTTCTTCGTCGTTCCTCCTCTTCTGTTCACCATAGAAGGTAATTAAACACAAGGTTTTGATCGCGATATCATGGGGATCAATACCCCTAAACATGCTTTGATTATTAATAAACGTATTGGGTTAATTGCAGATTCTAGGGTTCTTGGTTAATGTGGGGCAAAATCAGATCTTGTTTATAATTAAAAGGTCTGGGTTTTAATCAAACCGAACTCGCAGATCTGTTGGTTGGTCTGTGTGTGTATCAAACTCGTGTCGCGGGTTCAAATCCCCCTGCACCTGTTTTTCTCTTTTCTTTTTTTTAGAAAAAGGGTTTTTCATTAAATTGATAAACAAGTTTAAATAATGTTAATGATTAATAATAATTATTTTACTAAAACCGACTTTTTAATCATTGTTTTCGCTCATATATATATAATATATATATATATATATATATATATATATATATATATATACATATATATATATATATACATATATATATATATATAACGTTTTATAAATACATATCAAGTAATTTTAGTTATAAAACTAAAAATAACATTTTATTAAGTATATTTTTTCATAAATCAAAAATAATAGTTTAATATTAAATCCATATATATAAAATATTAAAATAATATTTTTTTGTTATCAATTATCTAGTTAAATCTTGTACTTAGCATGTCCGGTTATTCTCGTTTCTCATAGGCCCTAACGTTTGCGTGTAATTCTTCTCTCATTCTCGCTACCATAATCATCCTCGTTCATTCTTGAGGTGAGTACCACATTCCCCTCCATTTTATTCGTTTTATCACTTTTTGGGGACATATGCGTAACTTCGTATATTTTCACGCTTTATCTATACACAAAACTGCAACCGTTGTCTTATGTGTTAACTAATCCCATGCCATACTTGTTACATGTTTATGTGCTCAATGTGAATCGCATTCGGAGAGGTCCAGCATAATCTCATAAAATAGTATGATCATACGCTAGTCGAGTTAGCCTTGTGCTTTTTGACATCTCATTTTATTTGCTCATTAGTTGATTTGTTAATCTCATATGACCCGTTGCAGCTACGTATTTTATGATATATTGTATGTATAACTGAACTGGTGTGTTGCTCACTCAACCTTGTGTTGACAAACTATATTATTTTCAACGCATACGCAGGTCACCGTTTGATGTGAAGTGTGGACTTAGAAGAATTGTTTTAAGGACTTATGCTAGAAGAGTTTATTTTTTAGACTATAAATTTTCATTAGAATTATTTGATGTTTTGTTTACTTTGGATTTCTTTTTGTAATGAATAATGGTGTTATTTGAATTAAATAAACAGATATTTAAATTTTAATATTTTCATAATAGTAACCTTGCGAGTTGTGACAATCAGTCCACGCCCCGGCATTTCCGCCGTAGGTTGGGGTGTGACAGATTGGTATCAAAGCCGAAGGTTTAAGATAGGTCGTTTAAGATTGCCTTAGACACAAGTTTAGGAGCCCTATACGTGCTTATCTGCATTCCTTACGTGTTCTATTTGATTGTTACTGCTTTCCCTTAGTTAATAATTTTTCTTATTATATTATTATCATGAACACGCGCACTGCTACGAGGCTATGCCTCAAAACTTAACATTTTATTTAAATTTAAAATAAATATTACATTGCTTTTATTTGTGGGAAATTCGTTAAGAATTCCCACCTGTTGTTTTCTTTCGTTCACCTTTGGGCTAGGTTAAATGGCATGTCCCTATCATAAGAAAAGGGGAGAGAAACTGTGAGTTGGGCACTGGCAAAAGGGTTCCAAGAACCAAAGGTAAGACTCGAATCCTTACCTGGGTGATAACCTGACCACAGTACTCAACCCTATGGACCCGAGCGAGACCCATGAATGCCATATTACCGACACCTTAAGCTGTCACCCGGGACCACATTGGTGGTTACATTCCTTATAATACTTTTAAAACCGAATTCACGGTGGTTCGTGGCTTAAATTTGGTAACCTTTCGATTATGGTTTTTACGTTATTTTACATGGTTAGTCGGGAATCCCGACTATCCATTTCTAACTTGTTTCATATTTTTGTTGGAGTCATCAACGTGGTGGTTCACAAGATACTCCGATTACCCATATTTTATTTCGATAGTTCGTTATTAAGTTTGGTCGGTGAAATACACTCATCGGGCGGACAAACTATATTGCATTGATAATTCGTTAATTAATTGGGACAATCAAATTGTCATGTAACGCTTATGGGCAGTCCAACTTAATTTTTTATTCGTTATTTATTGTTGGGCAATTCAAATTGCATGGAAAGCTCATGGGAGGCCAACGTCCTGAGATGCATTTCGTTATGTTTTAGTGTGAAAATAACCTAACTGAAACTTAATATTTTTTTAACTAACTTTGTTTCCCCATAAATATTTACACATATGATCCCCCAACTCATAAACCTTTACTGTTATTTTCCCATAGAATGTCGTCACTCAGAAATCAGGGTCGTCATCAACGTTCATCTGGCTCATGCGACCGCTGCCTAGCTGTTAGAGTCATGAGAGAATTTGCTGCTGCAATGCCTGAAATTGTCACCCAAATCCAGAGCCTCAACTCTAATGGTTCAGTCACCTCGGGCGCACCCAATAACGATGATTTCCTTAACTTCTTAAGCACCAAACCTCCATCTTTCCATGGTGAGGAAAATGCCACCGCCTTGCTCCAATGGTTTGAAGAAATGGAGAACATATTTATCCACTGTGAATGTCCGGATGTCAAATGGACCAAGTTTGCTTCTAGCTGCTTTGTGGATCGAGCTGTTATATGGTGGAATGCCATGAGGAATGACCAAGTGTCTGATTTGGTCGTGGCAATGCCTTGGGAGGAACTGAAAGAGGCGACGAAAAAGGAATTTTGCCCGGAACACGAACTGCAGAGGTTGGAAGCGGAGTTTTGGGATCTTAAGCAAATTGGTGGCGATAACTCCACTTATTCAAACCGATTTCGCGAGCTTAGCCGTATTGTGCCGCATCTAGTAACCCCCGAGACCCGCGGAATTCAGAAATACATTCGTGATCTCCCACTCGTTTTCCGTGATGCTGTAATGAGTCGTAACCCATCAATCATTGGTGAGGCAATGGACCTAGCTGCCTCCCTCACCGATAGTCACGTTCGGGATGGAGCCTTGTCTCGCAAGGATTCCATGCCCACTCCCGACAACAAAAAGACCGACTCCTCTACCGATGCCAAAGCTGAGACCATTCTATCCAACAACAACAACCTCTTCAACAAGAACCACCTAAAACGTAAGCCCAACCACCAAAACTACTCCATCAACCAACCCAACAACCAAGCCCCAAATGACCCTAATGCCCCGAACAAGAAATCTTACTTTGGTCCACATCCCCTTTGTGCCAAGTGTAACCGTCATCACCTGGTCCAATCCCGTTGCTGGTTGTGCACTCAATGCAACTGTTATGGCCACCTTACCAATACTTGTCGTGCACCGCCTGGTTCTCAAATTGTCCAAACCCGGTCTGCACCCCCTACTGATAGACCTGCTACTAACCCTGCTCAGCCCGGTGTTCCTAATACCCTAGCTTGCTACCATTGCGGAGACCCTAACCATTTTCGTAACGCCTGCCCATTACTCACCCATGCTAACCAAGCCCATGTCATGCCTGCACCTCCTTATGTTACCCATCCACCGCAAGCCCAAGTATACCATGCGTCGTACTAAACTGCTCAAGCCTACCAAGTGCAAACCTACCAACCTCAAGCCTGTGCCCCCGAAACCCATGCACCTCCTGTGCTTCAGCTCATGGCTCCTCCATCGGCATCAACACAATCCCCCGCTATTCAATCTCTTCCTTTGAACCAAGTTGCTCAAACCCCTCAAGGGTCCAATGGTCGTTCATTTTTTATGAATGTGAATCAAGCTCAGAGTTCTAGTGATGTGGTGAATGGTACGTTTCTCATTGATAATCACCATGCTTCGGTTTTGTTTGATTCGGGTGCCGATAAGAGTTTTATATCTTTGGATTTTGCATATATTATTGATAAGCCTCGGGTTAGGTTGTCTAGACCTTTTACCGTAGAAGTAGTCGATGGGAATTCTATTATGATTGACTAGGTAGTCAGGGATTGCGTCATAGTTCTTAACAAAGTCGAGTTTTTAATTGACCTTAGGTAGTTTCAATGTAATCGTAGGGATGGAATGGTTAACTTTTAATCGTGCGGAAGATGTTTGTTTCGAAAATTTCATATGTATACCTCTCAAAATCGGTCGTGTTCTTAAGGTTTTCGGTGATACTCCAACGTCTATGATTAATCTCATGTCGTGCTTTCAAGCTAAACGTTATTTGTGCAAGAAATGTGTCGCCTTCCTAGCTCTCGTGGTGTAGAAAGAGCGGAAAAAAGAGAAGAAATTATCCGATATCTCGGTTGTTCACGATTTTCCCGATGTTTTCCCGATGATGTCACTGGTCTTCCTCCGGTTCGTCAAGTTGAATTCTGAATCGATCTTATACCCGGAGCTAACACTGTAGCAAAAGCCCCTTACCGTCTTGCACCCTTCGAGATGCAAGAACTCTTGAGCCAACTCTAAGAACTTTCGAAAAAGGGTTTCATTCGCCCGAGTTCTTCTCCTTGGGGCGCACCTGTGCTATTTGTCAAGAAGAAAGATGGTTCTTTCCGCATGTGCATTGACTACCGTAAACTCAACAAGCTTGCCGTTAAGAACCGTTATCCACACCCGCGAATCAACGATCTTTTTGATCAACTTTAAGGAGCCGCATGCTTCTCGACGATCGATCTCCATTCGGGTTATCATCAACTTCGAGTTAGTGAAGATGACATCCCCAAGACCGCCTTTCGTACTCGTTATGGTCATTACGAGTTTTGTGTTATGCCTTTTGGGTTGACAAACGCACCCGTGGTGTTTATGGATCTCATGAACCGTGTTTGTGAACCTTATTTGGAAAAGTTCGCTATTGTTTTCATCGATGACATCTTGATCTATTCAAAATCCGAGAGCGACCACAAGAATCATCTCCATACCATTCTTGATCTGCTTCGAAAGGAGCAATTGTATGCCAATTTTTCTAAGTGTGAGTTTTTGTTGAAGAAAGTTCAGTTTTTGGGCCATATAGTTAACGAAAAGGGTATTCATGTTGATCCTGCAAAGATCGAAGATGTTAAGAATTGGAAGCCGCCTACGACTTCCACCGAAGTTCGTTCTTTTCTCGGTTTAGAGGGTTATTACTGTCGTTTCATTCATAACTTTTCCATGACCGCATTACCCCTCGCCTCTTTAACACAAAAAGGTAAAACCTTTGTGTGGGGGTTAAAGCAAGAAGAAGCCTTTGAAACTCTTAACAACATGCTTTGCAATGCTCCTTTCCTTGCTCTTTCGGAAGGAAAGATTTTATCGTTTTCTGCGACGCTTCTAACCAAGGTCTTGGTTGCATTCTGATGCAACGAGGCAAGGTTATCACTTATTCTTCGAGACAACTCAAGGTTCACGAGAAAAATAATATGACTCATGATCTCGAACTTGGTGCTGTCGTATTTGCCTTGAAAATTTGGGGACATTATCTATATGGTACGAAGTGTGTGGTGTTCACCGATCACAAGAGTCTCCAACACATTTTTGACCAAAAATAACTCAATATGAGACAACGTCGATGGGCCGAGTTGCTTAGCGACTACGAATATGAAATTCGCTATCATCCTAGAAAGGCGGATGTTGTTGCCGGGACTCTCATTCGTAAGAAGCCATTCAAATCGATACTTCTTACTTGTGTTCTTGTTCAAAATGATCTCGAAAAGCGTGTTATCGATGCTCAACACGAATCCGTCACTGAAGGCAATATGTATGACGAGATGTCGTGTGGTGCTGAAACACAACTTGAAACTAAACCCAATGGTCTGCTTTACTTTCTAAACCGCTTATGGATCCCCAATCGTGATGATCTTCGCACATTTATTATGGACGAAGCTCACAAGTCACGATATTCCATACATCCCGGTGCAGATAAGATGTACACCGACCTTCGTTATGTCTATTGGTGGCCTGGTATGAAGAAAGATATCTCTTTGTATCTTTCTAAATGCCTCACTTGTTCTAAAGTGAAAGCCGAGCATCATCGACCTTTTGGTTTACTCGAGCAACCTCCCTTCCCGAGTGGAAATGGGAAGGTATTGCCATGGACTTTATCACTAAGTTTCCTTCTACCCATAAGCAACATGATAGTATTTGGGAAATTGTTGATCGTCTGACCAAGTCTGCTCATTTCATTCCCATCAAAGACTTTATTCTGTTGATCAATTGGCGCGTATCTATGTTGACAAAATTGTTGTCATCATGGTACTCCGTTATCTATTATATATGACCGTGATGGTCGTTTTACTTCTCGTTTTTGGAAGTCGCTTCAATCCGCGTTTGGGTACTCGAGTGGATCTTAGTACTGCTTATCACCAGCAATCTGATGGTCAATCCGAGCGAACAATCCAAACTTTAGAGGATATGCTCCGTTCTCGTGTCCTCGGTTTTGGAGGAAATTGGTATATTCATCTATCGCTTATCGAGTTCTCTTATAATAATAGTTTTCACTCTAGTATTGGTATGGCACCTTTTCAAGCGCTCTATAGTCGTAAATGTCGATCTCCGATCTGTTGGAAAGAAATTGGTGAATCTCAAATCACTGGTCCTGAACAAGTTCAAGAAACGACTGATCGTATTGCACAAATCCGTCAAAATCTCCCTGCTGCTCGTAGTCGTCAGAAGAGTTATGCTTATAAGAGACGTAGACCTCTAGAGTTCAGTGTTGGTGATTTTGTTTTACTCAAAGCTTCCCCTTGGAAGGGAGTTGTTCGTTTTGGAAAGAAGGGAAAACTAGTCTTTCGTTTCGTTGGTCCTTTTAAGATTATTGATAGACTTGGTCCTGTTGCCTATCGACTCAAACTTCCTATTGAACTCTATATTATTCACCCGGTGTTTCATGTTTCTAACCTCAAGAATTGTCTTTCCGAGGGTAATCACCACATCCCTCTCGATGAAGTCAGTATCGATGAAACTATGCATTTCGTTGAGCAACCCGTTGAGATTATGGATCATATAGATAAAATTACTAAGCGAAGAAGCATTCCTTTGGTTAAAGTTCGTTCGAATTCTAAGCAAGGCGCCGAGTTTACGTGGGAGCGTGAGGACCAGATGAAACTCAAATACCCTTATGTTTTCGTTGCTGATTCCCTAATTTCCGAATGAAATTACAAAAAGTAGGGGATACTGTAACCTTTCGGGATTTCCACTTTTTCATTTGTAACCGTTACCCGAACCATTTATGGGTCTGAGCTTTATCATTAATAAAATTCCCGCACTTATCGAGTTATAATTATATTTAACTATTCGTTTATAACTATATCAATGTAACTTTGATGCTTTTAACACAAGATATAAAGTTTAAACCTTTTGTGTCCATTCTCAAACTTTAGGGTCCTATCTGTAAACTTTGTTATGATCCATATCTCAAAGTGGATATCCATTACCAAGACCCGACCCATATACAATTTATCAAACCTCAATCAATCAAACAACTAATTAGCTGGCAAATTCGTTTGTAATCAAGATATAAGTTAGGAAATCATTAATTTATGCTAGGCGCGGCCTCACTGTCAATATGATTACGATAATTACGCCTCAATTGACCCGTTTTTCCTTTTAAACCTAGCTGGCACTATTTTGTCAACCATTGATGGCGTAAACGATGATTGTATTGCAATTGCATGTATGAATACCTTCCTTACTAGGTGACCATCAATAACCCTATAAATAATTTAATCCATTGCACCTCCATATTACTCGTTCAAATAATTTCTTGGTTGGCCCTGTTCTTTGTCGTTCCTCCTCTTCTGTTCACTATAGAAGGTAATTAAACACAAGGTTTTGATCGTGATTTCATGGGGATCAATACCCCTAAACATGCTTTGATTACTAATAAATGTATTGGGTTAATTATTGATTCTAGGGTTCTTGGTTAAAGGGGCAAAATCAGATCTTGTTAATAATTAAACGGTCTGGGTTTTAATCAAACCGAACTCGCAGATCAGTTGGTTGGTCTATGTGTGTATCAAACTCGGGTCGCGGGTTCAAATCCCCCTGCACCCATTTTTCTCTTTTCTTTTTTTGAAAAAAAGGGGTTTTCATTAAATTGATTAAGAAGTTTAAATAATATTAATGATTAATAATAATTATTTTACTAAAAACCGACTTTTTAATAATTGTTTTCGCTCATATACATATATTTTCTAAGTCTCGTTTTCATACATATATATTTTTTTTCTAAGATCTTTTTCATTTATATATATATATATATAGAGAGAGAGAGAGAGAGTGAGAGAGAGATAAAGATACTTAAAAACTAACGTTTAATAAATACATATCAATTAATTTTAGTTATAAAACCAAAAATAACATTTTATTAAGTATATTTTCATAAATCAAAAATATTAGTTTAATATTAAATCCTTATAAATAAAATATTAAAATAATATTCCTTTGTTATCTATTATCTAGTTAAATCTTGTAGTTAGCATGTTCGGTTATTCTCGTATCTCATTGGCCCTAATGTTCGCATGTAATTCTTCTCTCATTCTCACTACCATAATCATCCTCGTTCATTCTTGAGGTGAGTACCACATTCCCCGCCATTTTACTCGTTTTATCACATTTTGGGAATGTGGTACCACATTCCCCGCCATATAACTTAGTATATTTTCACGCTTTATCTATACACAAAACTGCAACCGTTGTCTTATGTGTTAACTAACCTCATGCCATACTTGTTACATGTTTATTTGCTCAATGTGAATCGCATTCGAAGAGGTCCAGCATAATCTCAGAAAATAGTATGATCATACGCTAGTCGATTTAGCCTTGTGCTTTTCGACATCTCATTTTATTTGCTCATTAGTTGATTTGTTAATCTCATATGACCCGTTGCAGCAACATATTTTATGATATATTGTATGTATATCTGAACTGGTGTGTTGCTCACTCAACCTTGTGTTGACAAACTATATTATTTTCAACGAATATGCAAGTCACCGTTTGATGTGAAGTGTGGACTTAGAAGAATTGTTTTAAGGACTTATGTTAGAAGACTTTATTTATTAAACTATAAATTTCATTTGAATTATTTGATGTTTTGTTTACTTTGGATTTCTTTTTGTAATGATTAATGGCGTTATTTGAATAAATAAATAGATATTTAAATTTTAATATTTTCATAATAGCAACCTTGCGAGCTGTGACAATCAGTCCACGCCCCGGCATTTCCGCCGTAGGTTGGGGTGTGACACAGGTCTGCTTGACAAAGACAAAAGCTTACTCGAAGACTTATTTGACACTTTTGAATAAGTTTTAACCATGATTAGGGTTTAGGGTTTCTAGAAGGTTTGTCAGGTGTGCTTATAAAACAGAATACTATGTCACATTTATGACAACGGCTGATTACACACTTTTCTAGGCATACAGACTATTTTGTATGGAAAGGCAGTCGCACCTTACATTCTACCTGAAACCCTAAAAGCTACTTCTTATTGTATTTTACTGAATATTATGAATGGAAATATTTTAAGCTTATAGTGTGTTTTTCAGCTTAGTGTTATTAAGAAACACCCTGATTATTGTTGCTTCCGCCATATTTAATCAAGGGGTTTTCACATTCTTATTTCCTAATCTTTCTTGGCAATAGTTTGTGTGGGTTATGATTTTAAATCGATCCTGAGAAAACCTCAGTACAACAAGGAGAATTTGTGCGAGCACTATAAGTACTTATTACATGTACTTATTCATTTCCTTAGTGGACGAAAGGGTGGTTTCGATGAGTGCAGTATTATGTTGTAATCGGTTTTGTTTCCCTCGTTCTCGATAGGCCGTTCAACTTTTCAGAGTTGGTGTTCTATCACCTCATGGAGAATTGCACAACTCGGAAGCACAAGTTCTTAATGTATCCTCAGTTCTTAAAGCTAATCATCAATCCTCTAGAACTGAATCTGGTGAAGATCCAGATATTTATGTTGATTTAATTTAATATTGAGAACATGAGCGAAGAAACGATGAGACGGATCAAAACTGATCGTGGGCAGATTCTTTATACCACGCCTAGGTTCAAGAGGTTGATTGGTCACATAGCTCTTGTTGATTATGTAGCTCCACCTAATGATAGTTCGATCCACGATGACTCGGATTTAGAATGTGAAGGTAGTGAAGGTGGGAACGATGGTGGTAATGGTGGTGATGGTGGTTAAAGAGGAGATCAAGGTGCTGCTGTTGCGGCCCGTAAACGTAAAGGAAAGGCTATTGCAACAGAGAAGCCAGAAAAGAAGAGACCTCGCAGAGGTTCTGGTGTTGAGATACTGGGATCACAACCGAGTGTTCCAACAGTTGTGGTTTCTGCTCCAGCTGTATCTATTTCACCAACACCGGTGGCTACTAGTGCTCCAAGTACCCCGATTGTTACAATTATGACGACTACCTCAGTCGATCCGAGATTTGGTTCTATTCCACAAACCATGTTATCTCCAATGCCTACTCCTCAACACTACAAGTCCAACTGTACCTGCTCAACAAATGCTCATGCCAGATAATTCTTTCATGACATTTAATCGACCTACTGGCCCGATGTAGTTGATTCAACCCAAATTTTATGAATTGATGGTGCACCATAAAATTTTCTAGTTGATGAACTTGATTCGTCGTCAGGAAAAACAAATGGCAGCTGATCGTTAGTAACAAGAACAAATGTGATCTAACCAAAGGCATATGATGAGAGGGTTACAGTATTTGCATAAAGAGAATCAAGAGTTGAAGGCTCTGGTTGTTGCTCAAGAGAGAGATTGGATAAGCAGGATGAGCTTATACTTCAACTAACGTGTAAAGAAGACATACGGAAGAAGTTGAAGGATAATGACGACAAGGATCCTGAAGCTAGTGGTGGTTTTGATCAGCAACTAGATGGTGGTGCTTCATCATCTAGTCATGCAATAGCTGAGGGGGGTCTGATAAGCAATAAGTGTTTTAACACAATACCACTAATGTGCAGCATGTGAATTCGTTAAAGGTAAACATGTTTCCGTTTGTGGATAATAAGGGGTTGTTATGAGTATAGCGGATGGTGATGAGATTGAAGAGGGTGTGTTTGTTGATCTCTCGCTGAAAAAAGAGCAGATTGCCATATTTCTTAATTTAAATGAAGAAGCAGTGGACGAGTTGGAAAGAGTAGAGGATGTTGAGGTGGTTGACACTAAAGAGTTCAGGTTTAATTAGGATGATGTAGAGATGGAAGATGTGACATCTAAGGAATATCCTAAGATGTATACTTATGCTAATTTTGATGAGGGAATTGTGTTCTTACAACAGAACACTTTCAAGTAGCTGAAGAACGTCTTTAGAAAGAAAAAGAGAAAGATAAAGGTAAAGCTAAAGTATCAGATACCGAGACAAGAACTTTGGATGGTATGTTCACTCATAATATGACGAAGACCAACAAGATGATTGAGGCCTTACAATATGCAGAACGTGAAGATCACAAACAATCAAAGGCTCGAGAACCAGCATACCAAATGAAGAAGTTCGTGAGCATCAACAAGCGGTGAAAGGTAATATTATTTTATGGTTGTATGACTCTGATCTTAAAGTTTGTATTGTCAAGTGGGATTACGGTGTTCAGTATTTTCAACATAAAACTAATGTGCTTACTATGCTGAGACGGGACGTAGGTACATTTTCCACCAGGTCATTCATGAACAGAGGTGGAAATTAACGGGTGGATTGGTTCTATAGGCATTTGTTGCATGAAGTAAAGTATAAATTTAAGTTACAGGTTCCCACACGGATGTAAGTGGAGAAATAGATCCACACACGAGTTGGAGAAAGTTGGTGCATAAGGTAAAGCCATCGCGTACGTTGAAGAAAGTTCTCGTAAAGACGTTTCCCCAATGTCTTTATAAGAAGTTTAACATCTAGTATTAATATAATGGGATCGGCGAGGCTGTAATTGTATTGGGTTCCGGCTTGAAGACTGAGTTAATTAGGGTGATAGACCCTATGTGGCAAGTTAACCTACCTGAGACCGATAATGAAATTTTGTACAAGAACTGAATCAAATGGGCGGACGTCAAAGACAATGAGCAAGTATTCAATTTCAACGTGTTGTTCACACTTGTTATGCTTTTGGAATTCCTAGATGTGCCGATTGGAATACTAGCCGATTCAGAATGTGAAAGACAAAGAGCTCAAGACGAAGGGGAGTTTGTTAGTACACGGTTTTGCGTCTCGGTCTTTGTATAATGTATTTTGGTAATTAGAATAATGTCTAAGGATATTTGGTAATTGCATGCGCACATTCGCTAATTGTAAGACTCATTTGTTAAAGTAGCTAATAATGAATGAGTCCCAGCGTTTATTTGTGTTCATTCGTTAGGGAATGTTAACGAATGAGACTAACGTATGTGTTGATTCATTATGATAACGAATAGGGATTAAAGTATGATAGTGAATGGCATGTATAACGAATGAGGTCATCTCCTATAAATATCATATAATCATTCTTAACGTATAATAGTTCTTATTTTATCAATATATGCCTCGTTACTCTGCCCAAATACACTCTCAGCACACACGGTTACACACACTAAAGTCATTCTAATCGTAAATCATATCAAAGGCTAGACCCTTAACGCATCGAATCATGTTCGATCAGATCAGTGGTTCATTAATAATGTTGGTTATTGATGAACTTATGTGATCATGTTATAATAAGTAAAGGTTATGTTGTAAATATCACATGATGAGGAATGTTCAAATACTCTTAAAAGATACCCCAAGTGCCGAGCTTGATGATAAGTCGGGGAACCGCCACTCCTATGAGGCCTTGGCTAATCGACTTTTATAGAGACACCAACTACCGAGCTTGATGATAAGCCAGGGAACTGTCATTCTTGTAAGGGCTTGGTTGAGAAAAAACATAAATCCTAATATGAATATGGATCAAATGAATTATTAGACCATCCTTTATGGTGAGGGGCTTCGAAGCCCCTCCACCGTGCCACGTCAACGCCACGTAAGCACCGAGGGCATTGAAGCCCCACCCCAAAGATGTCCCGCTATGGTTTAATGCCCCAAGGCCGCCCCCATTATATATATATATGCATATATATGTATGTGTGTGTGAGAGAGATGGAGAGAGCTATTGAGAGGGGCCCATCCACATTCATCAACCGCGCCGGCCGTTGCTTTTCCCGTATCTTCGTCGCCCTTAATCTGATGGCGCCCCACCATGGTGTTCCGTGCCCAAGTCGCCCATAAAAGCCCCTTAAGGGCGCCCCATAGTGGGTGGTCCTAGTATTAATTGGCCATCTTAAAATGGGAATGATTGGCAATATTGTGAGAACGTATTGTCTACGTTCATCCACTAAAATCAGTTAATTACTTAGTAAAGTGAGTGTGCAAGATAATCTATCTCAAACAACTCTTGGATGGTTATTACATGAGTTCTATAATTATCCAAGAATTGTGTGGGTTAATGCTTGTAATTCAAGATTGATCATTTACAACTTAATTAATCTTAATTGGTATTTTATGTATAATACAAAGGTTATATTTACTAAAATTTCAAGGACTATTCACTTAATAATTTAAGGGATTGCCTGATCTTTAAAGTAAGTTATCTTATAAATACTTATTTTAAACCACTTGCTTATATAAAAATATGCTTAGTGGAGATCATGAAGTTATGCATATCTCTTTCATCAATTATCATGGAATAACATGGCTTAGAAATAAGGTGTTATTCCCACATTTAATCACCATAGAAATCTTATATCACATGTTTACCAATTAATTGTTAAACCAAGTTAAGAGGAGTTTCTACCAAGACGATACACTTTTATCCTTGATCATCTCTATAAAAATAAAAACCCAAAAATATTGTTATTAATTTATGTTTTTAAATTTCTTTTAAAATTTACTTGTCAACCAAAACTACTATGATGGTTACTTCCTGTAAAATAAAATACAACGATTTAGTAGTAAAAATCAAGCAAATGTTTCCGTGGATCGATACTTGGTTCTTATCTATACTTTACAATATATACCATATGTACACTTGCCTATTTGTGTGTGGTTTAGTTAAGATAATAATCATTTTTATAAATTTAAAACTAGACATTGTGTGAAATAAACTATTGAAAAATTTAACAACTTTCTCTACATTATCGCATGCACACCAGCTCCACTGGTATGTCGTATGTTTTGGCTCTGGGTATCATCCGTATGATACATTTTATTTTATTGGATTATTTACTTTGCATCGTATCATGTTATATCTTGGTTCATTTATACTTGTTTTAACTTGAGGGTTTTATCCGTACTAGGCATTCGGCTCATTCAGTATACGTTTCCCTCACACAGGTTCACAGGTTACTCTGGGCGGGATGGAGAAAGTGAAACAAACTTAGGATGTTTACGAAGATTGCTTCCTAGTGGAATTATGTCTTTTGTCTCTATATACCTCTATACTTCATGACACGTTAGCTCGTTTCATTGCGTTTTACAATCGTCCATCATCGTTAATCAGTGTTTAGGTATAATGTGAACTTAAATGGACATATTTGTTGTTTGATGAAATAATAAACTGGAAATTGATGGATAAACCCTAAAACGGACTTAATAATCATGGATTGATCTATTAAACTAGTTTAAAATCAAATTTAATTTTTATAATTGAGTTATCGATCATTAATTCATGCTTGAAACACATAAAATTGATTTTATTACTTTCATTTTTTGGTTAATTGATTTTTTGGGTTTTATGGTGTTTGAGTTATTTCGTTGTTTGTGTAACATCGTGAAAATTTCGAGTTCAAAAAGTAAACTTTCCAATGTTTAGAGACAGAAATGGCCAAATTCCAAAGTTGAGGGTTAAAAATGAAAATTATGTTTTCTTGACCCATAGCACTACGCGACCGGATCAAAAGAAACACCCATCACGGTACGCGATGGGATGTCTGACAAGTTGTGACACATGTGCCACGTGGCACACGGTAGCAACGTCTGCAGCCACGTGTCACCACGGGGCAACATGTCCGCCACGTGTCGCCACACGGAGCGGTGCCTGCCACATGTCGCCACGTGACAAGGATACGCTGCGACTCACCTGGGCTACGTCGCGGTACGCGACGGGGTGCCCAGGACCCGGGCGAGGTACGCGATGGGACCCAAAATGATGTCTATAAATAGCAAGGTCCGGGTTTCATTCTTGGCATCCCACAAATCAGATCTCAAGTCTCTCTCTAGCTTCTCTCTAAAACTTGACAACCATATACTCGATCCACCTCGATAAACGTGCCATATTTCATCGTAAAGCGTGTCCCGAACCATCATTTGTGTTCCAAAGTTTCTTTGGAGTTCGTGCCACCCTCCACCCACATACGATCAAAGGTGTTTTTATAATGGCAAAGAATCTCGTAAAGCATGTCAACGAGTGTTGAAGCTTGACGTGATTGTTTGACGATCGAGAAAGAAGCGGTGTTAGAGTGCTGCTCGAGTCCCAAGGGTTTCGATACGCCACTAAGGTTAGGCGTAATAAGGAATTCAATATAATTCAATATTATATTAAAGACATAAGCCCTAAGTCGAGGTTATAATCGATACCTCGATAAAAGAAAATAAACATAACAAAGAAATGAATGAAAGAATATTGTGGTTACATATATATGTGTGTAAGTATATATGATTATATTCTTTGTTATGAAATATTATTTAATGAATAATGAATATTCTTAAATAATAAAAGAAAAAGAATACGTTTCTTGGAGAAGAAGAAACGTCGGCTTTTAATATTAACTAAAGGTTTATAACTTACTTTTAAACTAAAGGTTTTCAAGTAAACAAGAATTGAACTAAAGGTTCAATCGAGGATCAAGTTATAAAATAAGACTAAAGGTGTTAAGCCGGATCGTGTATCCGACTAACAAATATTTATACTCGTACTATAGGTGCGAGATAAAGAAGGAAAGACCCTTGAACGGTGAGTGAAGCCGATCCTGAAGAGATAAGGTGAATACGCCCCAAACTTTTACTTATTTTAAAATAAGTCAAACTTGTTATATGAATTTTTTTACAAGGAACTATGTGTTCCTAATATCGTTATAAATAAAGGGTATAAACCTAGCCCTCTGGTTGTGGTATATGTATGTCTGGATCCTTACATAGGTGGTACTATGCGATGTATGGGCATGATCGCACCACCCTTGGTCGTAGGATGCTCTCCTGCAGGGAGTACGACTGTTGTGTATATTTACGGGTACTTAACTAAGTCGAACGCTGCGGTGTTTGCTGAGGTGACCTAGCGTAGAGGCTCATGTTTATAATGTGTTATTTGACTATGTTATTCCTAAGCCACGTTGGGCCGAGGTAGGCGTAGTCTCGAGGGGTGATAAAGTAAAAGAAAATATTTTTGCGTCAGCGTGTTCACCAGCATTCGTTGCTGACGTATTTTCTTACATTTTGCAGGTGAACAATGATAGCGCTTGGAATGACGAAGTGCAACTAATATCCGATGGCTCGGATTTATTTTGTATAAGTTTAATATGGTGGTTTGTAAACATAAACAAATAATCTTTTGTTAACAACTCTAAACGGGTGTTTTATAATCCCGTCTTTTGATTTATATATATATATAAATATTACATTTTGATCCTTTAAGTTTTATAAGACTTCCGCAAACTAACGCAACTCTGATCTATTTACTAATTTGATACCAACTATTGGGTCTCACTCCTAGGCCCTAGATGGGGGTGTGACAGGTTGGTATCAGAGCCATCGATCTTAGCGAATTGGGTATCATAAAACAATACACAAGCTTCGATCCAAGTATAGGAATTATTTGATTTTTTGTTTTAAGGATAAGATAGGTTGGTAACCTTTCTATCCCTCTCTACATTTTAAACCACCCAAATTGTTAGATGTCATTCAAATCTCATATGGAGAATTTTATTCGCAAGGCCAAGGAAGCCGGTATAGCCGAACCTTACCCCGAGGATAACATGAGTGATGGATATTATGAGGCATACTTTGACCAAGATATGGAAAGCGATTTGACCAAACCGGTGTACTACACCGGAAGTAGGCATTACCCAATAGACGTACCCGATAGTCCACCAAAGCCAAGTGTTGAGCCACCGAGGCACTCAAGCTATTATCCACCAACCATACCAATGTATCAAACATCAGAAGTACCAATATACCACCCATCGGAGATCCCCACTTATCAACCCACGGAGGTACCGCAAAACTTTCGACTGGATATATACCACCAAACCCACATCCGTCCTATACCTTCCTTTCAAACCGAACAAAAAGGAAGAACCAAGATCCCCATCTTCCGACTGGATGAAGTGCCATTCCGACCCATGTCGATGGTTTACCAGAAGCTCTACTTTCAATGAAGTTAGCTCTCAAGCAAACAATAACGAAGGGACATCTCGCAAACCAAAAATGAGGATCATGATGCCTTTCGAGTGTTTCAAGATGCCTTCAATGAACATTGAGACTACACAACCAATGGAGGAAGATGAACCGGAGGAAGAAGAACCCGATGAAGAGGAAGATCCTGATGAAGAAGAAGATCCCGAAGAAGATGATGAGGACCCTGTGGAAGAGTCCGAGGAAGAAATGGAAGAAGAGCATCCTGAGAATCCTAATGAAATATCAAGCTCAATGAATGGATAACTCACTTCCCAAAACGTGAGCTATGGTTCTGTGGACCCATATGTCCAACATCTTGAAAATCATAGGAACCAACTTCGTCAAGCTTCCCACCATTTCAAAGGAGAATTCCTTCAATTCAAGAACAAGCCGATGAAATTCGAGAGCTAAATCAAGCCGCCAAGACATACCTCTACCTTGTATCTGACTAGACTTATATTCCGTATCCTGAGCCTAGAAATCATTACGAGATGGTGACACTGGGTTACCACGACCCACCTTCACAATACGGATACCCCAACATAGTCCCGCAGTCGTATGAAGAGCATTTGGATCGCGCTCTGCAAGAGACCGACGACTGGAGAAAGAAGGTAGATGAGGAAGGAAAGAAGAAGAAAAAAATGGGGAGAAAGACTTCTTCACAAGTGTAACAAATTAACGAAAGTTGTGAAGAAGTTCTTGAAGGATTAAAGGTGGTGGAGAGAAGAACGTTTGGTGGAACTATGCGTAAAATAGTTTGATGTGATGTGTGTACAATAAAGAACGTTTGAAACGTTCTCATGTAATGATAGGACAAGTTATATATATATATATATATATATATATATATATATATATATATATATATATATATATATATATATATATCGTTGGAACGATATATATATGTATGTGTATTATGAAATATATATATCCTTGTGATATATATATATATATATATAAATGTGTAATGAATAAAATGTGTGTTTTAAAAGAAACATTGTGAAATTTTTAGACCTAAAAGGAAAAAGAAATATGTCTGAATAAAGAAATAATAACGAGATTGCTCTTAAAGAAAACGAAATTAAAGACAAGGGGAAAGGCCCCGAAAATGAGCGAGAGGAAGAAATTCCCAACAAATACATGACTAAGATACGAAAAACGATAAAAGATGCGGTTAAGGAAGAATCTTTGAATAGATCTCATTCTAGGCAATCTAGAAATTCTCAATCCGTTCATCCGTCCCAAAAATCCGTGAAATCTCGTCCAAGACCATCTCATCAAGATGAAAGTTTCCACAAGTCAAATGCCGGTGGAGGCGTTGAACAAAAGTTCAAGAAACTTAAAAATCAGTGGGTGTTCTTTTAAAGATTTCAAGTACTATGGACCAAAAGAGTTCCATGGTGAGAAAGGAGCCATTTCAACCATGAGGTGGCTTGAGGAGATGGAAACAATTGTGATTACTAGTAAGTGTTCCGATGTAGAGAAAATTCAGTATTCGGCCCTTATGTTCAAGGGTGAAGTGTTGGAGTGGTGGAATGCTCTGTTGATGAGAAAAGGGAGAGATGTAATGTATGATTTGATTTGGGAAGAGTTTAAAGCTTTGTTGATGGCATAGTTTTGTCCCATGCATGAGAATGATCAGATTCAAACGAAATTTCTGAATCTCAAGGTCGTAGGGACAAACCTCCTAGAATACAATACCAAATTCCATGAGTATTGTCGCCTTGTTCCCCAGCTTGCTAACCCTGAGTCCAGCAAAGTCATGCGATATATTTGGGGACTTCCGCGGGAAATCCGCGACATGGTAAGGTCACACTTACCTCAAACCGCTGACTCTGCGATGGAGTTGGCCGGTTATTTGATGGGCGGCATGGTTCGTAACAAAGAAGAAGACAAGAAGGTTACGACAACAACAACTCAAGGAACGACAAGTGGAGGAAATAATTGATTCAAATGAAAGGGCATGAACCAAATCCGATTAAATTCAACCGCCACACAATGCAAGACTTGTAGGAGGTATCATAAACGACATTGCAACTTCGCCCTGCCTCCTAAAGTTTGCGAATCATGCAATCGCATGGGTCACGATGCTGCTGATTACTGGAAGAAGAAAATGACTTGCTACAATTGCAAGGAAATGGGCCATTTAATTTTCGAGTGCCCAAAGAACAAACCTGCTGCTGGTGGTGCGGGTGGTAGTGGAAAGGATAAAAAGAGAAACGCTTGAGTCTTCGTACTCGACACAAAAAGGGTTGTTGACGTTCCAGAAACCATAACCGGTACGTTTCTAGTCAACGACACTTATGCTAGAGTTTTGTTTGATTCGGGTGAAAATTTTAGTTTTATAGATTATAAATTTTGTAGTCTATTAAACGAACCATTAACAAAATTAGATAAAACTCTAAGCGTCGAGACTGCTAGCGGTGAAATCGTTAAGATCTCTGAAGCGCTTGAAAACGGAAAAATACTTTTAGCTAGTTATATTCTACCTATTTGTTTGTTAAACATGAGTCTGGCTGGTTTTGATATCGTACTTGGTATGGATTGGTTATCCGATAACCATGCATGTATCATCTGCAAGAGCAAAACTGTTGAACTTCAAGCCCCCGATAAACGAACGATTCGAATTGAAGGGGACAAAGATGCTGGACAAGTTAGCATAATCTCCATGATTAGGGCTAACAAATGTTTGAATCAAGGATGCCTCGCATTAATGGCCTACGTCACTGAAGATTCTAAGCCAAAAGAAATCAAAGACGTTCATATTGTTTCTGATTATTCTGATGCCTTTCCTGATGAACTCCCTGGTATTCCTCCCGATCGTGAAATAGAGTTTAGGATCGATCTGGTTCCCGGTACTGCTCCGATCGCCAAAGCTCCGTACCGCTTAGCGCCAACTGAATTGAAGGAGTTAAAGAAACAACTCGATGAGCTTCTTGAAAAAGGTTTCATTCGGCCTAGTTCGTAGACTTGGGGAGCACCAATTCTATTCGTCAAAAAGAAAGATGGCTCTATGCGAATGTGTATCGATTATAGTGCGTTGAACAAAGTTACAATCAAAAATCGATATCCACTCCCTCGTATCGATGATCTTTTTGACCAACTTCAAGGTGCTAGCTTCTTTTCAAAAATTTATATTCGTTCCGGCTATCACCAACTTATAGTCCAATCCGAAGACATTCCAAAGACTGCTTTCCGAACAAGGTATGGACATTATGAGCTCATGGTCATGCCGTTTGGACTTACTAATGCTCCGGCCGCGTTCATTGACATGATGAACCGTATCTGTAAGCCTTAGTTGGATAAATTTGTTATCGTTTTCATCGATGACATACATATATATTTTAAGTCAAAGGCTGATCATGAAGTCCACCTCCGAACTTTGCTTGAAATTCTTAGAGCCGAGAAGTTGTACGCCAAGTTTTCAAAATGCGAGTTCTGGTTACATGAAGTGCAATTTCTTGGTCACATCATTAACGTAAACGGTATCCAAGTGGACCCTGCTAAGATTGAATCTATCTCTAAGTGGGAGGTCCCGAAGTCGCCAACTGAGATCCGAAGTTTCTTAGGTCTGGCCGGCTACTATCTTAGGTTCATCGAAAATTTTTCTCGTATCGACGTTCCCCTAACTTCTTTAACTCGTAAATACATCAAGTATGAATGGGGAACGAAGAAACAAGAGGCGTTCGATATACTCAAACAAAAAACTCACCCAATCACCTATACTGGCTTTGCCAGAAGGTACTGAGGATTTTGTGGTCTTTAGTGACGCGTCCCATTCTGGTTTGGGATGTGTACTAATGCAACGTAAGAAAGTGATCGCCTATGCCTCTCGTCAACTCAAAGTACACGAAAAGAACTACACAACTCACGATCTATAGTTAGGCGTCATAATCTTTGCACTTAATATTTGAAGGCACTATCTCTACGGAGTAAGATTTACTGTGTACACTGATCATAAGGGCTTGAAACACATCTTTGATCAAAAAGAGCCCAACATGCGTCAACGGGGATGGATGGAAACGCTCAATGACTACGATTGTGATATTGTTTACCATGAAGGAAAAGCCAACGTTGTGGTCGATGCCTTAAGTCGCAAGGAACATGAGAAGCATAAAAGAGTCCGGGCGTTGCGCTTAGAACTTCAAATTGATCTTTTTGAACAAATCAAATCCGCGCAAACTCAAGCAATCAACGAAAACCAAATCTCCGACGAAAAACGAAATGGCACCATTGACTCGCTAGTCAAGGGTGAGGATGGTATCCTTAGACTTCGCAATAGGATTTGGGTTCCAATCGTTGGAGGATTACGTGAGAAAATCTTGAATGAAGCTCACAAGTCGAAATATATGATGCATCCCGGAAGTGATAAAATATACCATAATTTAAAGGCAAACTATTAGTGGAATGGAATGAAAACGGATGTCACTTCGCATGTTGCGAAATGTTTGACTTGTTTGAAAGTCAAGGCTGAACATCAAAAGCCTTCGGGATTGCTTCAGCAACCCGAACTTCCCGTATGGAAGTGGGAGTTGATTACTATGGATTTTATTACCAAACTCCCGAAAACGACTCGACAACACAATGCTATTTGGGTGATTGTGGATCGATTAACAAAATTCGCACACTTCATACCCATCAATGAGTCGTACTCTATGGATAGATTAGCGCGTACCTATGTAAAAACCATCGTTGCTTTACATGGAGTACGGCTGTCTATAATTTCTGATCGAGACAGTCGTTTTACGTCACATTTCTGGAAAAGCTTCCAACAAGCTCTCGGTACAAAGTTGAACCTTAGCACCGCCTATCATCCACAAACCGATGGAAAAAGCGAAAGGACGATTCAAACGTTGGAAGATGTGTTCCGCCCTTGTGTGATCGATCTAGGTGGAAGTTGGGATGACCACTTACCTCTAATGGAATTCTCGTATAATAATAGTTATCACGCAAGTATTCAAACCGCACCATTCGAGGCGTTATATGGTCGAAAATGTAGAACGCCCGTGTGTTGGTCTGAAACCGGAGACAGTCAGTTATCTGGACCTGAGATAGTCCAAGAAACCACCAACAAAGATATTCAAATCCGAGAACGACTTAAGACGGCACGTGATCGGCAAAAGAGTTATGCCGATGTCTGTCGTAAGACGTTAGAATTCAATGTCGGTGAGAAAGTACTTTTGAATGTCTCACCTTGGAAAGGCGTTGTTCGCTTCGGTAAGAAAGGAAAATTGAGTCCTCGATTCATTGGACCTTTTGAGGTACTCGAACGAATCGGCACTGTTGCATACCGTTTGCGACTGCTTGAGGAAATGCAAGGGAGACATGACGTATTCCATGTTTCGAATCTACGTAACTGTTTGACCGATGCATCTTTAGCAGTACCATTAAAAGACATTGAAATAAATGGGAATTTAAAATTCGTAGAATGTCCAATTCAAATTGAAGATTCTAAAACAAAGAAATTAAAGAAAAGAACGTTAAAAATTGTGAAAGTAAAATGGGACTCGCGTAGAGGGCCCGAATATACTTGGGAACTCGAATCGGAAATGAGAAAGAAATACCCCCATTTGTTCTTGTAAAGCAATCTCGAGGATGAGATTTGTAAGACCCCGTAACCGCTGCGGAAACGTAAACGGGATGCAACAGACACCTCTGATATCAACCACATTGTTTATAAAGAAATCTGAATACATTAATATACTTCAAATTACATTATCTCATATTTCATTACCTTCTAGGTGATACACACATCATACAATAGGATACATAATTCTATTTATTATAATGTATCCTAACATTCCGCACGCAAATCTTACACACATCAAGCACTTAGCACGTAAGCAATCACTTCATCTTAATTGTACCTGAAAAGCATGTGAGAAAACGGGTCAACTACGAATAGTTGGTGAGTTTCACAATTCGGGTAAACCATGATAAATCATTATCAAAATATAATATTATCGATGTAATTATGCTGAGCCCACAAGTGAAACCTCTGACTATCACACACAACCCCCGTGGCATATCCCCCGCCACGGACCTGCCCCAAACCGCTATGTCTAACATTACATAGCAAAATAAATAACAACAAAATAGACATGTGCAACTGGCTGGGAAACATCAGCAAATCCATGCCGGACCAGTTGGGTTTGTCAGACCAATAGTACTATCCACACCCTACCGGCTTTCAGTTAATCACTCGTGTTCCGGGGCCTTAGAATGTTAGCAACTCAGACAATTACCATCTTAGTACATTTCCGTACGATTCCCGTACAATAAAATATATATAAATCCACGCAAATCCATGCGTTCAGTATGTACTAAAACATTTCAGTAGTAACATGCTTCCGCCCCGAGAAAATATTTAAAAACAATTCAGAAAAAGGGGCTCGTGAAACTCACTTTAGCACATGCAAGCAGGTACAACAGTCATTATTAGTTAACACGTTCAATCTGTAATATGATCCCCACGATAGTTATTATACAATTAAAGTTTATATAATCTTTAACCGTATCAACCTGCACATCTGGGGACACTGTTAACCCAGTACAGTACCCATTCCGGGGGCAATGTTAACCCAGAAACACTTCTAGGGACATCTGGGGACACTGTTAACCCAGTACTGTACCCATTCCGGGGGCAATGTTAACCCAGAAACACTTCTAGGGACATCTGGGGACACTGTTAACCCAGTACTGTACCCATTCCGGGTGCAATGTTAACCCAGAAACACTTCTAGGGACATCTGGGGACACTGTTAACCCAGTACTGTACCCATTCCAGGGGCAATGTTAACCCAGAAACACTTCTAGGGACATCTGGGGACACTGTTAACCCAGTACTGTACCCATTCCGGGAGCAATGTTAACTCAGAAACACTTCTACGGACTCAGATTGTGATATCGTTTAGAGTTCTATAGTCAAATTTACTATTAGTTTGTTTTCCCCGTTTTGCTTGCCTAGCACGGCTATCCGTTTTTACGTTTCAACAATGAGTTTGGTCACATACGACCCGAAAATAGTCGTTGACTGATTATTTAATTAAAGTTGTGAAATTAGAGCTCGGTTTAGACGCCCCGTTTGGCCTCGGGACCCGTTTCCGTCTTTAGCGCACCGGAAACTGTTAAATCGGGTAAAATTACTCAAATCATCCGAATTAATTTCGGATTATTTATTTTTACTTGTTTAACTCAGTTATATGAAAATAGTTCATTTTTAGGGTTTTTATACACCGGTCAGCTCGTTTAGGCGAACTTTACCGGTTTACGCGTTTTAAGCTTTAAAAGTTTGTTTTTGCACAAATAATTATCCGTTTAATCTCGGATCTTGAAATTTTGCAAATATCACTTTTTGACAGTGGGGAATTTTATAAAAATATTTCCAGGATTAATTTTTATATTTAAAATTTATTTATCTATTTTTAAACACCATTTAAACACTAAATATGTCGTAAATACCAAACGACCTTAGAAAATTCCCAAATTTTCCCTGGATGTCCTCTGCTATCCACATAGTCCCCTGTAATTTTTCCATAACCAAAATCTCTCTTTACATGCCATTTTCACTAAAACCGAGCTAGAAAACCCAAGAACTCGTTTAACCTAAAAGCCTACTTAGACTTCTCCAACTGACCTAAACTTTTGTGTGTCACATATACATGTTATAAAAAGCTTATCTGAAATTTCCAGAATTTTTCATGATATTTAACTATTTTTCACCATTTTTAGCCAAAACCGAGCATTAAATTCACCAAATATTCATCCTTTGCCCAAAAATTACCAAAAATTCACAGAACTCATATTTTCATGTGTAGATCATCCCTGTAAAATTTTATGATCTAAATCTAAACCTACCACAATCTGTCCAAAAATCCAATACCGAACATAAACCGAATATACCTTTCGTTTTCCGCCACTACAAGCTACAAACTCGTCTTTCTGCCTTATCTACCACTACATACAGAGCCTACAACCAACATACCACAATACCAAGCAAGTTACACTCACAATCAAGCCTCTTACACTATAGTTTCGGTTATTGTTTCAAAACTAAAGTTTGAACCGTAAAAATTCGTTTTTGATTCGTTTAACTCCTTTCTTGGACCAAGATCCCTTGTATAACCCGTATACATCACTTGATCATGCAAGAATCGGTTTTCATCTTTGAAACCTCATTTTCTTGCAAATAAACTATAGAAACGAAGATGGAAACGTAAATAACTCGATTTTTACCTTACTTTTCTTGCTAAAAATTTCGGTTTTTAGTTCATGAAGTGGAGAGAATTGATGGATGTTGCAATGGTTGGATGAAAAAAATGAGAGACAAGGGGTTTCTCACCCTCTTGTCCGATCGGAATTAGGAGGGGGTGGGGTGGGACCCACCTCTCCATTTCTAGCCACATACTTGGATTCTCGAAATCCGGATAATGTATTGGATAATCTGGTTCAGTTCGTTTTTCGGTTAAATGTATAATTCGGCTTAAAACGAGGCTAAAACGATCGTTTTCGGCTTAGAAAATGAAATTTATTTAAAACCGATTTAAAAAACTTTAAAAACTTAAACCATGACATTTATTAACTTAAAACATCATATTATTAATTATTGCGCATCTTTTTCGGCTTGATCGATCATCTCTTGCTAGGTTTGGTATTGAAGGTTTCGTTAATGTACCGACGTATCATTAAATCAAAATTCTTTTTCTGTGCTTTAATTCACTTATCCCGAAGCTTTAATACTTCGTAAACATCACTAAATATCATATATATCGTCTATAATTGAACCCCCGATTCGTTCGGGTTTTAATAACTATCGATCGATTAATCGCCTATTCAATACGATGAATTATATATTCACGTACAATCAATACAGTGAACCACGTATTCTCGTATAATTATATTGGTAATTCATGTACCCGACATTAAATATAACGTAACTACTGTCTACCGGTTAGGGTATACCTGGTTTAGTCGGAATCGTTACATTCTCCCCCCGTTAAGAAATTTCGTCCTCGAAATTTTACACGCACCCTATCCCCTTCCGAGAAAAAGGTGGGGGTTTTTCCTTCAGAATTCACCCTCGCGTTACCAGGTATAATCTGGTCCTCGCTGTGAATTTCACTTAATCTTAATCAATAAAGCTTGGTGTGTCCAAACTGTTTAGTTTTCCCGTCTACTATCTCTACGGAATTATTTATGATATCAGGCATGTCTTCTATGAGTACCTCCATTACTGGTACTTTCGTTGCCTCGACGCTTAGGTACTTTTCAATCCGTATACATGGCAAAACATCATGTATAGTACTTAGCCCCTGGAGTACTTTAATCGATAAACTAAATGACCAATCATGGAGATAGTCTCATGAGGTCTAAGGAGCTATTTTCGGTTTTGCCAAACCTTATATCACCTCTCTAAGGTGATGCCTTAAAATACCTTGTCACCTCTTTTCAGTGACAATGGTTTCCTTTGAATGTTGGCATAAATCCTTTGCCAATCTCGCGCTGCTTTCAACTTATCTTAAATATTATAAATCCGATTGGTTGTTTCTCGAATCAATTCAAATCTTATGGCTTGATTGACGCCCATTTTCAATTCAACAAATTGGTGATAATTACTTCACCCATAGAAAGCTTCAAGCTCTCGATGCTTCCTTCCCCGCCTTCCAATAATGTAAGTAGAATGACTATTACGATCTGAGATAATTGAAAATGGTACTCCACGACGAGATACCATTTCACCATCATGAATTTGGGCGAGGATTCATTGTGGTAATCGTCATGGATTGGGATGAAATGCGAGGATTGGTTAATCGATCCGCGATTACCCAATTTACATCATGCCTTTGATATATCTTGGGAATTTGCGTCCCGAAATCCATTGTAATTTATTCCCACTATCATTGGCGAATTTTCTCTCGTTGTGGCGTTCCCTAGGGTTTTCGGTGTGCAGCCTTATCCCTTGCATAACTTAAATATTCACCAACATACGTAACCATATCTTTCTCCAAACTCGGCTATTAATAAAATTCTTTCAGATATTCGTATTATCAATAGTCTATTCCGATCCCGGATGTATGGAATATTTCGATCTATGCGCTTCGTCCATGATTAATTCACGAAGGTCATGGAGGGTCGGGATCCAAATCCGATTTTGAAATAAGGAATTTCGTCCACGCGTTGTTCGAAATTCTTCTCATTGCCGTAAAGTCCCTCCTTTTCCAATTGTCCCTCTTTCAACGCCTCACGTTGAGCGACTCGAATCAGGTCCGAAAGGTTCGACTGGACTATCATCCCCAGCGCTCGCACTCGCAATGGCTTAACCCGATCTTTCATACTCAAGGTATCGGCTACAACGTTAGCCTTGCCGGGGTGATAACGGATGTCACAGTCATAATCGCTTAACAACTCGACCCATCTTCGAGGAATATGAGAATGCGGTCTCTTATCATCTATAAAATTTGTACATTTGCGTCGTACAAAGGATTATGAGTTGGGTAATGCTAAAAATTCTTCAATAAACCGCTGATAGTCTCCGGCTAGTCCTAAAAATTTGCTCATTTCCTTTGGCGCCTTGGGTGACTGCCAATTTTAATGGTTTCTATCTTATTTGGATCTATGTGAAATCCTTGTTGCTTTACAACATGACCAAGGGATTATGCTTTCTGTATTCAAAATCACATTTCGAAAAACTTCGCGTACAACTCCTCTTGCTTTAACACTTCCATAATTTTCCTTAAACGTCGTTCGTGCTCTTCTTTACGTTGCAAATATATCAAAATATCATCAATGAATGCTATGACAAATTTGCCAAAGTAAGGTTTACAGACTCGGTTCATGTGTTCCATGAATACTGCCTGCGCATTTGTTAACCCGAACGACATTAATAAGAATTCATAATGGCCATAGCGAGTCTGAAACGCTGTTGTTGCAACGTCCTCCTCTTGGATTTTTCATTTGGTGATAACTATATCTAAGATCAATTTTCTAAAAATAAATCGCCCCTTGCAGTTGGTTAAATAGATCATTTACTTCGAAGAAGTGAATACCTATTCTTGATCGTCACTTTATTCAATTCTCCCTAATCAATACATATCCTAACACTTCCGTCCTTCATTTCCCAAATAACACTGGTGCACCCCATGGTGACTAACCAGATCGTATAAAACCTTATCCAATAATTCTTGCATTTCAGTTGGTGCAAGTCGGTAAGATGCTTTAGCAACAGGGCCAGCTTGAGGTATTAAATCGATTCTGAATTCGACATGTCGGGTTGGCGGTAATCCAGGAAGTTCTTCTGGGAAAACTTCTTGATATTTACGTATCACCGAAACATCTTCTATATGTTTTCTTTTAAATACTTTTCTCTGTATCAAATCGCTTCATCGTCCGAAAGAGAGTTTCTAATCATCTTCTTCTCATATTTGATTTCAGCTTCAAGTTGAATTAGCCAATCCATGTTAACTATTACGTCAAACTTCTTAACTTTACTGGTCGTAGGTCAATAAGGAAAGGTTAATCGTTCAGAATAATAGGACAATTCCGAACAATTTAGTTAACCATTAGGGATTTACCGTTATAGATTCTATAGTATAGGGTTCTAGAGTTTCACTAATCGGTATCCTTCCAAATGATAGGAGGTTAACAGGAACTAACTTCTATCGGCGACCGTAAAAATATCACTGAAGCCTATTGATTTAAAACTACAACATACTTAATACCACCTTTGGATCATGACGTGCTTTATTCGAATTACTCACGAAAGCACGGCTCCTTGCTTGACCAGAGGTTGATGCTTGTCATGAGGTTCATCTTCCAACGACACCTTGGTTCAACTTTGGGCAATTTCTCTTGAAACGTTCCGTACTGCCACCTTCATGGCAAGTACAACTGTTTGGCATAATTTGATTTCTTTGGATGGATTGTTATTGAAGCTGTTGGGTTCAGAGTGGTTGTACACGAATGGGTTGGGGTCGCCGGTTCACATGGCTTCAATTGGTTCTACAAATGAGGCATTACGTCCATCTTTACCACACCTGTGGCCTACCATCACTCGACATTCTTCTTCCTTTATCATTTCTCTTCTTTAACACTCGACGTCTCACCTAACGTCCTTCCAGTCCGCTTCCTATAGAGTCAAATATATCAATGCTGGCTTGTGACACAACCCTTCCAAAGGTTGTATATTTTACCGGATTGACTATACTCCTTATCGATGGAGTTAGTCCCCAATATAGCGCTCACTTCGCTTAGTTTCAGGAGTATTTAGCCATGTTGCCAGACATGACAATTCCTTCAAACGATTAGCGTGTTCTAAGTGATCAGCACACAACATTTCTATCTTCCATAGCTCAGTTTCCAATCTCTGAACTTAATTACTCGAATAAAAGTGCTCTAGCCTAAGAATTTTAAATTCCGTCCATATCATCTGAGTAATAATTTTCTAACTATAATTTTGTACCATCGTGTTCCATCACGATACAACATAATCTACCAACATATCTGTAGCATATTTCACTACACAATGTTCTAGACTCTTACCAAATCCTTAACCATTTCGATCTTTTCTATCCACTCACTAATCTATCCCTCCCTTTACCATCAGTAAACTATTAATGATTTCCTTAACACAACCAACAAACATATCCTTCATACCGGATCTAATCCATTACGACTATTATTCATGTTTAGTTTATAACTAATACTTGTAGTCATAATAGTATTCGGTGGGACATTATCACTCTTAGTAATACCACTAAGAATTGAAATATCCATATTCATGTGATTGCTCAATCTATAATTCTGCAATCACATTTGCATCAACACTAGCAGTGATCTGTGATACGACATTCGGTATCATCATCCGCTATCTTTGAGCAATCAACTGAATCATGTCAATCTCCATCATTGGAGTTACTCTTTTTATGTCATTCTGACGTACTCATCCCGTACGCAGTAATCAATACTAATCTCACCGTATAACTCGTTACCAGCTCAATCATAACAGCAGGTACACATACACACTAAATATTATCATACATATTACACATACCAGTATCTAGTATATATATGTCCCACAAATATAATAACACATGGACTTAACCTGACGTCGGTTAACGTTTAAATATGTTTCATAACCCTTGTCACCAACTGACATATAGATCTTTCTCAATAAGGATTAATGTTTTAATATGCTTGATTTCAATATCCTTTTGCATGTCAGCATAACCGATTCATGCTCACCGTGAGCACCAAACGATTACGTAACACGGAGTTATAATATCCGTGTCTATTTGTATATCCGGTATACCCGGTATACCACCTACGAACGAACAAGCAACTATGCTATAATGATTCCAACAACTCTTTGTGTACGGGTAATCATTCTATTCGAGCATACATGGGTATAGGCATCTAACGGATGTAGGGATAACATAGGGAGTTTTTGCAAGGTTCAAGGCAATCGCGCAACCCATGTTGCCTTCAAATATTATCAATTACTATTATGGGAAACTCTATCACTTGCTCAGTCAATGTCCTCAGGCGTTCTAGGTTCACTAAAATCGGTAATTGTCGATCTGGAGGTGGTATGTTTCATATGTTTGAGAGTGAGAAATACACATATATATTTCTATATATTATTTTTATCTGCTCATTTATTATCAAAATTTTTTTTTTGTTAACGGAATAAGAATGGGTTCACGTACAGGTCCGTCCGTACGTGAGGGTCGGCGGTTCGGGTGAACATAGGGGGTTATTAGGATATACGGTACCGGCGTTGGTAGGGTAAGGGATTTATTAATTTTGGTTGGGAGTGACGGTTACTAGATATTTCTGGTTAATGTCAAACGGGAGATCTAACATGGTACTATCATAACTATGGCCCGATAAGTCAGACTTATCATCAACCGATGCTCTGGGAATTTCAGTATCCTCGGTACTTTTATTATTTCATCCCCCGGTTCCTTATCCGGGTCTTATTTCTCAATACATGTACCCACAAGATATGTACATATATATATATATACACATTAGCACGTATAAATAATATTATATACTTTACACATATGTTGCCATTTTTACCTATTAATGTACCCCGTGACTTCCCCTGAACTCCCTCGTGCGGACAAGTCTGTTATTATGTTCCGGACCATAATAACTCACTTGTCCATCCAAGTTCATCCAGATCTCGTCACTATAAATTATTAGTTGATATTCAGATCCTATAATACTTGAGCTACTGGTTATATTTTAGGTATCTTTTAAAGACATCCTAAATCTTTATAACCAATGGCTTTGATACCAACTTCTGTAACACCCCGTAACCGCAGCGGAAACGTAAACGGGATGCAACAGACACCTCTGATATCAACCACATTGTTTATAAAGAAAACTGAATACCTGAAAAGCATGTGAGAAAACGGGTCAACTACGAATAGTTGGTGAGTTTCACAATTCGGGTAAACCATGATAAATCATTATCAAAATATAATATTATCGATGTAATTATGCAGAGCCCACAAGTGAAACCTCTGACTATCACACACAACCCCCGTGGCATATCCCCCGCCCACGGACCTGCCCCAAACCGCTATGTCTAACATTACATAGCAAAATAAATAACAACAAAATAGACATGTGCAACTGGCTGGGAAACATCAGCAAATCCATGCCGGACCAGTTGGGTTTGTCAGACCAATAGTACTATCCACACCCTACCGGCTTTCAGTTAATCACTCGTGTTCCGGGGCCTTAGAATGTTAGCAACTCAGACAATTACCATCTTAGTACATTTCCGTACGATTCCCGTACAATAAAATATATATAAATCCACGCAAATCCATGCGTTCAGTATGTACTTAAACATTTCAGTAGTAACATGCTTCCGCCCCAAGAAAATATTTAAAAACAATTCAGAAAAAGGGGCTCGTGAAACTCACCTTAGCACATGCAAGCAGGTACAACAGTCATTATTAGTTAACACGTCTAATCTGTAATATGATCCCTACGATCGTTATTATACAATTATTGTTTATATAATCTTTAACCGTATCAACCAGTACATCTGGGGACACTGTTAACCCAGTACAGTACCCATTCCGGGGGCAATGTTAACCCAGAAACACTTCTAGGGACATCTGGGGACACTGTTAACCCAGTACTGTACCCATTCCGGGGGCAATGTTAACCCAGAAACACTTCTAGCGACATCTGGGGACACTGTTAACCCAGTACTGTACCCATTCCGGGGGCAATGTTAACCCAGAAACACTTCTAGGGACATCTGGGGACACTGTTAACCAAGTACTGTACCCATTCCGGGGGCAATGTTAACCCAGAAACACTTATAGGGACATCTGGGACACTGTTAACCCAGTACTGTACCCATTCCGGGGGCAATGTTAACCAGAAACACTTCTAGGGACATCTGGGGACACTGTTAACCCAGTACTGTACCCATTTCGGGGGCAATGTTAACCCAGAAACACTTCTACGGACTCAGATTGTGATATCTGTTAGAGTTTTATAGTCAAATTTACTATTAGTTTGTTATCCCCGTTTTGCGTGCCTAGCACGGCTATCCGTTTTTACGTTTCAAAAATGAGTTTGGTCACACACGACCCGAAAATAGTCGTTGACTGATAATTTAATTAAAGTTGTGAAATTAGAGCTCGGTTTAGACGCCCCGTTTGGCCACGGGACCCGTTTCCGTCTTTAGCGCACCGGAAACTGTTAAATCGGGTAAAATTACTCAAATCATCCGAATTAATTTCGGATGATTTATTTTTACTTGTTTAACTCAGTTATATGAAAATAGTTCATTTGTAGGGTTTTTATACACCGGTCAGCTCGTTTAGGCGAACTTTACCGGTTTACGCGTTTTAAGCTTTAAAAGTTTGTTTTTGCATAAATAATTATCCGTTTAGTCTCGGATCTTGAAATTTTGCAAAAATCACTTTTTGACAGTAGGGAATTTTATTAAAATATTTCCAGGATTAATTTTTATATTTAAAATTTATTTATCTATTTTTAAACACCATTTAAACACTAAATATGTCGTAAATACCAAACAACCATAGAAAAATCCTAAATTTTTCCTGGATGTCCTCTACCATCTACATAGTCCCCTGTAATTTTTCCAGAACCAAAATCTCTCTTTACATGCCATTTTCACTAAAACCGAGCTAGAAAACCCTAGAACTTGTTTAACCGAAAAGCCTACTTAAACTTCTCCAACTGACCTAAAATTTTGTGTGTGATGTATACATGTTATAAAAAGCTTATCTGAAATTTTCCAGAATTTTTCATGATATTTAACTATTTTTCACCATTTTTAGCCAAAACCGAGCATTAAATTCACCAAATATTCATCCTTTGCCCAAAAATTACCAAACATTCACAGAACTCATATTTTCATGTGTAGATCATCCCTGTAAAATTTCATGAGCTAACTCTAAACCTAGCACAATCTGTCCAAAAATCCAATACCGAACATAAACCGAATATACCTTTCGTTTTCCGCCACTACAAGCTACAAACTCGTCTTTCCGCCTTATCTACCACTACATACAGAGCCTACAACCAACATACCACAATACCAAGCAAGTTACACTCACAATCAAGCCTCTTACACTATAGTTTCGGTTATTGTTTCAAAACTAAAGTTTGAACCGTAAAAATTCGTTTTTTATTCGTTTAACTCCTTTCTTGGACCAAGATCCCTTGTATAACCCGTATACATCACTTGATCATGCAAGAATCGGTTTTCATCTTTGAAACCTCATTTTCTTGCAAATAAACTCAAGAAACGAAGATGGAAACGTAAATAACTCGATTTTTACCTTACTTTTCTTGCTAAAAATCTCGGTTTTTAGTTCATGAAGTGGAGAGAATTGATGGATGTTGCAATGGTTGGATGAAAAAAATGAGAGACAAGGGGTTTCTCACCCTCTTGTCCGATCGGAATTAGGAGGGGGGTGGGGTGGGACCCACCTCTCCATTTCTAGCCACATACTTGGATTCTCGAAATCCGGATAATGTTTTGGATAATCTGGTTCAGTTCGTTTTTTGGTTAAATGTCTAATTCAGCTTAAAACGAGGCTAAAACGATCGTTTTCGGCTTAAAAATGAAATTTATTTAAAACCGATTTAAAAACTTTAAAAACTTAAACCATGACATTTATTAACTTAAAACATCATATTATTAATTATTGCGCATCTTTTTCGGCTTGATCGATCATCTCTTGCTCGGTTTGGTATTGAAGGTTTCGTTTAATGTACCGACGTATCATTAAATCGAAATTCTTTTTCTGTGCTTTAATTCACTTATCCCGAAGCTTTAATACTTCGTAAACATCACTAAATATCATATATATCGTCTATAATTGAACCCCCGATTTGTTCGGGTTTTAATAACTATCGATCGATTAATCGCCTATTCAATACGATGAATTATATATTCACGTACAATCAATACGGTGAACCATGTATTCTCGTATAATTATTATGGTAATTCATGTACCCGACATTAAATATAATGTAACTACTGTCTACCGGTTAGGGTATACCTGGTTTAGTCGGAATCGTTACAAGATTTGTTTCAAGGTGGGGAGGATGTAACATCGTGAAAATTTTGAGTTTAAAAAGTAAACTTTCCAAAGTTTAGGGACTGAAATGGCCGAATTCCAAAGTTGGGGTTAAAAATGAAAATTCTGTTTTCGTGACCCATAGCGGTACGTGACCGGATCAAAAGAAACACCCATCGCGGTACGCGATGGGATGTCTGACAAGTTGTGACACGTGTGCCACGTGGCACACGGTTGCAACGTCTGCCGCCACGTGTCACCACGGGGCAACATGTGACATATTTCATCGTAAAGCGTGTCCCGAACCTTCATTTGTGTACCAACGTTTCCTTGGAGTTTGTGCCACCCTCCACCCACATACGATCAAAGGTGTTGTTGTAATGGCAAAGAATCTCGTAAAGCATGTCGACGAGTGTTGAAACTTGACGTTAATGTTTGACGATCGAGAAAGAAGCGGCGTTGGAGTGCTGCTCGAGTCCCTAGGGTTTCGATACGCCACTAAGGTTAGGCGTAATAATGAATTCAATATAATTCAATATTATATTAAAGGCTTAATCCCTAAGTCGAGGTTATACTCGATACCTCGATAAAAGAAAATAAACATAACAAAGAAATGAATGAAAGAATATTGTGGTTACATATATGTGTGTGTAAGTATATATGATTATATTCTTTGTTATGAAAATATTATTTAATGAATAATGAGTATTCTTAAATAATAAAAGAAAAAGAATACGTTTCTTGGAGAAGAAGAAACGTCGGGTTTTTAATATAGACTAAAGGTTTATAACTTACTTTTAAACTAAAGGTTTTCAAGTAAACAAGAATTGAACTAAAGGTTCAATCGAGGATTGAGTTATAAAATAAGACTAAAGGTCTTAAGCCGGATCGTGTATCCGACTAACAAATATTTATACTCGTACTATAGGAGCGAGATAAAGAAGGGAAAGACCCTTGGACGGTAAGTGAAGCCGATCCTAAAGAGATAAGGTGAATACGCCCCCAAACTTTTACTTATTTTAAAATGAGTTAAACTTTTTATATGAAATTGTTTACAAGGAACTATGTGTTCCTAAAACCGTTATAAATAAAGGGTATAAACCTAGCCCTCAGGCTGTGGTATACGTATGTCTGTATCCTTACATAGGTGGTACTATGCGATGTATGGGCATGATCGCACCACCCTTGGTCGTAGGATGCTCTCCTGCAGGGAGTACGACCGTTGTGTATATTTACTGGTACTTAGCTAAGTCGAACGCTGCGGTGTTTTCTGAGGTGACCTAGCGTAGAGGCTCATGTTTATAATGTGTTATTTGACTATGTTATTCCTAAGCCACGTTGGGCCGAGGCAGGCGTAGTCTCGAGGGGTGATAAAGTAAAAAAATATTTTTGCGTCAGTGTGTTCACCAGCATTCGTTGCTGACGTATTTTCTTACATTTTGCAAGTGAACAATGATAGCGCTTGGAATGACGAAGTGCTACTAATATTCGATGGCTCGGATTTATTATGTATAAGTTTAATATGGTGGTTTGTAAACATAAACAAAATAATCTTTTGTTAACTACTCTAAACGGGTGTTTTATAATCTCGTCTTTTGATATATATATATAAATATTACATTTTGATTCTTTAAGTTTTATAAGACTTTCGCAAACTAACGCAACTCTGATCTATTTACTAATTCGATACCAACTATTGGTTCGCACTTCTAGGCCCTAGAAGGGGGTGTGATAGGTTGTTCATCTTCCATTCGCTAGTCCTTTCCTTGGGAAATTCGCTTAAAGTTTAAGTGTATGGATGATTCAACAAATGGATCTGATTCATTTATGTTTATCATCGAATAGATCTCATTCGTTGATGATTATCAAGCTAATTTCATTCGATGGTTGGTTCAATCTAGTGAAGAAGATAATAGGTTGTTAACATCTGTTGACTATCATGGAAGCATATGAGACATGCGAAGATGAATCTATGTGAATGGAGTCTCAATCGCTAATTATATGAAGCGTATGGATCACTCCATAAGCGTACGACCCTCACTTGCTTTATTTGTTAAGCGAATGTTGGTAAAGTGGTTATATTTATGATTGTTTTCAAGTGCTAATCATCTTGGGTATATAGAAATCCTAGATAAGCAAGAGAATATTGCACCCGATGGTCAAGCTAAACTAGAATCTATTCATGAGGCCAAAATTATTCCAGATAGGCAAGCACCTAGACAAGAAAAACAAGTTGTTGCGGTACAACTAGTGGCTAATCCTAGCATAGCTGTATTTTTTAGATACAACTATGATAAGCATGCAACTTTTGACGGGATTATTCTATTTTTGAGAATATCAAGAATCTACAAGGCTATTTCTACCAACTTTCCGTGTTTTATAACTTCATTCATCCATTCTGTAAGACGGCAAGATATGAAGAAATTGCGGATAGTATCAAAGCCACTATTTAGAATCAGCAAATTTTGATTAGTCCTCAGATTATCAGAGAGACGTTATTGTTCCATAACAACGACAATAATGTGTATTTTTTTGAAAAAGATTTGTTCACGAGTTATTCAGAAGAATCGAGTACAAAGGCAACGTGAACGAGCCTCAATACAACAAGGCCTTTCTATGTGAGCAGTACAAGTACTTGATGCCATGTGTTGATTCATTACTTGGGTAGAAGGAAAAAAAGGTTATGATAAGTGTAAAGACATGTTGCAGTCTTCTATGGTGACTCTTATCCTCAACAAGTCATTCAATTTTACTTATATGATCTTTTTCCATATGAAGGAAAATTGCACGAACAAGGAAGACAAGTTCCTGATTTATCCAAGGTTCTTGCAGATGATCATCAACAAGTTGCTGCCAAATTTACCTAAAGACCCAACTGCTTAAAACACACAAATTTGATTTTATTACTTTAATTTTTATGTTAATTGATTTTCTAGATTTTATGGGGTTTGAGTTCATTCGTTGGTTGTTCATCTTCCATTCGTTGGTCCTTTCGCTAAGGGGATTCGCTTAAAGTTTAAGTGTATGGATGATTCATCGAATGGATCTGATTCATTTATGTTTATCATCGAATGATCTCATTCGTTGATGATTATCAAGTGAATGAAGAAGATAATAGGTCGTTAACGTCTGTTGACTATCATGAAGTGTATGAGACATATGCTGATGAATCTGTGCGGATGGCGTCTTATTCACTATTTAGATGAAGCTTATGGATAATGGATTTCCATAAGTGTATGGCCCTTTCACTTTCTTTGTATGTTAAGCGAATGATGGTAAACATGGTCATTTTTATAATGGTTTTCAAGTGCTAGACATCTTGTGTATAGAGAAATGCCAGATGAGCAAGAGAATATTGTACCTGAGGGTTAAGCTGAACTAGAAGCTATTCGTGAGGCCAAAATTATTCAAGAGTGGCAAGCACCCAAACAAGAACAACAAGCTGTTGCAGAACAACTGGTGGCTAATCCAGGTCATAACATAGATGTATTTTTGAGATACGACTATGATAAGCATGCAACTTTTGACGAGATTATTACGTTTTTGAGAATGTCAAGGATCTACATGGCTATTTCTACCAACTTTTCAGTGTTTTATAGCATCGTTTGTCCATTCTGGGACACGGGAAGATATGAAGCAGCGAATAGTATCAAAGCCACTATTTAGAATCAGCAAATTGCGATTAGTCCTTAAATTATCAAAGACACGTTATTTTTCCATGGCAACAACAATATTGTGTATTGTTTTGATAAAGAGTTTATTCACAAGTTATTCAGAAGAATCAAGTACAAAGTGATGATTGGTTAGTTTGTATATGTTTTAGTTCGTTTATTTATTAGTTTGAATCGTTTATTGTAGGAACTTCGATACTTCATATGTGTATTTTTGTATTTCAGGTCACAGGCGATAATGTACTTAATTTTGACCTGCTAATGCATGTATTGAAGACCCGGGACATCCAGCACACATAACGAGAAGGCAAAAGACATTTGATGGTGATATGTCCCATCGCGATGGGCATGATTACCCATCGCGTATCGCGATGGGTGTTTAATAATGAGTTGACCAAAGGGTTCATCGCGATATGCGATGGACCAGTGAAGCCCCCATCGCGTATCGCGATGCGGTGTGCAGACGGGCAGCTAGGGTTTTATACCTACTTTTCATCAAACTCGACCTTAACTCCGTTTTTATCAACGAAGGCGATTTCTAGAAGATTAGAGAGGCGATTCCATCATCCCAGCTCGTGCCAAGACCATATACATGTTCCATCTCTTCATTATTGACGATTCCCGGGATGTAAAGTTTGTAATTATTTCAATAATAACTGTAACCAAAAACATACAATGTGTAATTGTCTTTGATCGATCTATGTGTATTGATATTTAGTATTGCTGTGCATTCAATTGGTTTAGGTTTACATTGATCAGAACGATTAGTATGTCGGTTGCTGTAGTAATTGCTCATAGGGTTGTTCAACTAGTTTGAATACAACGAAGCATACAATTGCCCTTAGTTAAGTCACACTAGCAGGGACCGTTTTGATAACCAGTGTCGTGTGTTAGCAATTATTGGTGCCTAAGGTTTAACTCGTTAATCAGTCTTTAGTCTGTCTGTGATAATTAATCTGTTAGGTTGCATGAGAAACTGCATAATTGCATTCTTGAACCCCGGGGATGCGTTCTTTGTTAATTGCTTGAATTCTTAAATTTGCTTAATCTTTTTTAAAACCAACGTGTTACTTGTGTGATCAGCACTAAAATATGTTACTTCATAATTTTAGAAATCTGTTACACGATTACATTGACCACATACTCCTGGTGGATATGATACCTTATTTAACCTATCTATTTAGGTTATTTAGGTATCTGCATGACTCAAACGACGGTCATCAAAATGGCGCCATTTCCTGGGAGTTAGTGCGCTTAGTGTTTTCATGTTAATTGATTTTTGTGTTTAATTTTAATTTTTGTCTTAATTTTTATTTTCAGTTTTTCATTTAATTTTATTTTCTATTTTACGTGGGGTGTGTTTTTTGTGTAGATAACAGGTTTATGCACACCCGCCATTCGGGCAGACAGTCACCATTAGTTTTCAAGCCCGAAATCGAGAGACTAGCTCGGCATAACCGAGCCCAGAACAGAACCTCTGAAATGGAAGATCAGGATCAGAACCAAAACCAGCACCAAAACCAGAATGAAAACCAGAATCAATACCCACAACCACTCCCATAAAATAACATGTTTCATCGAGACAACATGCCTCCACCACCAATTTTCAATAACCAAAACGACCAGAATAACTCCGCTCGTGCTTCTAGAACCTGAAACCGAAATCAAAACAGAAACCGAAACCTTAACCAGGCTGAATTTGTAGTCCCACATAACACCCCTAACCGCAAAATTTAGCTTAATCTTGATGATGATGTTCCTAGCATTCCGACAAAAGATGAAGACGAGGGGGAAGAAAATGAGGCGAACCAGGGTTTGGAGTCAAGGATGAGGTTGATCAGTGGGTTAGAAGGAATCGGGCAGTTGAGCCCGAGAACGAGGGGTTTGAGATGGAGAATGAGGAGAATGAGAATTTGGATGCAGAGGTGGAAGAACCAGAAATTCGGAGATGGGGTGATGCGGTTAACAGGAACAGGGAAAGAAAATGACATGGGTCGAAACCGAATGAACAGGGCAGAAAGGCCCGAAATAGTTCAAAACATTCAGGTGAATAGGGGTCTATGGTAAATCCGGGGGGGAGAAGGAATTTTGTAACCCCAGTTTATGGTGTTAACAGTCGGTTCAGACCGGCTATCTCAGATGGTGCATCTCCGTTGGTTCCACAGGTGCGAGTGCAGGGACTACCGACTTTTAAGTCCCGGTCAACACACATTAACATCGTACCTCATTTTCACGGGATGGCTATTGAGGACCCGTATTCTCACTTGACCGATTTTTCGGCTATTTGCGGGTCGATTGGAGATGGTACTTATGATCAGGACGAGGTTTGGTTGCGGTTGTTCCAGTTTTCATTAAAAGACAAAGCTAAGAACTGGCTTAACTCGCTTTCGATGCACAGTACTGGGAAATGGGCCTAGATGCAGCAGCTATTTATACACGAGTATTATTCGCAATCGAAGACGAGTGAGACCCGAATGGAGATCCGCAACTTTTCACTGTTATCGGACGATTTATTTCACGAAGGATTTACTAGGTATAAGGAGATAATCAGAAAATGCCCACACCACCAGATCGAATTATGAGAATTGGTGAAAGGCTTTGTAGACGGGCTAATATATGAGGACCGAAAACATCTGAAAGCCTCGTGTAATGGTCAGTTGCTGAATCAACCTGAGGAAGATGATTGGGATTTCTTAGAGTTTATGTGTGAGGATTCCAAAGCAGAAGCAGCTGCAGAAAAGCGAAGACGTGGTACTTCTTCCATGTTAGTAAAGTCAGTCACGAGTGAGTGTGAACGAATTGCTGAGTTAGATTGTGAACTGACTGGGTACAGACAGGTAAGAAGAAAGAAGTCTGGAAAGTTGGAGTGAAATTCTCAGTTTGCGAGGATTGTGGTGAACTCGGGCATAAGGTAGAAAATTGCCCCGAGTTTTATGATGACGAGGGGGATGAACCCGAGGAAGTTAATTACGCTAACGGGGATTCCAAGGGTCAAGGGATGAATTCAAACAGTTATCACCCGGGCCTGAGGAATCGCCTGAACTTTCGTTACGGGAACTCATCTACACAGTTGAACCCGAACTTTCAGGGAACGAGCCAGAACAGGTCGCAGGGTAATTATCGTCAGGGCGGTTATCAGCAGCAGGGCTCGTATAATCATAATAGGGGCATAACAGAGACGGTAACCGGGGTGGAAATTCTTCGGGTAATCAGGACTAGCAGGAAATGCAAATGATTTTGTACACGCGAAGTTGGATGCATTGATGAAGGTTATGACATACCAGAAGGCTGAAACAAAACAACAGTTCGAGTTACGGGATAAATCATCATAGGCAATGTTGAAGCAGATTGGTCAGCTCACAGCATATATGGCAAAGTTGCAGAAGAATGCGAGCCAACTCTTGAGTGACACCACAGTCAACCCGAACCACTACAGCTCCAGTTCGAAAAAGCACGTCAACTAGGCAAGTATTCTAAGAAGTGGTAAAAAGTATGATAACAAGGTTGGGGTTCCACCACCAGTAGTTAATGGGGTGGTGGAAGACAATGATGAAAATCTCGTCAGTGATGACGAGCCGGATACGGTTAAATTAACTGAATCAAATAATAGTGAAATTAAAATTAACAAACCGGTTCCGAGAGATGACACCAACACCCCTAAAGACAAGGAGAAGGTGAAAACCGTCCCCTATCCCGATGCGTTGTTGGCGCCCATCTAAGGCGAAGATGGCATCAAAAAGGGCCCCGCAACAAGAAGAAATGTGGGAAACATTTAAACAGGTTAAAATTAATATACCCCTCTTTGATGACATAAAACAAATTCCCGCCTATGCTAGCTATTTGAAAGAGTTGTGCATACAGAATAGGAGTCATAAGATTCCTAACCAAATTAATTATACCGATAATATGAGGGCAATTATTTCGGGTTCACTTCCACCCAAGCTACAAGATCCTGAAACGCCCATTATACCCATTCAGGTGGGTGATTTTAAAATGACTCAGGCACTTCTAGATCTTTGAGCTAGTATTGTATTCTCCCAGGAAGTCTATATGATCAGTATCACTTCGGTCCACTTCAGGCAGCCGCTACCACGGTTGTCTTAGCTGACCAGACACCGAAACTTCTCCGGGGGATACTGACTGATGTTATCGTTAAGGTGGAAGATTTCTATTTTCCAGTTGACTTTTTGTTCCTCGACTATGTTTCGGGTGAAAGGACAAAACAGCCTACGGTTATCCTCGGTAGACCATTTTTGGCCACCCCAAATGCAAACATTAATTGTAGAAATGGTACTGTTGACATGGCATTCGGTAACCGTAACTTGAGGATTAACGTTTTCACACGTGGAGATAATTCTCTGGTCGATGACGAGTGCTTCATGGCTGATGTCATTGATGACTGCATTCTGCTTTACGACTCTGTCATCAGCACAGATGGCACAGTGGAGACGCGTTTTTTTGTTCGACAAGTTACTGGTGGAAACAGACAAGTTGCTGGAAGAGGAGAAGAAGTAGATGGAGATCGCAGCTGTGCAAGGAGACCGGCCACCATGGTCAGTTCAGGTGGAACCGCTTCCCGAGAAATTGATACCGGGTTGAAACCCTCCATGTTGGAAGCACCGAAAGTCGAGCTGAAGGAGCTCCCAAAGCATTTAAAATATGATTTCCTTGGTAAGAATGATACTTTGCCTGTTATTATAGCTTCTAATTTATCTATTGGACAGGAAAATGCTTTGATGGCGGTGCTGGTTGTGAACAAGGAAGCAATCGGGTGGACGATAGCGGATTTGAAGGGAATTAGTCCCTCAATTGTGATGCACAATATTTTAACAGATCCGACTGTCAAACCCGCACACATGCTCAGCGGAGGTTGAACCCGAACATGAGGGAAGTGGTGAAGAAAGAAGTGCTGAAATGGTTGGATGCTGGCATTAGTTTTGCCATATCAGACAGCACGTGGGTGAGACCGACACAGACAGTACCAAAAAAAAGCGGGCATCCAAGTCGTCAAGGACGACTCAGGTAAAGAGGTCGCCACCCGGCCGGTAACCGGGTGGCGGATTTTTTTTATTATCGAAAACTGAACGCAGCAACATTGAAAGATCACTTTCCGCTTCCGTTTATCGATCAAATTGTTGAAAAGCTATCTAGTCAAAAATATTTTTTTCTTTTTAGATGGAATTCTAGGTATAACCAGCTAGCTATTCATCCTAAGGATCAGGAGAAGACTACGTTTACATGCGCGTATGGCGCATTCGTGTTTAGGCGAATGCCATTCGGACTATGTAACGCCCCCGCCACCTTTCAAAGATGCGTGATGAGTATTTTTTTCCGATATGGTGGGGGGGGTCTTTAGATATCTACAAGGATGATTTTTTGATTTTAGGCACATCTTTTGAGTCATGTTTAAATCAACTCGAACGAGTTTTGAAAAGATGTGTTGAAACGGACTTGGTTCTTAGTTGGGAGAAGAGCCATTTTATGGTCCAAGAGGAGATTGTGTTGGGCCATGTTGTGTCGAGTCGTGGGATTGAGGTGGACCGATCTAAGGTACAAGTTATTTCCACTCTACCTCATCCCATAAATGTCAAAGGCATTAGATTATTTTGGGGCATGCCGGGTTTTATAGACGGTTTATTAAGGGTTTTAGTGATAGTACCAAACCCTTATGTAATTTATTGCTTAAGGATGCCCCGTTTAATTTTAACGATGAATGTGCTAAGGCCTTTGACATTTTGAAGTTGAAACTAGTTGAAGCCCCAATCTTGCAATCACCCGATTGGAGTTTGCCTTTTGGAATAATGTGTGATGCAAGTGATTATTCGGTTGGGGCTGTTTTGGGTCAACGGGTTGACAAGAGACCCGTTGCCATATACTATGCGAGTAAAACGCTCTCGGATGCTCAGTTGAGTAACACAACAACCGAGAAAGAGTTACTAGCAGTAGTATATGCTCTAGACAAATTCAGGTATTATATTCGGGGTAGTAAAGTACTCATTTATTCTAACCACTCTGCAGTTAGGTACCTCATTGACAAAAAGGATGCAAAACCGAGGCTCATCAGATGGGTTTTGCTGCCGTAGGAATTTGATCTAGAGATTCGGGACAAGAATGGAAGTGAAAATGTTGTTGTAGATCACTTGTCCCGGATTATGGTGGAAGATGGGAACACAGACGGGCCCATTAACGAGTCATTCCCGAATGAGCACATCATGGTAGTCTCACAAAATCCCTGGTTTGCTCATATTGTTAATTATAAAGTTGCAGGTGACATACCAGAGCGTTGGCCAAGGAGGAAGAAGAAACAGTTGATGTCCCAAACTAAACAATATATTTGGAATGATCCAGACTTGTTCAAGTTTGGTGCCGATCAGATGATCAGACGATGCATACCCAAGGAGGATGTCAGATCGGTGTTGGAACACGCACATTCGTCTGCGTGTAGGGGTCACTTTAGTGGCCAGAAAACTGCCTGAAAAGTCCTTACGAGTGGCTTCTTTAATTGTTTAGGGATGCTCACGAGTTCGTGACACACTGTTTAAAGTGTCAACAACTCAGGAGCATTACTAAGAGGGATGAGATGCCCTAGAACCCGATCCTAGTAGTTGATATTTTTGATGTTTGGGGGATCGATTTGATGGCCCATTCTCGAACTCACACGGTAATTTGTACATCCTACTGGCCGTCGACTATGTTTCTAAATGGGTTGAGGCGATAGCCACTAGGACGAATGATCACATAGTCATTTGCAATTTCGTTCAAAGTAACATATTTTCGAGATTTGGAGTTCCCCGAACCATCGTAAGTGATAGGGGATCCCATTTTAAAAATTTTAAATTCAGGAAATTGCTTAAACAATATGGTGCTGATCATAGGATTGCAACTCCTTACCATCCACAAACGAGTGGACAAGTTGAGGTTTCCAATAGGCAAATCAACCAGATTTTATAGAAAATCGTTCGGACGGACCGAAAGGATTGGTCAACTAAGTTGACCGATGCTCTATTGGCTTACCGAACCGCTTATAAAACGCTAATTGGAACCACTCCTTATAGACTTATGTATGGAAAGGATTACCACTTACCGGTAGAAATTGCACAAAGAGCGTTTTGGTCTACTAAACAGGTTAACATGGATTATGATGATGCAGGTAAAGCAAGAAAGTTAGCTTTGTGCGAGATTGAGGAGTTACGGGACGAGGCATACGATTGTGCATCCGCTTACAAGGCAAAGATGAAGAAGGTTCATGATGCTAACATCCGGTTGAAGAATTTTGAAGTTGGTCAAAAGGTTTGGCTATACAACACGAGGATGAAGCTCTTCCTAGGTAAGTTGAAAAGTAAGTGGACGGGCCCGTATTCGGTTGTTAGAGTTGGAAATCATGGTTAGTACGAGATTGAGGACTTTGATGATCATTTGAGGCAAGTGGTAAATGGCTAAAGATTGAAGCCATATTTGGAGATGAAAAATATACACGGGGTGGACAAGGAATCGGTGAGTTTTATTGTGTCTTCACCGGTTTATGAAGACAATTGAGTTCGAGACACTGTCGAGCTGTAGACTTTAAATTCAGCTTACGGGAGGCAACCCGGGGTTTGTAAGTGTCTGTCCAGTTTGTTTTCATTTTTTTGAGTCTTGAACTATTGTCATCTCGAGTTTTGTGTAACAATCACCAAATGTGGGGAAGCTAGTTTGAAGAGTTGGAAGTTCATGAAGTTTGGTAAGAGTTTAATCAATTACACGCCTTTCCAGGTACGTAAAGGGTGTTTTGAGTTCAGAAACGTGTTCAGGGTGATGTCAGGATGCCGAAAAGTGGTCGGTCATAAAATGTCCTGACCCGATTTGGCGAAAAACTTTCTGTTAACAGCACCCATCGCGATACGCGATGGTTATATCATCACCATCATCGCGTATCGCGATGGACTTGGCATACCAGACAAAAGTGGCGTCATCGCGTATACCCCCATCGCGTATCGTGATGGGGTCTTGCACTAATTGCCACCTAACTAGGTGGCGATACACTATGGATACCCATTTGACCCGTCGCGTATCGTGATGGGTCTTAAAATATTCGAATTTTTTTTATTAAACCCGTCCTTCTTCTTCCTTCTTCTTTCTTCTCTTTGGTTCCTCTCCTTCTTCTCTGTTCACCATCGTCGCCGTCCTCCACCACCATCACCACCTCTGTACATTCAAAACCATCTCCACCATTCGCCACTCCCGTCCTCCACCACCCTTTCACGTCCGTCTCTTCATCGTCGCCACACCCACCACCACTGTCATCATCGCCGCCGTCCTACACCACCGTACACCACATCCACCACTGTTGTTGTCTACAGCCATCATTTCCACCACGTTTATTATTAGGGTCTCATATTCCGACATCGAGGTATGTTTAAAATTCGTTAATTCCATCGGAATTTAAAAGGTTTTTGTTCGATTTAGAAGTTCGTTGTATCACGAGTGGTTATTATTGGGATAATGTTGGTTACCGGGTTGTCGGGGTCTTTGTCCAAAAAAATTGAAATTGTGGGTCATTGCCGAGTTTGTTTTTGATTGCCGGGTTGGTTTGGTTGTTAGTTTGTTAACTTTGGTTGCCGGGTTGGTTTGGTTTGGTTATTAGATTGATTAAATGCGAGTGTTTGGCTTATGTTAAACAGGGTGACAAGTCGGGTTTTGAATTTCATATATTAAAAATCATTATTCTATTATTAAATAAATGATAGTGACTTTTCGATATGAAACGCTTATTTTGCACTTAATTTATTAATATTTTATTTTTTCAAACCCGATTTATCACATATTTCTTTGTTGCCAACAGTTAATTTTTTGTTTTGCGTGTTTTTCGAGACGGTCTGTGTAGTGTCAAGAAATTGACCTAAGGGGGAGATTATTAAGTCAAAGACTTGTTCTATGGAACATATGGAAGATTGAAATCTTCTCAACCTCCTCGGAATTTGCTAAGTATGGATCCAGGCACACCTTAGACTTCCGAGCAAGCTCTTACTTAACCGGGTACGATATTTTGTCTATCGGGCAGAGTTATCTTCTTTAAGTCCTCTTTAGTGAATATCCGGGCAGGGGTTGCAACTTAGTGTATTATTGGGCAAGGTTCACTAGTTTATGCAAGTCCGGGCATGGTGCACTATATCAAGCAGGTTTGTTCTTCATAGCCAAGTAAAGTTCACTTCCGAGTAAGCTTTAGGCTAACCAAGCTCATGAAGCCAAGTAATTGGAAGACCGGGCAAGGTATTCATTAATAAGTATGGTCCAAGTAGGCTTGATGATTTAATGATATATCTCAAGTATTATCGGGAAAGGTTCAACTCAAGCAAGGAACAGTGCTACCAAGCACACTTTGCTAATAAGCTATTCTCTAGCAAAGGGTTGAAGGGACCATTGAAGAACAAGGTTGCTCGTAAGGGTTTGTCGGGCAAAGTCTGACAAAGTCAAGAAGATTGAAGTCTACCCGGTGAGTATTTAACTTGGTAAAATTCTCTTCAAGTAAAGTTCACCCGGAAACTGATCCCGAGCACACTTCTATATTACCAAGTCCTAAAGGATGGCAGAGCATACTCGGAAAGACAAGATTGATGCAAAGCCTACCCGGAAGACTTCTTTTACACTCAGGATTATTTCTGAATATGTAACTTGAATATGTCTTATCATTTAGGGTTTCTAGAAGGAATGACAGCTGTTCTATTAACTCATCAAGTATACTCGGACCATAATTATTAATGAATACCTTGCCCGGTCTTCCAATTACTTGGCTTCATGGACTTGGTTGACCAAATCTTACTCGGAAGAGTAAAATACTTGATCTTGAAGAACAACCCTGCTTAACAAAGTGAACCTTGCTCGGATATGCCAAATCAATGATCCTTACTCGGAAATCACTAAAAAGCATACCTTGCTCGGACATCCACTTAAGAAGACTATTTGAAGTAAACCTTGCCCGGAAGGCAAAATCTCATACTCGGCTAAGTAAAAGCTTACTCGAAGGTTCAAGGTGTGCTCGGATTCAATACTTAGCAGTTTCTGAGGAGGTTGAGAAGATTCCAATCTTCCATCTTCTTCGTTTTCGGTCAAGTCTCCTCATTTGGGTCAAATTCTTGACCCAACAATCTCCCCCTAGATTGGAACACCTCAGCTGACCCAAAACACTCTACGGTTACTTACACTTAGCAAAATACATATCAAATTAAAAGTCAAATTTCTTAATCATATTACATAAGCAAAAGCTGTCCGAAGACATTACATAGCAAAGCCTATTCTATCTATTTTGTCTTCTTCTTTCGTTGGAGGCTGCTTGTCTTCTCAGCTGGATTACAGATGCAGCTCTTTCTCTGAAGATATTGAGCACTTGGTAGTGAGTGTGTCCTTCTGGTATCACCAAGTCTCTTATATCTGTAAGATCATCATTGTGTAAGCATGTCAGTTCTGCATCCTTTTTGATTGTCGCTAGAGCTTTTCCATCGGAGTTCCTCAGCACATAGTAACCAGTGTCTTCTTTGTATTCCACTTCAGTAATGACACCGTTCTTCTGCACTATATAGTTTGGCCTTCTCATTCTTCTTCCCAATCTTACACACGTATCCATGTTGGCCAGTGGATTCTGATCTCGGACACTTATTTGGTAGTTCAATTCAGCCCTGTCCATTTTCTTCAGCTTTTCTGACCTTTTTGATCTGTGAAGTTGAATCATTCTCCAACTTCTTTTTTCTTTTAAAAACTCGAATCCCTTATCAGCTTCTTTATGTAGATAATTTGATAAGTCATTCATTTGTCTTCCTGCTGATCTGTCCCTGTTTCTGTAGTCATACAAGTGAAGTGTGGCCATTCTTCTTAATTGATCTTCATTATACTCACGGAAGTCACTTCTGACCACAATCTCTTTTAATAACCTGCTCTCCATAATCACTTTAAGAGAATCAGTGACTGAATCATAATACAGCTCTCTGGGTAGATCCACATCAGATTGTGGTCTTGTTCTTTGTTACACTGAGCTGCTTGATTCTCCTCTTCCTCCTTGGCCTCTTCCTCTTGGGAATCTTTGATGGAATGGGGGTCTGATTGGGATGGATTTCCTTGGCTTTTCAGGACCCAAATTGAATACATTCATGTATGCACCTTCTACCATTTCAACTGGCCAATTCTCCATGTCTTTTATATTCTCCCCAGCTTTGTGAAGGTCATTCAGCATTTTGGCCATTTCTACAGTGGTTGCAAACCTATCTAGCACAAACCTGCCATCTGAAAAATATCTTGGGTTTTCACCCTCCCTTAATACTTTCATCCATTCCTCCTTCTGGAAGTAAAACTAAATTTCTCAAGTCAATCTTTTCCAGTGCATTAAAATCAGCCTCAGTCATCCCCCTTTCATTTATCATTATGTTCCTCAATATCCCAATCATCTCTTCATTTTCCCATGGCACAATCTCTTCATCATCAGGTTTAACCTCAGGCTGTTCTAGCTGAGGGATTGGAGGTTGATCAGTTGTCTTTTCTTGTTCCATCTCCTTTTCCCTCACAGTCCTGAGTCTTCTTGTTCTTTTAGCAAGTGGCTCATCAGATGTTTCTTTTAAGATTGAGCTCTCAGTATAGACCCTTTTTAATTCTTTCTCTTTCCTTTTGGAATACTGGTCAAATACTGCCTCTTTACTCAGATTTCTTACAACCTCAGGCTTCATGCCTTTCTCAATCAGGTATCCACACATACCATCATATTTCTTCTTTAACTCTTCCAACTCAACCTTATCATCCTGTTTTACAAACTTTTCTGAAATTTTCTCTTTTTCACTGTTGTAAAGATCTTGAATTTGGTCAACAGTGTATTTTTTCATGGCAGCTTCAGGATAGCCTCTAACTTTCAAATAATTTTTATAATGCTCAGCATTTTTCTTTCTCTTCTCATCCTTCTTTAAGACTTCCTCTGCATTGATTTCAATGTTGCCCCTTTGAGTATAAGTCTTTACAGCTTGAGGGGTCTCAGCAGTGGAGCTTGTACCAACTTTCTCTCCTCCTTGATCAGGGTTGTCATCACCCTTTCCATTAGACTCATCAGAGTCATCCTCCTCATCATCTGATAAATCAATCATGGCATCTATTTTGGGTTCATCAGAGTCAGGATGCTCTGGTTCATCATTATTTTCATTTTCATCTTGATCAGAAACATTAACATCAGGGACCCCTGGTAATTTTTCTCCTGGTTTCAGTGTTTGTAAGGGGATTGCCCTGATTGGTTCATCATCCTCTGGGGTCTCCACATAACATTTATTCTTTTCATCCCATATACCCCTCCTATCATCTCTTTCAGCTTCATCCTGCTCAGCAGATCTCTTCCTTCTTTGATAAAACTGAGCAAATCTTTCTGCTTTTACAACAAACTCTCCATGCATCTTGGATAGTCTTTCTTGCTTGTCATGGATAGTTTCTGTTTCTTCAGCTTGAGCAGCTTCTTCTTGTTCTGCAGCCTTTTCTGGTTCTTGTGTTTCAGCAGTTTGAACCTTTTGAGACCAACTTTCTTGTGGGTTTTATTTCTGATTAACTTTGACTTGCTCATTCCACTTTCTTGCAGCCAGTACATTCATGGCTTCACCAATCTCCTCAGGTATAATCATGTCAGTATTCAGATTGGTTGATGGTTCAGCAGTCTCAGATTGTTGCTCCTGAAACTTGCTGACCACCCTTCCCAAAGAGTCATCAAACTCTTGATTTTTGTTCATATATACCAAAATTTCAATCACCTCTTGATCTGCCACATCTTGAAATATCTCTTTTGCTACATTGGCTTCTTTGATCAATAGGTACTGCTGTGCTAACTCTTCTTCTGTCAAGGAATGGGCAATTGCTTCCCTTTCCATTGATTCTTTAATAAGTCTTTCTTTCTCAGCAAGAGCAGCAGCAGCAGCAGCAGTATCTACAAAGGATACATTCTTCTCAACATACACAATAGGTTCATCATCAGTTGCTAAACCTTTTCCCTTTTCCTTCCTTTTCAGCACATCTTCTTCATCCTCTTGCTCATCATTTCCAAACTCATCAATCTCTCTAAATAATTTTTCCAATTCAGAGTCATGCTCTACCCTCTTGGAACTAGCTTCTTGATCATCATTTGGCTCAGTGTGTTCTAATTCCTCAGTAGTAGCATTCTCATTTGCATTCTCCACACTCATTTCTTCATCCACAATCTCAGTCAATTCTTCTGTTAACACATTCTCATCATCTTTTGACTTTTCATTTTCATTATCATTGGTTTCCTCTCCACTCACTTCTACTTCATTTTCATCACTGTCATCATAATCATACATGATCATCTTCAAACCATCAACATTTTGAACATTTACAGCATCAGTCATAACCACATCATTATCATCTATATTCTCCCCCTGTTTTGGGGCAGCTGAGGTCTTCTCAACCTCCTGCACCAGGGTTCGAAACATCAGTTCAGCATCAGCTAACTTTCTCAATAACATTTAATTTTCACTAGTTAGCTCTTCATTCTTTCTTCTCAACTCGACATTCTTATCCCTAACCTCCTTAACTTGTCTTTTCATCTCATCATTTTCCAACATCAACTCAGCATTTCTTTGGAACATGTCAACATGTGGACTTGTAGGGTTTGATGTAGTAAATGGTTCAAAGTTAGGTTGGTTGGTGGTAGGTGTTTGTGGTGTTGGTGATTGATGTGTGTATTGATGTGTGGATGTTTCTGGTTGGTCTAGGGTAAGGGTTTGTGGTGGTGTTTGATGTGGTGAGGTTGGTGGTAGTGAGTGTGGTAGTGTTGGAATTGGTTGTTCAAGTTCTTTTCTTTGCTCCCCCTGTTCAGGTGCCATAATCTCCATCTCCAAACCATCTCCACCTTCATTGCCATCAACATCATCATCAGAATCTCCTTCATCACTATCATCATCACCCCCTTCTTCCTCCTCTGAGCTCAGCTCAGGCACAGGCATTATAGCCAAATCATGGTTTAACAACCAAGGTAAAATTTCAAAAGGAACAATTGCATTAAAAGTATTAGAGACACCAGGATTCTTGATTCTTTTGTAAGCATCAGGGTCTTGCAGTTTATGTGTGTCTCCAATTGTTGGTAAATCTTGTAATACACTGTTGAATATGATCCGTAGGAATCTTGGGTACTATAAAAATCTCCTTCTTTCTGGTTTCTTTAGATTCCCCACTAACCTCTCAAAAATCATCTTGGAAAAATTAAAGGGCAGATCAAAGATAGTTCCAACTATGGCATTTGCTAGATCATGACTCATCAGAATCCATGATCCCTTCCTCGGAGCAAATCCATGAATAATGTGGTGAATTAGAAATCTGTACAGCATCGGAAACAAACCCTTCTGAAACTGTCCTTCATGGACATTTCCTTGATACCCCATCTTTTCTTTAAAAATCTTCAATAAGTGCTTTGTATTGAAGTTTATGTGATTGTGATCATCGTCATTCAGCCTTAAACACCTCCTGATCATTCTTTCAGTGATCTGAATTTCCTGTCTGGCCACGGTTGCTTCTATTCTTTTTCCATCAACATCTTCAATCAACTCTGCTGATCTCCAGAAATCCAAGGAGTGATTTCTGTAAATAATCGGGCTTTCAGTGAGTGCAAAATTGATGTTCGACCGCGCCATCCATGAAATCATTCGAGCCATAGGTTCATTCTCTGGTGTCACTTGTAGTAACACGCACATGTTGTGCTTTGGCTCAAAAGCATACGTCGGCTCGTTATCTGCCATATCTGAAATTCATAAACAAACATATTCAAAGTGAAATTAGTCATAAAGTTTAATACTTTAGATAATTTCAAGTTATAAAAATGAAGAAGAAAGAAAGAAATCTTCATGAACCTGTTCTTCGACAAATTAATAACCCGAAATACTTGATATCTTGAAAAAAATTAATCACAATGCAAATAATCAAATATAGTTATCAAATAAACATTCTTACTAAGAATCAATTAAGATCCTCACAAAGATTTCTCAAATTCAAATTAAAACTTATTTAGCATGAAACCTAATAAGAATCATAATCAATTTTATCATACTAACTAACATATTCAATCAACACATTCATTCAAGTATGCTTGTATACATAGTGTGCTCGAGCAATCTTTCAAATGTAAAGTGTGCTCGGACAACAATCTTATGTAAAGTATACCCGAATAACTTTCATATAGTACAAAGTGTGCTCGAAAAGAAATTCTAGCAGACAGTGTACTCGGAAAGTTAAAGTTTGAAATTACCAAGTATATTGAAGGAACACAAGTGTACCCGAAATATAAAGTGTGCTCGTAAAACAAAGTTTGCCCGAAAACACTTGTAATTTCAAAGAAATCATAAACACACATATCACAGAGCATGCTCGGAATGAAATTAAACACATAAACATTTAAGTTTGCTATAGTCTAAAATTTCATAGAGCTTGCTCGAAAATCCTATGTTAGCACTAAGCTCGCTAGGATAAACACATTCAATCATCAGGTATGCCATTGCTCGAGGAAACTCAACGTATCAAACCATACCCGAAAAATGACAAACTTAAACAGTAACATATAAGCGTGCCCGGAAAGATTAACAAGTCTTTCCTAACAACATATTCACACAAAGCTTACTCGGTGTACTCACTTAAGTTCACAAAGTTTGCTTGGAAACACAATCAGCATATAACATGCATAGCTTACTCGAAACTAGCATATAACATGCATAGCTTGCTCGAAACAAGAATTTCTTGTTAAAAGATAGCTGTTTCAACACAAAATCATCTCAAGACTTCAAGCTTACTCGGGAAAATGAGTGCAACAGTGTACTCTAGCCGAAAAGTGTAAACACTTCAAAGCATGCTCGAAAATCACAAAGTTAGTCAGAAATGACTAAGCTTACTCGGAAAGTTTGAGAATTTTCAAACCTTACCCGAAACAACATATTCACACATAAACAAGTCAAACATGACTAATCTTACTCAGAAAGTTTGAGAATTTTCAAACCTTAACCGAAACAACATATTCACACATAATCAACTGTTTTGAACTCGGAAAGGTTATAATTCATTAACCTTACCCGAAAATGCATATTCAAACAGTTTGTGTTCGAGAAGGTTATAAAACATCAAACCTTACTCGAACTTACATATTCACACATAATCAACTGTTTTGTACTCGGAAAGGTTATAATTCATTAACCTTACCCGAAAATACATATTCAAACAGTTTTTGCTCGAGAAGGTTATAAAGCATTAAACCTTACTCGAACTTACATATTCAACCTATTTTAGGCAAAATGCAACACTTTTTGACTTAAACCCCTTGTCAAAGACATTTCTAAGTTATGTATCATTTCAGAACATAGTTTAAGAGCAAATGGTGCATTTAGAGATCAAATTTCAGCTATAATTCATTTCAAAACAATATCTTTATTAAACTGAAAAGATCTCAGGAATGGGATCATATTGACTAAGTAGCTATCTCATTACTTCACTCTCAGCATTATTATGACAACTTAGATAGGTTAACAGCAGGTATAAACTTAGCATGATTTTCATGTCTTTGGTGATATGATTAAAGTTCAATTTGAGCATAATTCAATAATGGTCAACAATGTGCTATGATGCCTCATATCTCTTCTCAAAGCTTATTTGGCTTTCCCCAGATCACCCCAATTTGACTCCAACCTCCTGTATTTGGTCAAAAATAGTTTTTTTTTTTTTTGTATGACAGAACTTATTGTATTTTTGTATTTTTAGATTCAAACATATATAGAGGTTGAACGTTGGACTTACAGTTAGCAACATGCCTTTCATTCAAGATGAGACAGATTTTGCCAGCATCTTTGTAGTTCTTGTTGTAACCCTCTTGTTTGATAAAATATTTAAAACACTTATCAACTTTTGGTTGATTTATTCATTCTTCCCCTTGTTTTTGATATTTTCTCAAATTTTCTTAAAGCACATTCTTTGTCATATTTAAAAATGTTTCATTTCGGTTGACCAAATAACAACAGGCTCGTGTATGACTGGGTAATCACTTTTCTGCCGTATCATTCGGAGAGATCTATCTTGAGACATGCAAAACAACTATGCATCTCCACATAAAGATTAGTATATTCATTATGTTTATATCACCTTAGATTTTACATCATCATGGGAAAGTAACCATACATGTTAATGACTATACTTAGGTCTTTTTAGCCTATTAATTCCATATGATCAGCTAAGTAGTCAATGTACTATCATTTCCTATTAAATACAGTTTAATATTCAATCAGCCCAATATCTCTTTCTTATCAGGTTAATGGCTATCCTGTGTTGACCAAAAGTGGTCAACAGGACCAAACATACATGTGAATATATGTCCTGTCAAAGTCAGAGTTATTGACCTAGTTTTAAGTGAAGAAATAAGAAACAGTCATAATTGCCCCAAATGCATTCAGTTTTCAGGTCAATGGCTACCCTTTGAATCTATAGAGATTTAAGGACCAAACATACACAAGTGCATGTCCTTCCAACTGGGCAAATGACATAATTTTCAGCAAAATTAACTACTTGAGACTTTTCCCTTTAAAAAATCCTTCTTTTAAGCTTCTTAAAAGCTTGAACTGAATAATCTTATCATATCTCTACACCATTAATCAACTTGCTCATGTTTTGACCAAAATATAGTTTTTATGCAAAATTCATTATAAATTTCATTGAATCACTTAATTTTGACATAAAACACATTTTAACACAAACAGTTGCATCACACACTCAAATCTTAATCATTCTTAACATCATCAAGAAAAACATATTGTACTCTCATTCAATGTCTATCATATCTTAACAACTTCAGAAGATCAGATTAAGAACATATTCAAGTAACCATACACATTGATTACTCATGACATCACATAAGCATTCAATTTCACCTAAACAGATCAAACTGCTTATCATAACATCAGATCAGTTAACATGATAGTAAAGAATTACCATCAATTTTAAGCAAATTGCACAGATAGTTACTTAAGCACCTATCAGTTAACATCAAAACAGTGACATAATCAAAACATATTCAATCAACATTTAGTTGAAACATAATCAATATGTGTTATCTCTAATAAAATAATCAGTTATCACAGAGAGACACACATAGAAACATGTCATATAACATTTAACAAACTCAGTAACAAATTCAGTAACATACTCAGTAACATATTCAGTAACATACTTAGTAACATTCAACATGTGTGACCTCTTCTAAAATATTCAAGTAGCACATAGAGGTACCCAACTAAGCACACATCCTTAATCAGATTTCATCAGAGTTGATCATCCCCAGGGCTTTCAAAAGAAAGTTGAATCTGGTTCTATCAAGTGGTTTGGTGAATAAGTCAGCCAAATTATCACTTGTATCAACTCTTTGCATTTCAATCAGACCTTTTTCACTGCAATCCCTGATGAAGTGATGTCTGATCTCAATGTGCTTAGTCTTAGAATGTTGCACAGGATTCTTAACAGTAAAATATGCAGCAGTATTATCAATCAGAATAGGGGTGTCTAGAAAATTCAAACCATAGTCCAGCATCTGATTTTGAATCCAGAGAACTTGTGCACATCAGGCAGATGCAGCAACATATTCAGCTTCTGCAGTGGATATTGATACTGCAGTCTGTTTCTTGCATTGCCATGACACTAGCCTTTCTCCCAAAAACTTGCATCCCCCTGATGTTGACTTTCTACTCATATTGCATCCATCATAATCACTGTCTGTATATGCAATCAGATCAAAGGATTGGTTCTTTGGATACCAAATCCCTAAGTCTGGTCTTCCCTTCAAGTATCTGAATATTCTTTTAACAGCATTCATGTGGGAGACTTTTGGATTTGACTAGAACCTAGCATACACACACACAGCAAACATGATATCTGGTCTAGTTGCAGTCAGATACATCAGAGATCCAATCTTGGCTCTGTATTCATGCTCATCAACTGACTCCCCCTTTTCATCAGCTATCATCTTTTTTTTGGTGTCCATTGGAGTTGAAGCAGTCTTGTAATCATGACAGTTGAACTTATTCAAAATGTCCTGCACATACTTAGTTTGGTGAATGAAGATCCCTTCAGCCTTTTGTTGAACTTGCAGCCCCAAAAAGAAGTTGATTTCACCCATGGAACTCATGCTGTACTTGGACTTCATCACCTCTTCAAACTCCAAACACATATTTTCATTTGTAGATCCAAAGATGATATCATCAACATTGACTTATAAAAGCAGCAAATCTGACCCTTTCCTTTTGTAGAAGAGTGTCTTGTCAATGGCTCCCCTTGTGAAACCATTTTCAAGTAAATGAGTTGACAGCTCATCATACCATGCTCTAGGAGCCTGATGCAATCCATAAAGGGCTTTGTTTAACTTATACACCCTGTTTGGATACATGGGATCCTCAAACCTGGTGGTTGAGCCACATACACTTCTTCATTAATCTTTCCATTTAGGAATGCAGATTTAACATCAAGCTGGAATACTCTTATGTTCTTTGAGGCAGCATATGCAAGGAAAATTCTTATGGCTTCCAGTCTTGCAACTGGTGCAAACACTTCCTCAAAGTCTATCCCTTCTTCTTGAAGACATCCCAGTGCTACAAGTCTTGCTTTGTTCTTAATCACCAAACCCCTTTCATCCCTTTTGTTTCTGAACACCCATTTGGTTCCAATTGCATATATGTCATGTGGCTTGACTACAAGATCCCACACGTGTAGATCTCTAAACTGGGCCAATTCCTCTTGCATAGCCTCTACCCAACTATTGTCTTTTAAGGCTTGAGCAATATTCTTTGGTTCTAATTGGGATAAAAAGCAAGAGTAAAGACAAATGTTTGCTATCTCAGAATGACTCCTTGTTACTCTTTCATGCAAGTCACCAATGATATTTTCAGCAGGATGATTCTTTTCAACAGTAGGAGTTTGTATTTGTAGGGTTTTAGCATCTATTTTAGATTATTAGTTGAAACATTTTTACTAATCTAGCAACGGAAGCATGATAATATCAACAACCTATTGTTAATTTTATGAAACATACCAATATGTAACAAGGCTAAAACCCGAAATAGGATCAATCTACAAGAACTAAAGGCTTACAAAATTAATAATAACAATAACTCTTTTACCTCAAAAGAGTAGGATGATATGAAGAGGAAGATGGACTAGCCTCCAAGAGTAGGATGCCTCAAGAGGTGATACCCACGAGCAACACGGATGAGTGTTAGGACAAGAACACTAGAAAACCGAGCACCCAAGCCCTCCTCCCTTGCTTGTTTCGGCCGAGAAGAAAAGGAGAGGGAGAGTAGGAGGTTTTTGCACTTTTTAAATTTTAAAGAAAAAGTGATCCCTTGCATGTGTAGGCTAGTGGGGTTTTTAACCAAAAAAATAACCAAGAGACCTTGATCACATTGGCTTGTTGGGGTGGTGGTGGGTCCCACCCAAACCGGCCACCCATCCCTTCCTTTTTTTTTTTTTTTTTTTATTCATTCATTTATATATATCACATATATATAAAACTAGCCTACACTATTATAAAACTATTTTATAATCTTTTCTTAATTATTTAACCAATTAAATAATTAAATAAATAAATAAATAATCCAAATTATTTATTTTAATCTTTCAAGTGCAATTTTTCAGAAAAACCGATTTCCTAAACTTTGTGTTCGGTATTTGTTTAAAGATCATATCTTAAACAAATACAATCCGATGTCTATCTAGCTCGTTATTGGGTATGACCCGACTTGGATCAAGCACAGTTAGCCACATTAATCTAAATACGTGTCTCGGGCATACGAAATTCCAACAATCTCCCACTTGAACGAGATACGTAGACAATTAATGCTAGTGGTGAATCCCGCCTAACTCGGTCCACCACCCCTAATGTGTTTGACGAAGTGCCATTCAATAACATCATCCCTTCAAGTTCCTTACTTGATATGATTTAGGTGAATCTATCATTATATCCCTTTGTTTCTAGATGTCATGTTGGATCTAAGAGACATAGGTGATCATTCTCTTTTCAATTCAACTTTATCAGGCCTTAGACATCTAAACTCTCAACACATAAGAGGAACAAATTCCATCTTGACTGTATACGCCTCTCATTATCACTTTGTACTCTACCCGAGCTCATCCTTATGTACCATCTTTTACGAATAGCGAAGGGGAGAGTCAAAGTGTAATACTCGGTGAAAATCAAGACCCAGTATACATCTCAGGTCTAAGGATAATATGAAATTCTCCTTTACTCAAAATTACTAATGATCAGGTCCAAAGACTCCATGTAGTAATATTGAGAGCGGGTCAGTCCAATATTTGTATCCCACAAATATCTATGAACCTTGGCAGCAAACCCATGCTCCATATTCATTCCTTATGAATATCCACCAATCCTAGTTCATAATAGTCTTGCTTCATATTTGTTCCCACAAACGTGATCGACTACGGACTTTTAGAATAAGATAACTTATTCATGGATTAAACATGCAAAATTTGAATTTTAACTCAAGATTCCATAATCATATTAAAAGAGTTAAATTACAAAAGTCTTTTAAACGTTAATACAAAATAGATCAAATCCAATTACTAGAATATCGAAGTCCTAAGCTACTCGCATGACGCTCATGTTTCGGTCTTTCTAGGAGCTTCGTAAATGGATCGGCAAGATTTTGATCAGTTCCAACTTTGCGAATACATATCTTTCCTTTTTCAACTTCATCCCTTATGTAGTTGAATCTCCGCTCTATGTGCCTAGTCTTTTGGTGCGAACGAGGTTCCTTGATTTGAGCAATCGCACCCTCGTTGTCACAAAAGATTTCTAGGGGGTCTTGAATGGAAGAGACCACCCCTAGATCAGAAATGAACTTCTTCAACCATGCAGCTTCCTGAGCTGCCAATGAAGCGGCGATGTATTCTGATTCTGTAGTGGACAATGCTACCACTTCCTGTTTTGAGCTCTTCCAAGAGACAGCTCCTCCATTAAGAGTGAACACATACCCAGATTGTGATCGAGAATCATCTCGATCAGTTTGGAAGCTCGCATCCGTGTAACCTTTTATAGCGAGTTCCTCCTCACCAGATCCATATATCAGAAACATATCCTTAGTTCTCCTAAGGTATTTCAATATGCTCTTAACAGCCATCCAATGACTGTTTCCTGGATTCTGTTGGTATCTACTTGTCATGCTCAAAGCGCATGACACATCCGGTCTAGTACATATCATCGCATACATGATGGATCCTATAGCAGAAGCATATGGGATTTGTTTCATCATCTCTTGCTCACCCTTTGAGCTTGGACATTGATCTGAACTCAATATGGTCCCTCTTTGAATAGGTACAAAACCTTTCTTGGAGTTTTCCATCTTGAACCTTTTCAAGATTTTATCAATGTATGTACTTTGGTTCAAACCTATCAAGCGCCTTGACCTATCCCTATAGATCTTTATTCCCAAAATATAGGCAGCTTCACCAAGATCCTTGATGGAAAATCTACTTCCAAGCCAAGCCTTAACGCTTTCCATGGTTGGAATGTCATTTCCAAATAGTAGAATGTCATCGACATACAATACTAAGAAGGTAATTATACTCCCACTAGCCTTTTTATACACACAAGCCTCATCAGCGTTCTTGATGAAACCAAAATTTTTGATTTCTTCATCAAAACGATGATTCCAAGTTCTAGATGCTTGTTTCAATCCATAGATTGATTTCTTTAACTTGCATACTTTATTAGGATGTTTTGGATCGACAAAACCTTCAGGCTGAACCATATAGACATCTTCCTCAAGATATCCATTTAGGAAAGCGGTCTTGACATCCATTTGCCAAATTTCATAATCATAATGTGCAGCTATGGCAAATAATATCCTAATAGACTTTAGCATTGCCACAGGCGAAAAAGTTTCATCATAATCAACCCCTTGAGTTTGAGTGAAACCTTTAGCTACAAGTCTTGCTTTATAAGTATCCAAGTTTCCATGCATATCAGTTTTTCTTTTGAAAACCCACTTACTTCCAACAGTTTTGGTGTTAAGTGGTGGTTCAACCAATTCCCAAACTTGGTTGTCATACATGGATTGCATCTCAACGTTCATGGCTTCAAGCCATTTGTCACAATCATTCTTGGACATTGCATCACGGTATGTGGTTGGTTCATCCGAATCTACCACGTAGCAACCTTCTACAAAAAATCCATATCTTTCGGGTGGATTGCTAACTCTACCAGATCTGCGAACGTTTTGTGTGTTTTGATCAACCACTTGATCACTTTCAACAACCTCTTGTTGAGTGCTAGTATCAACCAATTGTGTATCATCTTGTGATTCTTGATCCTCATCAAATTTCACTGTTTTACTATTGGTTCCTTCCTTAAGGAACTTAGTTTCCAAGAACTTACCCTTTCGAGCAATAATAACATTTTGCTCACTAGGGTCGTAAAAGTAATATCCTATATCATCTTTAGGATAACCTATAAAGATACACTTAGTGGATCGGACTTCTAATTTGTTTGGGGTGTATTGCTTTACATAAGTTTCACAACCCCAAACTTTTAAGAATGATAGCGATGGAGCCTTTCCATGCCATATTTCGAAAGGTGTCTTCTCCACTTTCTTGGTTGGAGCCATATTCAATATGCGAACAGCGGAAAGTAAAGCATAGCCCCAAAATGATAGAGATAAAGTGCTTCTAGCCATCATTGATCGAACCATATCTAATAGGGTACGATTTCTCCTTTCAGACACACCATTATGTTGTGGTGTTCCAGGTGGAGTAAGTTGTGAAATAATTCCACAACTCTTAAGATGATCTTGAAAAACACCACTTAGATATTCTCCTCCTCTATCACTACGAAGTACTTTTATTGTTGTTTTGAGTTGTCTTTCTACTTCAGCTTTGAAGTCTTTGAACATTTCAAAAGCTTCATCTTTGTGTTTCATCAAGTACACATAACCATATCGACTATAATCGTCAATAAAGGTAATGAAGTATCTTTCACCATTCCTAGTCATTGGTCTAAAAGGACCACATACATCCGAATGTATGATACCTAATAATTCTTTTGACCTTTCAAAAGTTTTATTAAAGGGTTGCTTTGTCATTTTGCCTTGTAAACAAGATTCACATACATCAAATGAATCAAACTCATTGGTTTCTAGAATACCACTCTTGCGAAGAGTTTGCATGCGATTCTTGCTTATATGTCCAAGGCGACAATGCCAAAGATAGGAATCACCCAAGTCCTTCTTGAGTTTCTTGGTGTTGACATTATACATTGAACTACTATGTGACATACCACTTTGATCTATTTCATATATACCATTCATGGGTATAGCTTTAAAGTAAAATATGCCATTCATCAAAACATGAATATCATAATCAATAAACTTAAGATCAAAGCCACATTGTTTTAAAAGGGACACGGAAATAATGTTTCTCCTTAACTTAGGAGCATACAAAACATTTTTCAAAATTACTTCCAAACCACTTGGAAGCTTTAACATGTAGTCTCCTTGAGCTTGGACTTCAACTCTTGCTCCATTGCCCATAAAGAGACTAATGTCCCCTTTGTTGAGTTGCTTACTTCTTTTGAACCCCTGCAACAAATTGCAAATGTGAGTTCCACATCCGGTATCAAGTACCCATGTATTTGAAGAAATAACATTTAGTTCAACATATATAGTAAAGATAATACCTGAGGTTTGCTCCGCATCCCTCTTATCTTTTAACGCTTTGAGATAGGTCGGACAATTCCTTTTCCAATGACCTATCTCTCCACACTCAAAGCATGGATCTTGTGTCGCAACCTTTTGCTTCTTTTCCTTCGGTTTGTAGGGCGTGATGGCTTTCCTCTTTCCCTTTCCTTGGACGTGGCCCTTGCCCTTAGCAACACTTGCTTTGGGGTTGGAGTTATGTCCCCTTTTGCCTTCATTGATTGTTAGAACGGGTAAAACCCTTTTACCCATTCCCGCTTCGGCCGTTCTTAGCATTGCGTGAAGCTCACCAATGCTTTTGTCCCATCCATTCATGTTATAATTCATGACAAAAGTTTCAAACCTTTTGGTTAATGAGTTGAGGATCAAATCCGTAGCCAACTCATTAGACACGGGACAATTCAACCTATTAAGCTTTTCAATGTAGCTTTTCATCTTTAGGACATAAGATGAGACGCTTTGGGTTTCCTCCATACGACATGCATGAAACGCTCGAACCGTTTCGAAACGTTCCGCTCTAGCTTGTTGAAGGAACATTTCCTTCAATTGAGTTATCATGTCGTATGCCCCATGATGCTCGAAATCCTTTTGGATTTCGGGAATCATAGTTGCTAACATGAGGCAAGAGGCTTGTACCGAATCTTTGGTGTACGTGACCCAATCGTTATAAGCCTCCTCATCTTCCACGTTAGGCTCGTCGGGAATGGGATCGTCTAAGACATATGATATCTCTTCTTGCTTGAGAACTATTCTCAAGTTGCGATACCAATCCATAAAGTTATTATGGTTTAGACGATCCTTTTCAAGGATGGTTCTTAAGGATAGGTTACGGGTGTTATGGGTAGAGGTGTTTGCATTGTTAGCGGCCATCTACAAAATTTAACAAAGTTCTATTTTAGTATTATAAACAATTTTAATTATTAATACCCTTTTATACCATATTTTAAATAATAATTAAATTCTAGAATCCAACGATAAATCAAATTTCGGTTAGGTGACCTTTATCCCGTCATTTGATTTAACAAGGTAGTCAACCTTGACAATTGCAACCCTTTGCAACTTCTAGAGGTATGGGACCATTCGAAATCCTTATTTCGTGTTGGCATGTTTATCCCATCAACACCATTGGATCCCATGCTTAGGTGACCTTTATCACATGGTTTCCAATTCAAGTCGTCCTACTTGCATAAACATGTAAGATTAACATACAAGTGGTTAGGTGACCTTTATCCCACAAATATGTTAATATTACCCTAAGTATATTAGTTTGCTTGAAATGGTTAGGTGACCTTTATCCCATTTAAAGTTCCCTAATACGTTAAGTGTTATACAAAAGGATGGTGTTTAGACTTGTTTCCTTGGTAATTAAGAAAAAGGGATTTTAAGTTTTCCAATATTCTAGATTTAGGAAACTTATTTACCATGTTCTAACATGCATTTAGTAACATGGTTAAATGAAAACGATTTTCACCGGTTCTAATTATAATAAAACCATTTTTATTATAGGCGTGAGACGGCTATTTAATTATTTTATAAATACTACGTGTCACGTCAATTACCAATAATTATTAGAACCCATTTTATATGTTTGTTTTATAAGATCTATGTGACGGATTGATATCCTATATCTACCATTCAAACACAATCAAACAAGCATACAAACACCATAAGGTCAACCATAAACACGAGCCTCTAAGCGGACCACACTTGTTGGCCGAAACAAGTGTGTGTCCTAGTCTTATCCTAAGGGACATAACATGACACAAGGATGAGTGATATGCTCCCACTTGATCTTGCATCCAATGCTACAAGTGTCTCCTCTTTAATTTGTTGTGATTTCAACTTGGGCTTCTTAGTGGGCCTTGGACTTCCATAAGCTTCCTTGGGCCTAAAAGGTAAATTTGGGCTTTAATGGGCTTTGAATCCCAAATCGGCTTGTGAGGCCCAATTAACCCAAATAAGCCCAATAGGCCCAATCCACCAAAATCTTGTAATTCTTCAATTTACAACAAATATATCCTAATACATTTGGTCTAAAATAAAGAAAATTACAAACAACCTATTTACTATTACAACCATTTGTAAAAAATAAATACAAGCCATAATTACTATTACATTCCAAATGAGTAATAATATAGATAAATCACAACACACAATCACAACATCCACATCGGTCTAGGCTCGGTTTAGGGACTAACTTACAAATAAATACATATCCAAATATATATTTAAAGACAAAAAAAAAACCCCTCACGGTTGTTATTGGGCTTCGGCCCAACAAAAGTTATTGGGCTTCGGCCCTATTAAAAAAAAACGCCGGCCCAAAGGGCTTCGGCCCATTTTAACCTCACGGCCCAAATGGGTTTCGGCCCATTTGGCCAAAAAAAAAAGATTTTTTTTTTTGAACTTTAACATCCATATGTTAAGATCTTGGGTTTTATAAAATCTCATGCATGTTAATTTTATAAAACCAAAGGGGAAAAACTAAAAGTAAACCTATGTCCTTGTAACCGGCTCTTGATGCCAATTGTAGGGTTTTAGCATCTATTTTAGATTATTAGTTGAAACATTTTTACTAATCTAGCAACGGAAGCATGATAATATCAACAACCTATTGTTAATTTTATGAAACATACCAATATGTAACAAGGCTAAAACCCGAAATAGGATCAATCTACAAGAACTAAAGGCTTACAAAATTAATAATAACAATAACTCTTTTACCTCAAAAGAGTAGGATGATATGAAGAGGAAGATGGACTAGCCTCCAAGAGTAGGATGCCTCAAGAGGTGATACCCACGAGCAACACGGATGAGTGTTAGGACAAGAACACTAGAAAACCGAGCACCCAAGCCCTCCTCCCTTGCTTGTTTCGGCCGAGAAGAAAAGGAGAGGGAGAGTAGGAGGTTTTTGCACTTTTTAAATTTTAAAGAAAAAGTGATCCCTTGCATGTGTAGGCTAGTGGGGTTTTTAACCAAAAAAATAACCAAGAGATCTTGATCACATTGGCTTGTTGGGGTGGTGGTGGGTCCCACCCAAACCGGCCACCCATCCCTTCCTTTTTTTTTTTTTTTTTTATTCATTCATTTATATATATCACATATATATAAAACTAGCCTACACTATTATAAAACTATTTTATAATCTTTTCTTAATTATTTAACCAATTAAATAATTAAATAAATAAATAAATAATCCAAATTATTTATTTTAATCTTTCAAGTGCAATTTTTCAGAAAAACCGATTTCCTAAACTTTGTGTTCGGTATTTGTTTAAAGATCATATCTTAAACAAATACAATCCGATGTCTATCTAGCTCGTTATTGGGTATGACCCGACTTGGATCAAGCACAGTTAGCCACATTAATCTAAATACGTGTCTCGGGCATACGAAATTCCAACAGTATTATCATATTTGTAGACAAATTTGTGTCAAGATTTGATTCATTAAATTCAGGTTCTTCAATGATCAAATCAGCTTCTGCATCATGAAATTCTGGTGCTTCATCATTGGTTTGTTCTGAAGTAGATGCACCATTGTTTCCCAGATTCAAGCTTTGAAACAAGTCTTGAAATCTTGCTGTGGAAGCATTTTCATCTTCATTTGATTGGTTGCATGTGTCATTCCCATTCTGAACATGATCATTTTGTACATTTGAAATGTCCTGATTGTTTACTTCCTCATCTTGTTCAACGGCATTGCTTGAGGAGCTTTTCATAAAAGTATATTCCTTTTCTTTTCTTGCAACCTTTTCCCACAATTCTTCCAAGTCCAGTTCTTTCTTCTTAGTCTCTTCAACATGTGTACTGGTCTTGTAGAATGAATCATCAAAGTCTTTAGAATAAATCTTGAATGACTTTATTAACTTTTCATGATCAAACAGCCATGTTGCACCACTGACTGTATTGAATTGATTTTCATTAAAAATGATGTCAGATGACTCTGTCACACTCATGTGATCTTTCACATAAACTCTGTATGCCTTTGAGTGGGTAGAATATCCAACAATGAAACAATCTAGTGACTTAGTTTGAAACTTGTTCAAATAATCTCTATTGTTCAATAGAAAACATTTGCAACCAAAGGGCTTGAAAAACTTGATGTAAGGCTTTCTGTTATTGAAAATTTCATATGGAGTCTTGTTATGCCTTTTGTTTACAAGTACCCTGTTCTGAACATAACATGCTGTATTGATTGCTTCAGCCCAAAAAGTGACAGGCAGATTTGCATCAGTCAACATGGTTCTGGCAGCTTCTATCAAAGTTCTGTTTCTTCTTTCTGCCACACCATTTTGTTCAGGAGTTCTAGGAGCTGAGAATTGTTGAAATATTCCTTTCTTTGTGCAGAATTCTTCCATAACTCCATTTTTGAACTCTGTACCATTGTCACTTCTCATCATTTTGATTTTCTTATTCAGCTTGTTCTCAATCATTGTAACACAACCCATAATCAACTCAGCAGACTCATCCTTGGTACTTAGGAAATAGACCCAAGTATATCTAGAATAGTCATCAATGATCACCAAACAGTATCTTTTCTTTCCAATACTTGGCACACTCACAGGACCAAAAAGATCCATGTGAAGTAACTCAAGTGGTTGATCAATTGAGTTGATGAGCTTTGTCTTATGAGTAGACTTGTGTTGCTTTCCCTTTTGACATGAATCACAGTGATCATCAAACTTAAATTCTCTTGTAGGTAAACCAATCACATGTTCACCCTTGACCAGTCTATTCATGTTCTTTAAGTTTACATGACACAATTTCCTATGCCACAATTTTGATTCATTTTCAGTGGCTTTGGAAAAAAAACATGCCCCACCTCTTGAAATGGCTTCTTTCATATTTAACTCATATAAGTTGTCATTTCTGGGTGCCATCATCATAATCATCTCAGGTGGAATCACAAATTCAGGTTTTAAGATGAAGCAATGAGAATCATCAAAACTAACTTTGTAACCTTTATCACACATCTGTGCTATGCTCAGAAGATTGTATTGAAGTCCCTCAACATGAAACACATTGTCAAATGACACCTTTCCATTTGTCAAGATTCCTTTTCCCACAATCTTTCCACCATTTTCATCACTCCCAAAGGCAACAGGACCTTCATATTTCTCTTCATAGTTCACAAGTGACCTCTTGTCACAAGTCATGTGCCTAGAACAACCACTATCCATATACCATATATCATTCAATGGAGTGGCCTGTTCCTGCACAAAGAGAAATTTAATTAGTTAAGTGATGAGGTGCAAGTTTCATCAACTTGCAACTTATCAGTGTCAATTTCAGTGGCAGCCTGGGAAGTGAGTGTTGTAGGTTCAAAATCTGCATGAGTGATTTCTAGATTATCAGAATGATCAGTTTCATTGCCACATTCTCTTGGTGTTTTGAAAAGTGAAACTGAACATTGAGGCTCAACTGAGTTAGTGACATTCTCTTTCAAGACATAGTCCTTTGTTTCTGAGTAGTCTCTTACATCAGCCACAGCTTCAATTTTAGTTTCTGCTTTAGGTTTCCAAGTGAAACCTTGTGGTTCATATCCATGTTTCATCAAGAACTTCTCATCACCAATAAGTTCAGTCGATTTCATTCTCTGATAAGTATCTTTTCTTCTTGTCTTTTCACTGTTTGATGATCCTTGAGAGTCATCAGACTTAACTGATTGAATGTCTTGATTAATCTTCAATGACTGATTTTTCTTCTTTGTCATCTTCTTGTGCTTCTGTGGTGACTTACTTCTTCCTACATACTCAGTCACTTGTTTCTTTCCTTTGATTTTAGCATTCTCTTCATTACTTGTCTTCTTTCCACACATATTTCCTTTTCCCAAATACATTTCATACTTCTCTTTGTACAGAACAAAGTCTTGACCATACATTTTTCCATCTGGTACATGAAATGGTTTGAGTTTGAATCTCTCATGGCATGAATCAGTGTGGTGACCATATTCATCACACCTTTTGCACCAAACCTTTCCTTTGAAGACTTCATGTTCTTTTGGTTTCTTGAATCTTTCACTTGGCTTAGGTGTATTGACTCCTAAAGTCTTCTGATTTTTCAAACTATCAAAGTCAATTGAAAAAGGAACAAATTCCTCAATCTTGATGTCTTGTCTTTCAACATTGCCTTTGACAAAGACAATCTTCTTCATAATCATAGGTTCTTCATCACTGCTTTCTCTAACCCTTGACTGTCTTTTCTCATATTCTTCCATTGTCTCCACTTCTCCAACATCCAACACTTCATGACTAGAAAAGATTGGATAAACTGGGATAAAGTTTTCTGTATCAATCTTTTCATTCTCCTTCTTCTTCTTGTTGTTCTGCTTTATCCTATTCAATACAGTCTTGCTTGGAGGTCTAACTGCATTGTAGTTTATCTTCCTTTTTTCACATATGTCAAAAGAGACATGTTCCCTTTTAATGTTGTCCTTTTGCTTATTTGATTTTGATGGGACTGGTGGATACTTTGGAAGCTCGTCAACAGATTCAGGTTTTTTATACTTTCTCCCTCTTTCAGCAGCTTGAATTTCCTTTTCTGTAATTTGATCACTTAAATCACTAAGATCATCTTGATCCAACTCATCTGAATCAAAGTCAGCCTCAGAGACTTGAACTCCAATTGACTTTTCCATTTTCACTTCTTTCTTAATCACAAACTCTCCATCTTCATTCACTTCTACCTTTTTGTATAAATCAACAAATTCTTCCCTGTCTTGAAAGACATCTTTGAATTGTTGTAAGTATGCATCTCTTTTCTTTTTGTCAACTTTTGGCATAAAGTTGTTGTTGAATGGAGGTGGAACTGTTTTATATTTGTCTTGGTCTTTTACTTGATTTAGAATTCCACAAATGTTGCCAGTTGAGACCAAATTCTTAAGAAATTCAGTTTCAACCTTTAGTCTTGTGTTTTGCACCTTTTCTTCAATCAACAATTTTTTTAAACCATCAATCTCAGTGATGTATCTTGTTTGAGATCTATAAATGACCATACAATCATCTTCAAGGCTCTTAATATTTTCATCACTTATCATCTCACTTGCCTCATACTCATTTATGATACTTTGTTTTATGAAACACTCACCTTTCAGCTTACCTACCTTTGTTTTTAGTTCACTAATAAGTTCATTTAAATCAACTGTAGGAGCAGAGTGTACCTGAGAGGAGGTTCCCTTTTCTTTCTCAATTATGGCCATGAATGCCACATTTTCCTTTTTGATGTCATCAGCAATATCCTCCTCATGACTGCTCCAATCAAAGCTTCCTTTATGTTGTGTAGTCACTGCCACATTTTCTTGATTTCTGATCTGATTTTGATTTGCTGGAACAGTGTTGTTTTGACTACTTTGAGTTACTTGAAGGTTTTGATTGTGATTCATTTGAGGTTGAAATCCTTGACTCTGTTGCATACCCTGTTGTTGATTGTTCATCTGAGGCTGAAAGTTGTTGAAGTTGGGATTGTAACTGTTGTTATTATTATAGTTGTTCATTTGAGTGCTGTTGTGGTTGAATCTTGGCTGATTTTGCTGGAAATGCTGCTGACTTCTTGACTGATTCTGTTGATATTGATGCTGACCTCCTGGTTGTTGGTTCTGGAATTGATTCATTTGAAAATTTCTTGGTTAATTGCATTCTCTTGCAAAATGACCAGGTTGCTGACAATTGTAGCATATTGCTTTTGACTTGTCAAACCCAATCCTGTCATTTGGACCAGAAACCAGAGATCTACCAGTTCTGTTGTAAAGCCTTCTACTTCTCAATCCCAACATGGCAGCTTGCCATTTCAAATCCATATCTTCTAAGTCATCTGCATCAATCTGTTCTAAATCATCTTGAACCACACTTGTGTGAATCATGTTCTTTGAAACAAATGCATTATATGACTCAGTGAACATAGATAACAAAGCTTGTGTCCCATTGCTTTGAACATGTCCTGTTCTAGGATTAGAAACATTTCCACTAGACACGGAGACAGAGTCAGAATCATCAATCAGTTGCACATTGAATCTTTGCTGATTTCCTTGAGTGCTTGTGCTACCACCAATGAAAGATTTTGGAGTCACAACATTATGTTTAGCTGGTTCTTCTATGATGAAAATTTGTTGTTGGTTCTTGATGGACAGATTTCCCATTGGTGCAATCAAAGCATTTGAAACATGGAAACTTGGTCTATCTTCCTTGATCATCTCATTCTCAATCATTTCAAGTTCAGCAGCTTGAAGAAAACATACCACATCATCCAATTTCAATTCATTGAAATTTTGCTTTTGAAGGATGAATTTGCAGGCAGTATACCATTCTTTTGGCATTGAGTTGAGCAACTTTGTATTCAAATCAAAGTCAGTCATTACATAATCAGTTGTTCTCAATTCATTTACAATACTCAGAAAATGTTCTAGTATTGACTTCAACCTTTCTCCATCTCTATACTTGAACCTTTCCAACTGTTGCTTCAGTCTTTGCTTCTTAATGTTCTTCAATTCAGTGTTCCCTTCATACATCTCAAGGATGGCATCATACATTTGTTTAGCAGTTGTGTGATGAGCCACCTTGGTCAGAATTTCCCAAGACAAACCTAGCTTAATCATAGCCAAGGCTTTGTCATCCACCTTTCTCATCTTTTCTCTTATAGCAGCAGTTGCAGTAGCATTTGCACCCTCTTCAACAGTAGTTTGTGGACCATTCTTGATGGAGTTCCACATGTCAATGTCATTGTAGCATACAGCTGCTTTAAAGAGTACCTTCCATTTGATAAAGTTTTCCTGTCCATACAACCTAGGTATCTTGTTAGTAGACACCTCTTGTTCTTCATATCCATACATTTTGAGAAATCAAAAATCAGTTTCTTTAAAAAAAAGTTTCAAAATAATCAGATCTGAAAACAGAATGCTCAGATCTGAGGTGTCTGATGTGATTAGAACAAGATTTAGATATAAAGATTTAAACTTTAATTGAAATAAGGATGAGAAACACCGGTAGATTGTAGATCTGGAAGGAAAATGAAAAACAGGGCTGCTGACGTCACAAATCAATCGAACAGTGCCTGCTTACGTCATTCTTCTTCAAATCTTAATCAGCAACAATCTTTCTAAAAATAGCAGTAATCAAGCTCTAATACCACTTGTCTAGTCCCTCTTTTATGATGGTCGATTCGCTTTAGATCTTAATCAATCATGTCATAACTCACACAAAATTAATCGTGTTGACAAGAGAGTTAATGACGGGTTACTATATTTAGAAAGATGACCGTTTGTTAAAGGCGGAATCAATAACAAACATACGGTTGCAATGAATATTCAAAGATAGAAGACACACACAGGATTCACTCAAAAGATTTCCATTTATATAATGTTAGTCATACAAAAGGAGTAATCGATTTAGGGTTTATATGGAATCCTCGGACAGCCGTCACACACAAAAAAATATTCTCAATTAATGTGTCGTGTGTATTCTGTCTCTCTGTCTGTGTCTTTGGCGGCGTGCCCTAAATATTCTATTTATAGGCCTGCCAACCTAAGACAGCTGTCATTCCTTCTAGAAACCCTATCCGATAATGCATATTCAAATTACATATTCAAAAATAAAACTATGTGTAAAACAAGTCTTCCGGGTAGGCTTTTCATTAATCTTCAGTCTTCGAGTATGCAGTGTACTCGGCCTTCCTTCAGACTTGGTAAAAATAGAAGTGTACTCGGAATCAGTTTCCAGGTAGACTTTACTTAAAGAATATTTTACTTATTCACCGAGTAGACTTCAATCTTCTTGGACTTATCAAACTTTGCCTGACAAATCCTTACGAGCAACCTTGTTCTTCTATGGTCCTGTTCGGCTCATTGTCAGTTGAACAACTTATTGATAAGGCGTACTCGGGAGTACATACCTTACTTGAGCAGAACCTTACTCGAAATAACTTAGAGATATTCTATTAACTCATCAAGTATACTCGGACCATAATTATTAATGAATACCTTGCCCGGTCTTCCAATTACTTGGCTTCATGGACTTGGTTGACCAAATCTTACTCGGAAGAGTAAAATACTTGATCTTGAAGAACAACCCTGCTTGACAAAGTGAACCTTGCTCGGATATGCCAAATCAATGATCCTTACTCGGAAATCACTAAAAAGCATACCTTGCTCGGACATCCACTTAAGAAGACTATTTGAAGTAAACCTTGCCCGGAAGGCAAAATCTCGTACTCGGCTAAGTAAAAGCTTACTCGAAGGTCCAAGGTGTTCTCGGATTCAATACTTAGCAGTTTCTGAGGAGGTTGAGAAGATTCCAATCTTCCATCTTCTTCGTTTTCGGTCAAATCTCCTCATTTGGGTCAAATTCTTGACCCAACAGAAATAATTAGGGCACACCAGAGGACAGCAGACAACACGGAAAAATAGGCGGCTGAATACGATACTAAGTGAGAATATTTATTGAGTCGCTGCCGTTTTCCTACAAGAAAACCCTAAATCGATTACCTTTTGTATGATGAACATTATATAAATGGAAATCTTTTGAGTGAATCTTGTCTGTGTTAGTTACCTTTGATTATTGATTGCAACTACCCTGTTTATTATTGATTCCGCCTTTACTAAACAGTAATCTTTCTAAATATAGCAACCCATCATTAACTCCCTTATCGACACATCTATTTGTGTGAGTTATGGCATGATTTGAGTAAGATCCAGCTGAAATCGGGGACCTGACAAGTGGTATCATAGCTTGTTACTGCTATTTTGAAAAGATTCTTGTTGCTGATTGAAGATTTAAAGAAAGATGACGTAAGCAGACCACTGTTCCATTGATTCGTGACGTCAGTAGCTCTGTTCTTCATTTTTCTTCCAGATCAACAATCTACCGGTGTTTTCTCTTCCTTATTTCAATCAAAGCTTTAATCTTTATATATAAATATTGCTCTAATCGTATCAGACACATCAGATCTGGACAACCTGTTTTCATATCTGATTATTTTAAAACTTTGCTTTCTACAAAGAAATTGATTTTAAGTCTTTGAAAATGTCTGGATATGAGGAACAAGAGGTGTCTACTAACAAGATACCAAGATTGTATGGACAGGAAAACTTTACCAAGTGGAAAGTGCTTTTTGAAGCAGTTGTATGCTATAATGATGTTGATATGTGGAACTCCATCAAGAATGGTCTACAAGCTGCAGTTGAGGAAGGTGCAAATACAGCTGGAACTGCTGCTGTAAGAGAAAGAATGAGAAAGGTGGATGACAAGGCCTTAGCTATGATTAAGCTAGGACTGTCTTGGGAGATTTTAACCAAGGGTCATAAAACTGCCAAACAAATGTATGATGCCATACTTGAGATGTATGAGGAGAATACTGAGCTGAAGAACATAAAGAAACAAAGATTGAAGCAACAGTTGGAAAGGTTCAAGTATAAGGAGGGAGAAATATTGAAATCAATACTAGAACGTTTTCTAGCTATTGTGAATGAGTTGAGGACAACTGATTATGTTATGACTGAATTTGACCTAAATACCAAGTTGCTCACTTCAATGCCCAAAGAATGGTACACTGCCTACAAATTCATCCTTCAAAAGCCCAATTTCAATGAGTTGAAGGTGGATGATGTAGTATGTTTCCTTCAAGCTGCAGAAATAGAAATGATTGAGAATGAAATGATCAAAGAAGAGAAGCCATGTTTTCAAGTAACCAATGCTCTCATTGCACCTATGGGGAACTTGTCAACCAAAAACCAACAACAGATTCCCATCATTGAAGAACCAAATGAGCATGGTGTTGATACACCTAAGGCTTTTGTTGGCAGTAGTTCAAGCAACTCACAAAATCAGCAGAGATTTAATGTCCAACTCTTGGAAGAACATGATTCAGCCTCAATGGCTAGTGGACATACACCTTTTGTTGGTGGCAATGGAAATCATGGATCATACTATCATGGTTTGTTCTCAATGTTCACTGAATCTTATAATGCTTTTGTTGCAAAGAACATGGTTCATACAAGCATTGTTCAAGATGATTTGGAGCAAATTGATGCAGAGGATTTGGAGGACATGGATTTGAAATGGCAAGCTGCCATGTTGGCACTCAGAAGCAAGAGGCTGTATAACAGAACTGGTAGATCACTTCTATCAGGGCCAAATGAAAGGATTGGGTTTGACAAGTCAAGGGCCATCTGTTACAACTGCCCACAGCCAGGTCATTTTTCTAGAGAATGCAACATGCCAAGGAAGTATCAAATGAACTGATTTCAAAACCAACCAAGAAACCAGCAACATCAGTTTCAACAACATACTCAGCCAAGGAACAACTTCAGTAACAACAACTCCAACAACTATAACCCCAACTTCAACAACTTCCAACAGCCTCCAATGAACAATAATCAATAAGTTGTGCCACAGAATCAAGGATTTCAAAGGAACAACTATCAGAATAATCAAACTGTTCCAAACAATTCAGTTCCATCCAACCAAAGTCAACCAAGAAATCAATGGAATGTGGCTGTAACATCACAGCATGAGGGTAACTTTGATTGGAGTAATCATGAAGAAGACATTGCAGATGACATCAAGAGGGCAAATGTGGCTTTCATGGCCTTAATTGAAAAAGAAGGTGGTTCATCATCTCAGGTACACTCTGCTCCTACTGTTAATTTAAATGAAATTATCAATGAATTGAAAACAAATGTAGGCAAGCTGGAAAGTGAGAGTTTTAGGAAACAGAGTATCATCAATGGGTATGAAGCTAGTGAGATGATCAGTGAAGAAAAGATTAAAAGCCTGGAAGACGACTGCATGATCAGTTACAGAACCCAAACCAGATATATCACTGAGATAGATGGACTAAAGAAGATGTTAGTTGAAGAAAAAGTGAAAAACACAAAACTGCAAGTTGAAGTTGAATTCCTGAAGAACTTGATCTCTACAGGAAACATATGTGGTATACTAAATCAAGTAAAGGACCAAGACAAATACAAAGCTGTTCCACCTCAATTCAACAACAATTTTATGCCCAAAGTTGACAAAGAGAAAAGATATGCATACCTGCAACAGTTCAGAGATGTCTTTCAAGATAAAGAAGATCTTGTTGATCTATACAAAATGTTGAAGTAAATGAAGAAGGTGAATTTGTTGTGAAAGAAGAAATAAAAGAAGATAAGTCAATTGGAGTTCAAGTCTCTGAGGATGAATTTGATTCTAATGATCTCAATCAAGATGATTTGAGTGATTTGAGTGATGAGATCACAGATGAACAGATCAAAGAAGCTGAAAGAGGAAGAAGATACAAGAAACCAGAATCCATTGCAAACTTCCTAAGTATCCACCTGTAACACCTATAATGAAGAAGCAGAATGTGAAAATGAGAAGAGAGCATGTATCTTATGACAGTTATAAAAAGAGAAAGGTAAGCTACAATGCAGTCAAGCCACCAAGCAAGGCTGTGTTGAAAAGGATAAAACAAAATAAAAAGAATAGAGTAACTGAAGAAGTTGATATAGAAAATTTTGTCCCTGTTTATCCAATCTTTTCCAGTCATGAAGTACTTGATGTTGGAGAAGTGGAAACCATGGAAGAATATGAGAAAAGACAGTCAAGACACAGAGAAAGCAGTGATGAGGAACCTATGAAAATGGAGAAAGTTGTCTTTGTTAAAAGCAAAGTTGAAAGACAAAACATCAAAATTGAAGAATTTGTGCCTTTCTCTATTGATTTTGATAGTCTGAAGACTCAGAAGACTCTTGGAGTCAAGACACCTAAACCAAGTGAAAGGTTCAAGAAACCAAAAGAACATGAAATTTTCAAAGGAAGGGTTTGGTGCAAAATGTGTGATAAGTATGGTCATCACACAGACTCCTGTAATGAAAGACTCAAATTCAAGCCTTTTCATGTCCCTAATGAAACAAAGTATGGATAAGACTTTGTTTTGTACAAACCAAAGTATGATGAATACCTGGGAAAGGGAAAAGTTTGTGAAAAGGAAGTTCTGAAGAAAGAAACCCAAAAGGATCAAATGAAATCAAAGAAACTTGTGGATAAGCATGCTCAAAGGAGTAAATCTATTGTGAAGTGTGAAAGGAAGGTTAAATAGAAATCTCAATCCATAAGAATCATTCCTGATAAAGATACTCAATATGTTAAATCTGATAGTTCTCAGGGATCATCAAGCAGTGAGAAGGCAAGAAAAAGAGGAGAATTTCCTAGAAAGAAACCAACAAAACTCACTGGTGATGAAAAGTTTCTGATGAAACATGGATTTGAACCTGAAGGATTCCTTTGGAAACCTAAGGTTGAAACCAAGGTTGAGACAGTCCTTGATGTGAGAGATTACTCTGAAAAGAAAGACTATGTAGTAAAGGAGTTGACATAGCATTAGAAGATTGTCTAGGTTATACCTCATTCGTTAAATCTCCAAGAGAATGTGGGTATGAAACAGACAATTCAGACAATATAGAAGTCACACATGAAGATCCTGAACCAATAACACTCACTTCCCAAGCTGCCTCTGAAACTGAATCTGATGAGTTGCAAGTTGATACAGCTTGCACATCATCACTAAACTAACCAATTTTCTTTTGTGCAGGAACAGCCTACTCCTCTGAATGACATATGGTACATGGATAGTTGTTGTTCTAGGCACATGACTTGTGACAAAAGATCACTTGTCAATTATGAAGAAAAATATGAAGGTCCTGTAGCATTTAGGAGTGATGAAAATGGTGGAAATATTGTGGGGAAAGGAATCTTGACAAATAGAAAGGTTTCATTTGACAATGTGTTTCATGTTGAAGGTCTTCAGTATAATCTACTAAGTATATCACAAATGTGTGATAAGGGTTACAAAGTCAGTTTTGATGATTCTCACTATTTCATCTTAAAACCTGAGTTTGTGATTCCACCTGAAATGATTATGATGATGGCACCAAGAAATGGTAGTTTGTATGAACTGAATATGAAAGAAGCTGTTTCAAGGGGAGGTACTTGTTTTGTTTCCAAAGCCACTGAAAATGAGTCAAAATTGTGGCATAGGAAACTGTGTCATGTGAACTTGAAGAACATGAACAGACTTGTGAAAGGTGATCATGTGATTGGACTACCTACAAGAGAATTCAAATTGGAAGATCATTGTAATTCATGTCAGAAAGGAAAACAACACAAATCTTCTCATAAGTCAAAGCTCACCAATTCAATTGATCAAATACTTGAATTACTTCACATGGATCTTTTTGGTCCTGTGAGTGTGCCAAGTATAGGAAAGAAAAGATACTGTCTTGTGATCATTGATGACTATTCAAGATATACTTGGGTTTATTTTCTAAGTACCAAAGATGAGACTGCAGAGTTGATTAAGGTATGTGTAACAATGATTGAGAACAAATTAAATAAGAAGGTTAAAATGATGAGAAGTGACAATGGTACCGAGTTCAAGAATGGAGTTATGCAAGAATTTTATGTAGAAAAGGGAATACTTCAACAATTCTCAGCTCCTAGAACTCCTGAACAAAATGGTGTTGCAGAAAGAAGAAATAGACCTTTAATTGAAGCTGCAAGAACCATGTTAGCAGATGCTAACTTGCCTGTTACTTTTTGGGCTGAAGCCATAAATACAGCCTGCTATGTTCAGAACAGGGTGCTTGTCAACAAAAGGCATAACAAAACTCCATATGAAATATTCCACAACAGAAAGCCTTATGTCAAGTTTTTCAAGCCCTTTGGATGCAAATGCTTTCTTCTGAACACAAGGGATTATTTGAACAAGTTTCAAACAAAATCTCTAGATTGTTTCTTTATTGGATATTCTACACACTCAAAGGCATACAGAGTATATGTGAAAGACTATTTGAGTGTCATAGAATCATCTGACATCATCTTTAATGAGAATCAATTCAACACAGTTGATGGTGTAGCATGGCTGTTTGATCATGAAAAGTTGATAAGGTCTTTCAAGATTTATCCTGAAGACTTTGATGACTCATTCTACAAGACCAGTGTAATTGAAGAGAAAAAGAAGGAACCACTGGACTTAGAAGAATTGTGGAAAAAGGTTGCTAGAAAAGAAATGGAATATACTTTTGTGAAGAACTCCTCAAGTGATATTATTGATCAAGATCAAGAAAATGATCAAGAAAACAATCACAGGTCTGAAAATGATCATGCAGAGGTTAGTCAAAACAATCAAGAAATAGAGAATGATCAGGTTCAGACTGAAGAGAATCCAAGCAAGCAAACAACTGAAGAAGATGTAACTACTGCAAGATTTCAGCATTTCTTTGAAAGCTTGAATATTGGAAACAATGGTGCATCTACTTCAGGACAACATAATGATGAAGCACCAGAATTTCATGATACAGAGACTGATTTGATCATCGAATAACCAGAATTCAATGAGTCAAATCTTGACACAAATATGTCTGTAGATATGATTGTTCAAACTCCTTATGTGGAAAAGAATCATCCTTCTGAAAACATCATTGGAGATTTACATGAAAGAGTCACAAGAAGTCATTCAGAAATTGCTAACATCTGTCTTTACTCTTGCTTTCTATCCTAAATAGAGCCTAAGAACATTGCTCAAGCACTAAAAGACAATAGTTGGATAGAAGTAATGCAGGAAGAACTGGCATAATTCAGAGATCTACATGTTTGGGATCTTGTTGATAGACCAATTGACAGATATGCAATAGGAACCAAATGGGTTTTCAGAAACAAAAGGGATGAGAGGGGTTTGGTGATTAAGAATAAAGCTAGGCTTGTGGCACTGGGATGCCTTCAAGAGAAAGGAATAGACTTTGAGGAAGTTTTTGCTCCTGTGGCAAGACTTCAAGCTATCAGGATTTTTCTTGCATATGCTGCCTCAAAGAACATTAGAGTATTCCAGCTTGATGTAAAGTCTGCATTTCTAAATGGAAAGATTGATGAAGAGGTGTATGTTGCTCAACCCGCAGGTTTTGAGGATCCAATGTATCCAAACAGGGTGTATAAGCTAAACAAAGCCCTTTATGGATTGCATCAGGCTCCTAGAGCATGGTATGATGAGCTGTCAAATCATCTTATTGAAAATGATTTTCTAAGGGGAGCCATTGACAAGACACTCTTCTACAATAGAAAGGGATCAGACTTACAGTTGTTACAAGTATATGTTGATGATATCATCTTTGGTTCAACAAATGAACAAATGTGTTTGGAGTTTGAAGAGGTGATGAAATCCAAATATTGCATGAGATCTGTGGGAGAAATGAACTTCTTTCTGGGACTGCAAGTTCAGCTAAAGGATGAGGGGATCTTCATTCAACAAACTAAATAACTGCAGGACATCTTGAACAAGTTCAACTGTCATGAATACAAAACTGCTTCAACTCCAATGGACACCAAAGAAAAGATGATTGCAGATGAAAAGGGGGAGCCTGTGGATGAACATGAATACAGAGCCAAAATTGGATCTCTGATGTACCTGACTGCTACAAGACCTAACATTATGTTTGCTGTGTGTGTCTGTGAAAGATTCCAATCAAGTCTAAAAGTCTCCCACATGAATGTTGTTAAAAGAATATTTAGATATTTGAAGGGAAGACCATACTTGGGGATTTGGTATCCAAAGAACCAATCTTTTGACCTTATTGCCTACACAGACAGTGATTATGATGGTTGCAACATGAGCAGGAAGTCAACCTCAGGAGGATGTCAATTCTTGGGAGAAAGGCTAGTGTCATGGAAATGCAAGAAGCAAACAACTGTCTCAATCTCAACTGCAGAAGCTGAATAGTTGCTGCATCTGCCTGCTGTGCACAAGTTCTATGGATTCAGAACCAGATGCTGGATTATGGTTTGAATTTTCTGAATACCCCTATTTTCATTGATAATACTGTTGCATACTTTACTGTAAAGAATCCAGTCCAACACTCAAAGACTAAGCATATTGAAATCAGACATCACTTCATTAGAGACTGTAATGAAAAAGGTTTGATTAAAATGCAGAGAGTTGATACAAGTGATAACTTGGCTGACCTATTCACCAAGCCACTTGACAGATTCAGATTCAACTTTCTTCTGAAAGCTCTGGGTATGATCAACTCAGATGAGGTCTGATTGAGGATGTGTGCTTAGTGTGTGTCTCAGTATGCTAGTTGATTATTTTTTTATTGAGACCACATACTTTGAATGTTGAATGAATATGTTTAATGAATATGTTGAATGAATATGTTATGAATATGTTACTTGTTTACTGTTATCTGTTTTGTGCTTAACTGATTATCTGTGCTATTTATGTGTCATTGATGCTAATGATTGATTATCAATTAACTATTTTGACATTATGATAAGTAGTTTGGATTGATTAAATTCTTATCTGATGTCATGAGTAATCACTTGATTATGATTGCTTGAATATGTGTGTTATCTGATCATCTTGATGTTATTAGGATAGGTTAGACTATGACTGTTAAGAATGTCTACTTGTTCTGATTATGTTGAAAATGATTAAGACTTAAATATGTTACAACTGTTTATGTCAAAATATGTCTTTATGTCAAATTTAATGGTTTCAAATGAATTTTCAAATGAATTTGTGCATAATCACAAATTTTGATCAAAACATGAGCAAGTTGTTAGTGGTGCTGAGACATGATATTCAGTTCAAGCTTTAAAGAAAGCTTAAAAGGAGGATTTTTCAATGAAAAATCTCAGGTAGTTATCTTTGCTGAAAATTATGTCATTTGCCCAGTTGGAAGGACATACACTTGTGTATGTTTGGTCCTGCAATCTGCAAAGATTAAAAGGATAGCCATTAACCAGAAAACTGAAAGCATTTGGGGCAATTATAACTTGTTTTATATTCCTTCACTTAAAACTATGTCAATAGCTCTGACTTTGAAAGGACATATACTCACAATGTATGTTTGGTCCTGTTGACCACCTGTGGTCAAACAGGATAGCCATTTACCTGACAATTAAGAGACATTGGGGTGATTGAATATTAAACTGAATATTAATGGGAAATGACTATACATGACTACTTAGCCAATCATATGGATTTATTAGGCTAAAAGGACTCTGAGTACAGTCATTAACATTATGGTTGCTTTCTCATGATATGTAAAATCTGAGGTGATATAAACATAAAGAAAATGCTAAGATTTATGTGGAGTTACATTGTTGTCTATGCATGTTCCTAGATAAATCTTTCAAATGATAGGCAGAAAAGTGATTATCCAGTCATACACAAGCCTGTTGGTCTTTGGTTACCTAAAATGAAACATCTTTTAAAGGAATGACAAAGAACAGCTGTGAACTACGTTAATTTCAAATGTTTATTCAACCAAAAGTTGATACATGTTCACAAATTTTTATTGGAAAAATACAAACATGAGGGTTAATAACAGAACAACAAGGGTGGAGGCAATCATGTAAGTCCTTTAAACATCCTGAATGAAAGGCCTGTAAGTCCGACTTGCGTGGCAAGTAAGTCCAACGTTCAACCTCACATATGTTTGTAGATTTGAAAAGAAATATCTTTTAAATTTTCAAAAATATGTTTTGTCATTAAAGTTTTTAACCAAAACCAGGGGTTCAAAGTCAAATTGGGGTGATTTGGAGAAAGCCAAATAACCCTTGAGAATAGATATGGAGCATCAGAAATGTGTTATCCATTAAATTTTCTGCAACTTAATTGAAACCTAATCATATCACCAAAGAAATGAAAATCATGTTAAGTCTAGACCTGCTGTTGACCTGTCTTTGTAGTCATAATAATGCTGAGAATGAAGTATTGAGAAAGCTACTTAGTCAATATGATCCCATTCCTGAGATCTTTTAAGTTTACAAAAGAAATTGTTTTGAAATGAAACATAACTGAAATTTGATCTCTAAATGCACCATTTGCTCTTAAACTATGATCTGAAATGATACAAGTGGTTTAAGTCAAATAGTGTTGCATTTTGCCTTTAATAGGTTGAATATGTATTTTTGGGTAAGGTTTAATGTTTTGTAACCTTTCCGAGCATACTTAGATGTCATTATCTAAGTTTACTATTTTCGGGCATGTTTTGAAGTATTTGATACTTTTCCGGTAGAGTTACTAAATTAGTCACTTTCCTGGCAAACCTGATTGCTTATGATTGAATATGTATTTTCGGGTAAGGTTTTATGATTTTTAACCTTTCCGGGAACACTTAGTTGTTTTTATCTAAGTTTGTCTTTTTCGGGTATGATTTGACGATTTGAATTTTCTCGGGTAGACTATCCTGTTTAGTTTAGTTCCCAAGCATACCTAATGTGTGAATATGTTAATCCTAGGAAGCTTAGTGCTAACATAGGATTGTCGGACAAGCTCTTTGAAATTTTAGACTATAGTACACTTAGGTGTTTTATATTCAATTTCATTCTAGGCATGCTATGTATTACTTGTGATTATGATTGCTTTGAAATTACAAGTAATTTCGGGCAGACTTTGTCTTCTGGGGATACTTTATATTTCGGGTACACTATTGTTCCCTCAATATACTTGGTAATTTCAAAATTTGACTTTCCGAGTACATTGTCTGCTAGATATCTTTTCGGGCACACTTTTTACTCTATGAAGGTCATTCGGATATACTTTGCTTATGTAGGGTGTTTGGGCACACCATACATTAGAAGGTTGCACGGGCACACTGTTCATCAAAGTGTGTTTGATTGAATGTGTTTCTGATTTTGATAGGGTTTATGCTAGATTGAGTTACTTGATTTATATTTGAGAAATTTATTTGGGTATCTTAATTGATTCCTAGCAAGAATGCTTATTGGATATTTTATACTTGATTATTTATCTTGTGATTAAGTTCTCAAGAAATCTGGTATTTCGGGTAAGCTTTCTTCATATTTACTTGACTTTAAATTAGTTAACTTGACTGAGCAAAGACTGTATGTGGAAGATGCCGGGTAAACTTTGTCAATTAACAATGAAAATTTTTCCGAGCAAAGTTTAACTTTATCGGGTAAGGTTTTAAATTGGATAAGATCATTATGTTTGACAGCTAATAATTCACTACATGACAAAATGCATTTAAAACCCACTTTCAAAAGGTATATAAGGGGGAGTTAGGGATATTTTCAACATTATTTTCCCTCTCTCTCTCCTTCCACTGCAACTGCTTACTATTAAAGAAACCCAAACCGACCTATCGCATTCGATTATTCCAAATCCTAACTTTACCAGCCCACTAATTCCGACTCGGTAAGGAATAATAACTTGTTTTCCGCTACGATTAGTTGATTACGGGCTTCGATTATGTACTTGATTACAAATATTATGTTTTTGTGTTTAGGTTATTAATTTGTCGAAGATCAGGTTCTTAATAAAATTTCTCTCTTTCTTCTACAAATTTATACCTTGAAATTGTGTAAAGTAATAAACTTTTGTGCTAATTTCACTTTGAATATGTTTGATTGTGTTGTTCAGATATGGCAGAAGAACAAGAAGTTCAACCTAAGTATGCCTTTGAACCAAAGCACAATATGTGCGCACTGTTGGAGGTCACTCCCAATAATGAGCCAATGGAGAGGAGGATTTCTTGGATGGCTAGATCCAACGTGCGGTTTGCTCTAACAGAACCCCCAATCATCTACAGAAATCATTCCCTAGATTTCTGGCGCTCTGCAAGACTTGTGGATGACATTCATGGGAAAAGAATTGAAGCAACAGTTGCAAGCCATGAGATTCATGTTACAGAAGGGATGATAAGAAGATGTCTGCAGTTACGTGATGATGACCACAACCACATTAATTTCAAAACTGATCATTTGATGAGGATCTTTGAGCAGACAATGGGGTATCAGGGAACTGTCCATGATGGACAATTTCAGAAGGGGATGTTTCCGATGTTGTATAGGTTCTTGATTCACCATGTGATACATGGATTTGCTCCAAGAAAAGGATCATGGACTCTGATGAGTCGTGATCTAGCAAATGCCACTGTTGGTATTGTATATGATCTGCCTTTCAACTTTTCTAAGATGATATTTGATGGAATGATTGGTAATTTGAAGAAAGCAGAAGCTGATAGATTCCTGCAATACCCTAGATTCCTACAGATCATCTTTAACAGGGAATTACAGGGTCTACGCACAATTGGTATGACACATCAGCTGCAGGATCCATATACTTATAGAAGAATTTCCAATCCAGGAAGGGCAAACAGATATGATCCTAACACTCCATATGAAGTATTACCATTGCTGTTGAACCATGATTTGGAAATAATGCATGTACCTGAGTTAAGCTAAGAGGAGGAAGAGGAAGATGATGGTGAGAGTGATGATGACAGTTCTGATGATGGAGATGATATTGTTGATGACGGAGATGGAGGAGGAGCTGGAGTAGCTATGAATGTTAATGCACTTGATCAGGGGGCAACTTGAGGATCAAGAACAACCTATTCCAACACCACCACAATCACCACCACACATTGACCAACCCATTATACCATCACCACCACAAACTCCACCACATCAAACCACTCAATCCCCACCCCAAACCCTAACCATAAGCCAACCTGAAACACATGTATCCCCAACACCACAAACACCAACAACATCAAGTCCAATTCATTCTGATCCATTTATTCCAAGCCCACCTCATACACAATCACCACCACAATCCATTTTCCAAACTCACACCATAAACCAAGAACAAACTGAATATGAACTATTTTCTATATCACCAACTACAACACCACCCACTGACACTGACTTATTGACCTTGTTGAAAGAAAATGCTGAGTTGAAGAGAAGGAATGAGGAGGTCACTATGGAGAATGTCATGTTATTAGATCAGTTGGTAAGGGCAAAAGTGAGAATTCAAACCTTGGAGCAGGAGGTTGAGAAGACCTCAGCTGCCCCAAAACAGGGGGAGAATGAAAAGATGCCAACTAACTCTGGTGAAAATGTTGAAACTGAAAGGGAGATAGATACAAGTGCTGAAACTATGGATGCTTTGAAATTGATTTTGAATGTGTATGATAGTGAGGATGAGGATAGTGAGGAGAGGAGAATTGAAGAGATAGATTATGAAGCTGATATGTCTGATGGTGCAGAAAAGGATTATGATGTGAATGATGAGACTGTGAGAGTAGTATGGAGTGAGAAGAATATTGAGGCAAGGAATGAAAAGGAGATTGATAATGAATCAGAAAATGTGAATAATGAAGTGAGAAATGAGAATGAACTTGAAAAGACAAATGTTGAAGATAATGTAGCTACTACTGATATAGCAACTGATGTCTTAACTGACATACAGACTGATGTAGAAACTGAAGTAATGAATGAAGAAGATACTGCTACTAAGGAGTTAATACTCACAGAACCAGAAACTGAACAAGCAGAAACCTCCAAGACTGTAGAGTATGATGAAGAAATGGAAAGACTGGATAGAGAATTTGATGAAGTTGAGCCTGAAAATGAAGAAGAGATTCAGAGAAGATTAAGTAAGGGAAAGGCTAAAGTTACTGAAAAGGAGCCTGTTAAGACCTATACAGAAAAAGATGTTTTGTTCAGAGATGATGCTGAGGCTGCTGCTGCTGCTCTAAGGGAATAAGAAAATATTTTGAGAGAAACAAGGGACAGAGAGATACTGGCCCAAACCATGGACCCTGTAGAGTTGGCAGAGCAGGAAGCTTTGATCAATCAAGCCAATCTTGCTAAAGAAATTATTGAAGAAGTGGATGATCAAGATGTGATTGAGGCTCTGATAGATCTGAAGAGAAATGAGGAAGTTAACAATTCCTTAGCCATAGTGGTTAGCATGTTTCAATCTCAAAGTAAATCAACAGAAACTGCTGAATCTACAAATCTGAATACTGAAATGATGAATGAAGAGGAAATTGGTGAGTCCATTGCCTCAATGGCTGCAAAGAAATGGGCTCAACATATTAAAGATGACATTAGACAAAATCCTGATGAATGGGAATATATGGATGATCCCAAGTTTGGAAAGAAATATTCAAGAAAAAGGGATAGACCAAAAACATTTATGCCAGCTGATGGTACTGAGTCTACAAAGAAAGAAAGATGGGATGATCAAAATAGATACTTTGTAGAGACTCCTGATGATGAGGCAAGCCCAATCAGGGTAGTCCCATTACAAACCTTGCAACCAGGTGAAAGAGTTCAAAGTGTTCCTGATGTGCCTATCAGAAGTGGACCAGATCATCCACCCTCTGATGAACCCAAGATTGATGTTGTAAATGATTCAACTGAAGAGGAGGATGAGTCTGATGAATCTGATGATAATCCTGATTATAATCAAAGTGAAAGTGTTAAAGATGCAAATGTTGAGACTCCATAAATAGTTATGACTGATGAGCAGAGAGCAAACATTGAGCAGAGTTTGTTGAATGCTAAAATGAGCAATCCTTTGATTAAGAAGCTGAGGGCACTTGGTGTGAAATTTGAAAGCATTGCTCATATGAATGATGATGAACTGAATAAGAGACTTGAAGAAGAAAATGAAAAGAACAAAAGAGCTATGCAACAGAAGAATAGAGATGCTCAGAAACACAAAGAATATCTGAGAAGACATGGATATTCTGAAAAAGATTTGAGCCATTTCAATCATGATAAACTCCAAGACCTTTACAACAGTGAAAGAGAAAAGGTGATTGAGAAATGTGTAAAGGAGAATGAGAAGATTGAAAAGTTGGAAACTTTGAAAGAGAAGTTTGGAGGTATGTGTGGATACCTGCTGGAGAAAGGATTGAAGCCTGAAATAGTTGAGAACCAATCTAGAGAATCCAGTGTTGGACCAATACAATAAACTGAAAAGAAAAGAAAAACTGAAGAGAGTCCAAACAGAGAGCTCTGCTAAACAATCTGAAACATCTGTTGAGCCTCCAATAAAGAAAAGAAAGATAATGACTCTGAGGGAAAAACAAAAGATTCAGAGTGAAAAGGAAATGTCAAAGGAAGTACCTGTTGTTGAAACCCCAACTCCTCAAGAAGTTAAGCCTGATCCTGAAGATGAACTAATTTTTCCTTGGGAGAATGAAGAAATGATAAATATTCTAAGGGGGATAATGATAAAACAAAGGTGAATGGTTGAAGCCTCTTTTGATGCATTAGAAAAGGAAGATTAGAAAAATCTTTTCTACATTCAGAAGGCTGATTGGGAGAAAGCTCTAAGGGGAGGAGAAAACCCTAGAAGCTTTGTGGATGGAAAATTTGTACCTGTTGGTTTGTCAACCAGACCTGGTATGGCAAAAATGTTGCTCACTCTTAAAGAACAAGCTGGACAAGATGTAGTTGAACTAGCTAACCTTCCACCTGAGATGGTAGAGGCAATCTACATCAAAACTTTCAATCTGGGGCCAAGAAAACCCATGAAGTCTATTCCATTTAGGCCTCCAATCTCAAGAAGACATCCACAAGGTAGAAGAGGTGAAGGTGGAAGAGGTGAATCAAGTTGGTCTGCACTACAAAGAACATCAAGACCACAATCAGATGTGGATCTTCCCAGAGAACTCTACTATGATTCTGTATCTGAATGCTTAAGAGTGATTATGGAAAGCAGAAAGCTAAGAGAGATACTTGCGAGAAATGACTTTTATGAGTATACTCAAGAACAACTAGAAAGAATGGCCACACTTGACCTGTATGATTATAGAGACAGAAACAAGATGGCAGGAAGGCAAATGAATGATCTCTCAAAGTTTTTGAAGAAAGAAGCTGACCTGGGATTCCGGTTCTTAAAAGAAAAGAGAAGTTGGAGAATGATTCAACTTCACAGATCGAAAAGGTAAGAGAAGTTATTGAAAATGGACAAAGCTGAACTTTACTACCAAATGAATGTCAGAGACAGGAATCCAGTGTCAAACTTGAATGCATGCTTAAGCCTTGGAAGAAGAATGACATGCCCCAACTACACAGTCCAAATAAATGGCATCATAACTGAAGTTGAATATAAAGAAAATGTTGACCATTATTTGCTGAAAAACTCTGATGGAAAAGTACTGGGGATAATCAAGAAGGATGAAGACTTGAATTGCTTGCATAATGAAGATCTAATGGATATAAGGGACTTAGTCATACCAGAAGGTCATACTCATTACCGAGCCCTTGATATCTTTAAAATGAGATCTGCATCAGTGTTAACAAACAGAAGTCAAGCCGCACACAATGCAAGGAAGAGACAAGATTCCTAGATTAGGCTTTGTCATGTAATGTCTTCGAACAGAATTCTGAATATGTAATTTGCTTATGTTTTGTTGAATATGTAATTTGATGTTAATTTTATATGTATTTTCATCCTATGTAAGTAACTATAGAAATGTTTTGGTTCAGCTGAGGTGTTCCAATCTAGGGGGGATTGTTGTGTCAAGAAATTGACCAAAGGGGGAGATTATTAAGTCAAAGACTTGTTCTATGGAACATATGGAAGATTGGAATCTTCTCAACCTCCTCAGAATTTGCTAAGTATGGATTCGGGCACACCTTAGACTTCCGAGCAAGCTCTTACTTAACCGGGTACGATATTTTGTCTATCGGGCAGAGTTATCTTCTTTAAGTCCTCTTTAGTGAATATCCAGGCAGGGATTGCAACTTAGTGTATTATTGGGCAAGGTTCACTAGTTTATGCAAGTCCGGGCATGGTGCACTGTATCAAGCAGGTTTGTTCTTCATAGCCAAGTAAAGTTCACTTCCGATTAAGCTTTAGGCTAACCAAGCTCATGAAGCCAAGTAATTGGAAGACCGGGCAAGGTATTCATTAATAAGTATGGTCCAAGTAGGCTTGATGATTTAATGATATATCTCAAGTATCATCGGGAAAGGTTCAACTAAAGCAAGGAACAGTGCTACCAAGCACACTTTGCTAATAAGCTATTCTCTAGCAAAGGGTTGAACGGACCATTGAAGAACAAGGTTGCTCGAAAGTGTTTGTCGGGCAAAGTCTGACAAAGTCAAGAAGATTGAAGTCTACCCAGTGAGCACTTTACTTGGTAAAATTCTCTTCAAGTAAAGTCCACTCGGAAACTGATCCCGAGCACACTTCTATATTACCAAGTCCTAACTTGAATGTTGGATTTTGCAGATATGTCTGATATTCCAGGGTCTACTCGCGCCGCCGGGCGCAAGAGGCAGAGGCCTGAGGGCGCGGGCCGCCGTGGTCCTGTCGCAGTCGCTCTGGGTGAGGCCGAGCCTCATCGTCCTATCTAGCGGCATCCACCCCGGGACATACAGTACGATGGTCAGGAGCTGCCGATTACTCCTGACATCGATGTAGAGGATATCATGGGTGATGGACGCCGCACCTAGCATCAGGTACTCAGATTCAGCATCACGTCTGAGGAGTATACCAGGTTCATGCGTATTCGAGGTATGCAGCTCTTTAGACCTAGGACATTCGATTGGCTTTTGTTGGGTACCTTGGGGGCGGAGACCAAGCTTTGGGGGATGATATTTGATCGGTGGCTACGAGTGCTCGAGTGTGACTCGATATCGTACGTCGAGCTCACACGCGAGTTCTATTCAAAGTTCAGATTTACGGCCACCTATTTCGATGAGCCACATGTCGTGTCGTTTTCACTCAGACGACACGTGTATGAGATGCCGGTCCCAAATTTTGTAGTGGCCACGGGTTTTTATACGCGGGAGAAGGTTCAGACTCCTGTGTTTTTGCAGAGCGTCCGTGGTTACATGATGCATTTCCAGGCGGACCGGCAGTTTTGGCCCACTGAGGCTCAATTAGCTCAGTTCTGGGGACAGATCACGAACGTGGCCCACTAAAGCTCCGTAGTGGCGTCTTTCATTAGGGACCACGTCCATCTCTATATACACCGTATAGTTGCTTACACTATCGCTGGCCGCCATTCGGGCCGCGACAAGTGTAGCAACTTCGAACTGTTGTGCCTTATGTCTGTCATCACTGGCAGGGAGGCCAACATTGCGATGCTGCTCCTCACATCATTCGGCAGAGGCCAGAGTTTACAGGGGGGCGACGGCCCAGTTATCTTTGGGGTCGTATATTACACGGATTGCAGAGAGTTTGGAGGCCTTTAACAGATATCCGGTCGGGTTCTTCACCCCGGGACCGACTACAGCCACATTTGGTTTGGATGAGGCCCGTCGGGCCGGGATTTATGAGCTGCATGATCCACCCACGCTCATCCCGGTTAGAGAGGGACCGCAGGTACCGCCGCCAGGGGGATCAGCTGATGCCGCTTCACTACAGAAGGGGATTCCAGCACATAGGCAGCATGTGCTGATCCCGCGTATGATGCGTCCTCAGCTCTAGCATCCGTTGAGGCAGGCATCGTCATCGTCATCATCATCATCACAGCCACCACAGCAGCCTGTCATGCTAGACATGATATATCAGCAGCAGTTGGTGGTGCAACAGGAGCAGATGGTACAGCGGGCCCACCTGGCCCGTCATGACGAGTACTTTCTATTATAATTTGTTGCTTTGCAGGTACCGCTCCCACCTTCATTGATTATCACAGTGGAGCAGCCTATGGACTCGCAGGATGGTGCAGATGACACTCCACCAGCACAGTAGTTTTTTGTTATCCTTTTTGCTTTATCTTGTTTTTATTCTCATGGTCTGTATAATATTAATATTTTATTGGTAATATTGTATGGATAATTGGTTGGGCATATATGTATATATCTTTTGATGTCTGCTGTGTTTGATTTAGTTGTATATTATGTTGTAACCGAACTTTGTGGGTGTTGTTAACTATAAACCCTTACGAGACCCCACTCGTCCTCCCGGGCTACCGGGAGGTTTAAAGGGCTTGTTGCATATGCAAAATGCAATCGTGATTCCTACGAAAGTGAGTTAGGTCGTTTATCATTTTTTTTAACTTAATAAAAAATTTATTGTGAAACAACTTAATTCAGCTCGGTAATTGTTTTAATAAATTAACAAATCCTTTTTGATACTCTTAAAAGACCTATGTCTTACACTTGTAAGAAGCTTGCTTCTACACGTCTCGAGATTTTGCAGCTTTGGTTATCAGTTTGGTTATTGGTTGAGACGAGAGTGTACGAGTGTTTATGATAGTTCGCGAGCCGACTGGTCCATTCCAGTTGATATCAGGTGATTTCAGTTTCATTAACTATTTTTTTTTATTAGTTTAGATGTTATAAATGTGATTGAATAATTGCTAATAGAACCGTCACATTTGAGCCCCGGGTTTTAAAATTGTTTAACAGTCAAGAAGTCAATTTCAACCCCGTCCCTCAAATGTTCATTAATTGTTTAAATATTTTAACATTGAGGACAATGTAAACCTCAAGTGTGGGGATGGGGAAATTTGAAAATTTTAGCCCGATAGTACCTCGATTAGTGTTCGGAAACCAAAGCTGTTAACTGTTAATTATTGTCATTAATGCTAAGCTATAGGTTTCTGGTCATGGTGGGTTTTTCAGCTTCTCTATAGTCTTAGAAATGTTTTCAAAATGAGAAGTTGAAAATGGGGTCGTTTAGGAGGGGATAATGAGTCAGGGGGACAGGTACACATGTTCAAGTCGGCAGCCTAATTCCTCCGGTACGTGTGTGAGTTTGACCACATATATAATATACATATAATACATAGTACACACATGTCATTTTAGTGCTTTCATCGAGAGTGATTTGATTATCTCATGGATCGGGATCGTAGTTCGGCATAATGCAAAAGTGATAGAGGCAATTAGGTTAAGCCACGACTGGATGAGTGAGAGTGTGGGTACTGGGGGCTAGGCCTCATACATTATACATATGAGTGTGGGTAATGTGAGGGGCGGGGGGGGGGGGTTCCCTTAGTGTAAGTCCCCCCGGGGCGTCACTGATCGATACGAGATCCGCACGAGGTCTAGGAGTGCGGAATCCTCCTAGACTCGTTTATGGTGTTGGAGACGAAGAACACGATTAAACACAAACAAATACACGAATGGGATAAAACGAATCTGCAGATCCTTTGTATAATAACCAAACCACGTTACATACCGAACAAAACAAAAAACACGGCCGACCCGAGGTGAGCTCTACCTCGGGTCTGCCCACACGATTCTCCCTCTCTCTTACTCTCTCTAAACAATGACAGCTACACAAATACTCTCACTTTTCTGGATACTAAACCCTAAACAAGACACACATATATATAGATAAACCAACTTCGCGGGCTTGGGCTTGGGCTTGGGCCTGTAGGCGAAGTTGTCTTGGCGAAGTTGTTCTAACTTCGCCTATGGTGAAGTTGTTCTAACTTCAACCTCGTTTTCGCTTGTCAGAATTGCATAGCGACGGTCACAAAATGCACCAACAGACTACCATTTGACCGTTGCTCTCAATTCTAACACACACAAAAGATCATCTGTTACAAAACATGCACCAACAGACACCCCCTTAACTGATGATCTTCTGTTTTCTTCTTCTGGTAGGACTCGATTGCACTTTGATCTTCAAACTTGAACTTCACATATACATGCAACATCCATCCTGTCTTCAACCAGCCGTGTCTGAAACTGTCTTGTAGCTTCACAAATCTACCAATCACCCGGCGTCTTCCATATCAGATCTCCCCTTCAGTGTAAGCTCCTCCGAACTATATCGATCGAGATCTTTGACCTGCATCCCCGTGCCTAATCGATCATCTCAACCAACACGTGAAGTTGTTCCTAACTTCACCAACACGTGAAGTTGTGCTCCCTCCACAACTTCACCCAACTAGTCGGAATTACATAGTAAGATAAGGTTCAATCTTCAACTACTCAACATCAAGTGATCAGTTATATTACAAAACCACCTTGACAGAATCTAACACACATGACCATTAATAAATCCGAAGCATCTTCAATCACCAGGGATAACGATCAGAACTTAAACAAATTAATTCCCAATTAAATCCAACTTGTTCCAAAATTTTCACCTTAATAAATAAGCATCCCGGATGCTCGTATCCCACGTTTTCAGGATCCAATTCTCGAACGCCTTGAAAATAATATAAATAATAAGCTTTGACCACGATCCAATAATGACGAAAACCCGAAAAATCTGACTTTCTTCAGTTGGTCAACCTTCAACAATAATCATTTCTTGGCCCAAAAACACCCAAATAACCAAACATGTGTCAATATCCAGTTTCAATCAATATCTCATTCACAACTTCAACTCCATATCCAGAGTTGACCCGTATTTGTTCACACGTAAGACCAAGAGATACCAAGTTTCACTCGTTGTCGGAACAACACTTTCGGTCTCACAATAATCGTGTACACCTGGACATACAGACGAAAACACCAATAAATTTTTTTTTTTTAACTTCGCCAAAAGTCAACCGTCAACTTCGCCTAAAAGTCAACTTCGCTTAAAAGTCAACTTCGCCAAAAAGTCAACTTCGCTAAAAAAAAGTCAACTTCGCCAAAACCCTAAAATTTTAGCGACAACTTCGCCTGAACCCAATAACATCGCCGACGGCGGCTGTTCGGCCAAAAACACATCAGAAACGGGCCAAAAACACCAAAACGCAGATCTCGAACCATAGCATAAGAGCCTAAGGCTCTGATACCACTTGTAAGTCCCCCCGGGGTGTCGCTGATCAATACGAGATCCGCACGAGGTCTAGGAGTGCGGAATCCTCTTAGACTCGTTTATGGTGTTGGAGACGAAGAACACGATTAAACACAAACAAATACACGAATGGGATAAAACGAATCTGCAGATCCTTTATATAATAACCAAACCACGTTACATACCGAACAAAACAAAAAACATGGCCGACCCGAGGTGAGCTCTACCTCGGGTCTGCCCACACGATTCTCCCTCTCTCTTACTCTCTCTAAACAATGACAACTACACAAATACTCTCACTTTTCTGGATACTAAACCCTAAACAAGACACACATATATATAGATAAACCAACTTCGCGAGCTTGGGCTTGGGCCTGTAGGCGAAGTTGTCATTGGCGAAGTTGTTCTAACTTCGCCTATGGTGAAGTTGTTCTAACTTCACCACCGCGTCTCCGCTGGTCAGAATTGCATAGCGACGGTCACAAAATGCACCAACACTTAGAAAACATTTTTGGACCAATTCTTTCATTCGATTAACCTCGATGTTATATTGCGAGACAATCCAGGTTATTTGGTTTCTTTGTATTTGTTTTTGTATTGGTATTTTTTCTAGTATTAAGCATCACGTTTACTATGCTTAAAATATATGTATATATATATATGAATTACTCTATGATGTAATTACATAATTACTCTAATTGTATGTATAATTACTCTACTTGATTCTCACGTTTAGCACGTTAATTTCATTTGTATTTGATCCAAACCCTATATATATATATAAACGTGAGAATCAAGTAGAGTAATAAGACATACAATTAGAGTAATTTATGTAATTAAACAATTACTCTACTTGTATGTATAATTACTCTACTTGATTCTCACGTTTAGCATGTTAATTTCATTTGTATGTTAACATTCCCCTCTCTCTCTCTATATATATATATATAGCAAAAAGCCAAAAATATGTATGTTTATATTCAGTTATTTTATTAAAAGTTTGATTGTGTGAAAAAAAAAGATGAAATAAGTGTTTATATTACTATTGTTTATTTAGTTGTTTTGTAATAAGCTGGATCGGATCGTTTGAGCTACTTGAAAAATTCCCTTCCATACCGTTACACCTAGCCTCGTTACAACCCGTTTTAAGTCCTCTTGATTTGCATTTGTGTCAAGGCAGTTATATGGATGGACAGTTGTTGATACTTGGTACTAAGAGCAGAGTGATACTAGAACATCTTTTGCTAGTCCAGATATTAAAGCGAGGGAGAGTTATTATATAACGAGGGGTATGAGCATGTGTGCCTTAACCGGAAACAAAGTACACTCGTTTGGGAGGCTCTATTGTTTTTATTAGATGATTTAACCTTATTTGTAGGATGTCAATCTAGAAAGTGTCAATCTGGGAAACTAGGTATGACCTTAAACCTTACTAGTATTAATGGCGATAATTTACATACCTATGATGGAGGTTGATGTTTGCTTTAGAGTTTCACTTGAGGGCAAGCAAAAGATAAGTGTGAGGATGTGATGGTTGGTTAGTATGTATATGTTTTAGTTTGTTTATTTATTAGTTTGAATCGTTTATTGTAGGAACTTTGATACTTCATACGTGTATTGTTGTGTTTCGGGTCACAGGCGTCAAAGTACTTAATTTGGACCTGCTGATGCATGTATTGAAGACTCGGGACGTCTAACAAGCATAACGAGAAGGCAAAAGACATTTGCTGGTGACATGTCCCATCGTGATACGCGATGGGCATGATTACCCATTGCGTATCGCGATGGGTGTTTAATGATGAGTTAACCAAAGGGTTCATCGCGATACAAGATGGAACAGTGAAGCCCCCATCGCGTATCGCGATGGGGTATGCAGACGGGCAACTAGGGTTTTATACCCACTTTTCATCAAACTCGACCTTAACTCCGTTTTTATCAACGAAGGCGATTTCCAGAAGATTAGAGAGGCGATTCCATCATCCCAGCTTGTGCCAAGACCATATACATGTTCCATCTCTTCATTATTGACGATTCCATGATGTCGAGGCTCGGCTCATCTCTCCGATTCGTTCCCGGGATGTAAAGTTTGTAATTATTTCAGTTTTAATAGTAACAAAGAACACACTATGTGTAATTGTCTTTGATCGATCTATGAGTATTGATATTTAGTATTGTTGTGCATTTAATTGGTTTAGGTTTACGTTGATCAGAACGATTAGTTTGTCGGTTGCTATAGTAATTGCTCATATGGTTGTTTAACTAGTTTGAATACAACGAAGCATACAATTGCCCTTAGTTGAGTCAAACTGGCAGGGACTATCTGATAACTAGTGTCGTGTGTTAGCAATTGTTGGTGCCTAAGGTTTAACTCATTAATCAGTCTTTAGTCAGTCTGTGATAATTAATCTATTAGCATGACAAACTATTTAATTGCATTATTGAACCCCGGGGATGATTCTTCTTTGTTAATTGCTTGAATTCATTAATTTTCTTAATCTTTATTAAAACCAACTTATTTGCTTGTGTGATCAGCACTAAAATCTGTTACTTCATAATTTTAGAAATCTGTTACACGATTACATTGACCACATACTCCTGGTGGATACGATACCTTATTAACCCTATCTACTTAGGTTATTTAGGTTTTTTCATGACTCAAACGACGGTCATCACAATGGCAACGTGAACTATTCTCAATACAACAAGGCCTTTCTATTTGAGCAGTACAAGTACTTGATGTATGTGTTGATTCATTGCTTGGGTAGAAGAAGAAAAGTTTATGATAAGTGTAAATACATGTTGTAGTCTGCTATGGTGGATCTTATCTTCAACAAGACATTCAATTTTTCCTGGAGGATTTTTTTCCATATGAAGGAAAACTGCACGAACAAGAAAGACAAGTTCCTGATGCATCCAAGGTTACTGCTGCCAAATTTACCTAAAGGCCCAACTGCTATAAATGATGTTATTGTTATGAAACCAATGAATATTGAAATGATGGAAAGGATGTTTATCTACATGAGTCAAACTGAAGAGACAAAGCTTTGTACAAGATATTTTTTGGCCATTTAATCAATCAGAGCTATGTTGCACTTTCAGATATTCAATGGTGACATGATGATTTAGATTCTAAAGATGAAGGTGTTGCAAGTGCTGGTGGATGTAATGATGATGATGGTGATGATGGTGGTGACGGTGGAAGAAAATATAAGGGAAAACTTGTGTCGATTAAGAAACTAGCTAAGGGAAAGTCAAAGAAGAGGAGCAGAGGCGTTGTTATCTCTGAAAACGCTGACCTTTCTATTCCACGAAGTGTTTCTAAAACTATGACTGAAGGAAAATGACAAAAGCTGAAGACTGTTATGACTACCACTGCTAAGCAAGCTACTCCAGCTCTATCTCTTACCACAACTTCATTTGTGTCATATTCTATCTTTGATCCCACATACAACTCTCCAATATGTTACAGCTTCAATATCTCCTCCTCAAACTATTGTATCTGCAACAAGAGTGACAACCGGTACTGTTGGATCTCCTACACCATTATTAACTTTACAAGACAATAAGGCCCATTTCTCCCTATTGTTGCTGGTTTCACCACTTTATCCTTGACAACAAATTGTTTACTTGGTGAATCTAGTCCATCTCCAAACAACATAGATGAATGTTGATCGATGGCAGATGGTTCAAGGATAGAAGTTTTTGTGTAAAGAGAACAAAGAGTTGAAGGATCTTTTTTCTTCTCATGGAAGGGGGGTGAGAACATTGTGATTTTATTCTTCAGTTACAATGAAAAGATGGTGAGCTTAGAAATCTAAAGAACAAAGATCATGCTGATGATCCCGAGTAACAACAGTTTGATAAGAAATCAGGTTCTTCAACTTCTGGTCAATATGTTGCTCTGGGGGAGTCATCAGGTTAATAGATTATTGTTCACTAAAGCTCTACTAAAGCACAACCGGTCCGTATGTTAAAAGTGAAGACGATCATGTTTGCTGACAAGGCTAGTGTTATACAAAGTTATGTGAATGCATATGAGATTGAAGGACGAGTTTGTTAGTTATTTTCTATCAAAGGAACAGATCGTCGTGTTGTTTGAGATGAACAAAGAGGATGTGGAGAAGCTTGTGAGAGAAGAGGATATGGAGATTGAATATTGTTTTGATGAAGATGTCAATAAGGATATTCCTGCTGATAATATGTATTATAACGAGATTGAATCAAAAGATGTAACGGCCGAGGAATACCCTAACACTTACAAGAACAACAACACTAATGAAGTGATTCCGTGTTTCACTGATGATGCTATTAACAAGGCCGAGGAGAAGTTGGAAAAAGAAAGAACGTAGAAAGAGAAAGACAATGTTCCGCATGTGTCTAAGCAACCTGGTTCATCTGTTTTGTTTGATTACAATGCCAAAAAGTTCAACATATGGCTTGAGACGGTGATAGGAGCTCAAGAACAACACTATATTCAAGCAAAAGGCAAGGTATCACATAAGCGGGATATTAAGTAAAAGTGAAGACTGTTAAAGATAACATTGTCTCTTGGATGTACGAGCCATATTGAAAGGTGTGTATTGAGAGGTGGGAGAACGACATATAGTACTTTGAAAGATTTAGTGATATTATGTCTATGTCAAGATGGGATGTGCGTGCATTGGCTTACCGATCCTTCATAAACAGTTTAGTGTAGAGTTGTTGAAATGGTTTCACAGCCACCTGGTTTATGAGGTCAATCATGGTTTTAAATTCTTTCAACCGCAAGTACCAACAAGACACACAAACATTAAAGAGACACACCAGATAACCGGATTCTTGAAGGTGATACTTAAAGTGAAGCCGCCTCTCACTATGAAGAAAATTCCTTTGAAGATGATGCCACAAAACTTTCACAAGGAATTCAATAGGTGGTATTCTGATGAGAAAACCAGTGAAGCGGTGATTGTATTGGGATCGGGAGACCAAGTAAAGTTTATTCGAGTATTTGATCCAATGCATTGATAAATATATATATATATATATATATATATATATATATATATATATATATATATATATATATATATATATATATATATATATGAGGATATACATGTGCTATTTAAGAAGCAAATCAGATTGGCACCTAGCAAGGATAATGAGTTGGCTATGCAATTCCAACGAGTATTCAGAGTTTGTTTTGCTTTTGAAATTTATCGCGTGGTAATTGGAAGACCAACTGGAATTGAAGAACGAAGACAAAACTCAAGATGATGGGGATATTTTTGATACATTTTGTTTTTCGTCTTGATCTTTGTAATAGTTTTGGTCAAATGCAATAAGTCAAGGGGTTAGTTTTGTAATTATAAAAATGACATTAGCTTGGCTTGAAGGCGAATGGACATTTTTTCCATACGCTTATTGATTAAGCATATGATGGTTATTGTAAGGCCATATGCGTGGTTGTAGGCATATGGGTCATTCGTCTGTCTTGATATGCCATTCGCTTCGCTTGTAAGCGAATGGCTATGTGAATGGGAGTCCATTCGCTTGGTACATCAGCGAATGAATCCCCTGCCTATACATACACTTTAATTTATAATCTAATTAACTAATCGAGTATAATTATTGATATTGTGTCGATACTCTGTCTGATTCTCTCTAGAACACACACACACACACTACACATAATAAATCCTAAATGATCAATCCTAAATGATCAATTAAACTATATCAAAGGACTAGATCTTAATTAATATAATCCAATTAGCTTCTGTATGATGAAACATGGACCATCAGACTATGATAAACAGTGGAAGAGAGCTAGGGCTCAACAAACCAAATTGGCAATGTACTTAAGAAACTAGGCTAGAGAAGGTTTCCATATGATCAAGAAAAGTGTAAAATATACCTTGAATGTGGAGCCTTTAATAACCTTGGAACAAAGAAAGGCCAAGAAAGCTCAAGAACTCCATGAAAGAGAATCGGTATATTCAGAATGGACTCTTCATGAAGAATTGAAATTCAAGATGTATATAACAAGGCCAAACAGAGATGTTGAACTTTATGGCAGAACTGGCAGGATCAAGTATGAGCTAAGTTTAAATTGTCACAAACTCTTTAACGACAAAAAGATACTTGGTAGAGTTGAATATGATAGTCAAATCAAGTATATGAATAATGAAGATATGACTGACATATTTGATATTGAGATCACTAAAACGCATGGACATTATGTTGAATTCTCCATGTTTCAACAAAGGGTAACAGCTATATCACAAAGGGTGGATTATGAAGAAGCTAAGAGAAAGAGACTTAATGAAAGACAAGATGTTGATACATTTTTTTGTCGTATTGGTCTTTGTAATAGTTTTGGTAAAATGCAATAAGTCAATTGGTTAGTTTTGTAATTATAGAAATGCCATTTGCCTGGCTTGTGTACGAATGGACATTTGTTTTGTCCGTACGCTTATTGATTAAGCGTATGATGGTTATTATAAGGCTATACGCCTGGTTGTAGGCCTATGGACCATTCCTCTATTTTGATACGCCATTCGCTTGTCTTATAAGCGAATGGCTAGGCGAATGGGAGTTCATTCGATAGGAATGTCAGTGAATGGATCTCTGCCTATACATACTCTGTAATTTATTATCTAATTAATGAATTGAGTATAATTATTAATATTGTGTCGATACTTTGTCTGATTCTTTTTAGAACACACACTGCACATAGTAAACCCCAATTGATCAATTAGACTATCAAAGAACTAGCTCTTAATGAATATAACCTGGTTAACTTTGGTATGATGAACGACATAGACCTTAATATCAATGATGTGCTTATTTGATTTATCTTTGTAATTTTGTGTTTCATGAAATTATGCTTTTATGCTTTGATATGTAATGCCTTAATGGCAAACTTTAAATTTTTGATTATTTCCTATTTAAGTAATGTAATTTACTATTTTGAAGGATTTGATGTATATTTTGAAAGTTTGTAAGTAATTTTTAGTGTGTGTTGGTTACATCTGAGTTGATTTAATCAAGGGGAGATTGTTGGTTCCAAAGAGCGATTGAAATATTCTTAACCTCCCTTGAAGTCGCTAAGTATGGAATCTGTGCAAACCAGTTCACTCAGAGCAAGCAAATACTTCTTCAAGCATCATATCTTCTACCGAGCAAGATAAGTCTTCCAAAACTTCTAAGTGTTTAGTTCGAGCAAACTAACACTTCATCAAGCAAGGGATGTCCTCGAGCATATAAGTTTGTTATCAAGCAAACTTGTTGAAGAGCAACTGCTTAAAAATGGTTCTCGAGCAACTTTGTGGGTCGAGCAAGATGTTGCATGAATAAAACATCACGAGCAGGCTAGTAGGGAGTTACTGAAGTTATCTAAGTGATACTCCTAGCAAAGTTCAGTCTCGAGAAACTCAACAGTAACCGAGCATACAATTGGTTGTTCTAATAAAACTAAGTATAAAATAAAGTGTTTCTAGAAAGGATTCTCTTACTAGTGGTAGCATAATGAGCAAAGTTTGGCTTGCTTGTGAACTGAAGGCATGTTTGAGAGGAATTGCTGCCTGATGCAATTATTCCAAGTATGAGGCTTGCTCGTAAAAAACCAATACTTTCTTGAAGATTACTGTAAAGTATATTCGTTAATTTTCAAACCCGAAAACCCGACCCGTTTTTAATTTTTTTGTTTTTTATTCATATATATAACTTTCATAATGTTGTTAATAAATCTCAAGTTTCATTTCCTGTATTTAATGTGGCATTCGTCAATTTTGAACTTATTCATAATTCACCTTTCAATCATGTGATTATTTACGCAACTATTTTTTTCACCACCCCTGTAGTGCTGCATATTCATTTAAAACATTCATAATCAAAATCATCTATACATATCCCATACAATTCACTTAAATTATTCTTGAACCATCATCATCATCATCATCATCATCATCTTTTCATATGTTATGTTAATTAACTAATAAAAACAATGAATGTTTTAATTAATTAAAATTAATTGAAAGAGTTAAACACTTTGAAACCCTTTAACCATTCTAATTTTTGTTTTTAATTATATTAAATATGATTAATTTTCATAATATCTATAAAACATAACAACTGAATATTTTCACTATAAAAGGAGGACTAATCCTCTGCCATTTTCACACCTCACAACATTATTTTCTTAAGTTTGAAAGCACTAACAAGTAAATTTATGATTTTATACATTTTATAGCTTTTGTTTTGATTTTACCTTGAATTTTCATACTTGTTCACTTTGATTTCTCAAAATTTTGGATCAAACCTAGTTATTTTGTAAGAACAAGCATGACCATATATTTATCTAAATCTTATGATCCATTAACGATCATAAACTTTTACGTGCTTTCATTTAAATATGATGATTTTTACAAAATTGTTTTATATAAATTTTTCTTTAAAATAGAACTAATATTCAATATCTTTAAATAATTAATTATTGTTTATTTTTGTTCAATATAAACTAATTTGTATAATTTCTTTTAGTATACTTTATGAGAAAAACCTTTAAATTAATTAATTAATAAATTTATTATGTTACTCAAAAACGAAACGTTTAATCATAAATTGGTTTTAATCTTTTTATTTAAGCTTAAATAAATAATTTATAATTATTCATTTATAAATATTTCTTCAACTAATAAATATCAAATGGTTTATATAAACTTTAATTCATTTGAGTAAATTAATTTTAAATAAAAAAGGCTTAAGTTCTCAATTTGTCGTAGTATTAGTTTCATTTAGACTCGTTAAAATCTAGCATACTTATTTACTTGATTAGGATAATTCATTAAGAAGCAAATCAGATTGGCACCTAGCAAAGATAATGAGTTGCCTATGCAATTCTAACGGGTAGTCAGAGTTTGTTTTGCTTCTAAATTTATCACGTGGTAATTGGATGACCAAGTGGAATTGAAGAACGAAGACAAAACTCAAGATGATGAGGATTTCGTTGATACATTTGTTAGTCGTCTTGATCTTTGTAATTGTTTCGGTCAAATGCAATAAGTCAAGGGGTAAATTTTGTAATTATAAAAATGCCATTCGCTTGGCTTGAAGGCGAATGGACATCTTTTCCATACGCCTATTGATTAAGCATATGATGGTTATTGTAAGGCCATATGCCTGGTTGTAGGTATATGGGTCATTCATCTATTTTGATACGCCATTCGCTTGGCTTGTAAGCGAATGGCCAGGTCCATTCACTGGGTATGTCAGTGAATGGATCCCCTACCTATACATACACTTTAATTTATCATCTAATTAACTAATCGAGTATAATTGTTGATATTGTGTCGATACTCTGTCTGATTCTCTCTAGGACACACACACACTACACATAATAAATCCCAAATGATCAATTAGACTATATCAAAGGAGGAGATCTTAATGAATATAATCCAATTAGCTTCTGTATGATGAACGCATGGACCATCCAACTATGATAAACAGTGGAAGAGAGTTAGGGCTCAACAAACCAAATTGGCAGCGTACTTAAGAAACAAAGCTAGAGAAGGATTCCGTATGATCAGGAGAACTGTAAAATATACCTTGAATGTGAAGCCTTTGATGACCATGGAACAAAGAAAGGCCAAGAAAGCTCAAGAACTCCATGAAAGAGAATCGGTATATTCAGAATGCACTCTTCACGAAGAATTGAAATTCAAGATGTATATAACATGGCCAAACAGAGATGTTGAACTTTATGGCAGAACTGGCGGGATCAAGTATGAGCTGAGTTAAAATTGTTACAAACTCTTTAACTATAAAAAGATACTCGGTAGAGTTGAATATGATAGTCAAATCAAGTATATGCATAAGGATGATATTACTGACATATTTGATATTGAGATCACTAAAACGGATGGACATTATGTTGAACTCTCCATGTTTCAACAAAGGGTAACAGCTATATCACAAAGGGTGGATTATGAAGAAGCTAAGAGAAAGAGACTTAATGAAAGACAAGATGTTGATACATTTGTTTGCCGTATTTGTCTTTGTAATAGTTTTGGTCAAATGCAATAAGTCAATGGGCTAGTTTTGTAATTATAGAAATGCCATTTGCCTGGCTTGTGTATGAATGGACATTTGTTTTGTCCGTACGCATGTTGATTAAGCGTATGATGGTTATTGTAAGGCTATACACCTGGTTGTAGGCGTATGGACCATTCATCTGTTTTGATACACCATTCGCTTAGCTTATAAGCGAATTGCTAGGCGAATGGGAATTCATTCGATGGGGAATGTCAGTGAATGGATCCCTGCCTATATATACTCTGTAATTTATTAGCTAATTAACGAATTGAGTATTATTATTGATATTGTGTTGATATTATGTCTGATTCTTTCTAGAACACACACTACACATAGTAAACCCCAATTGATCAATTAGACTATATCAAAGAACTAGCTCTTAATGAATATAACACGGTTAGCTTTGGTATGATGAACGAAATGGACCTTCACAAGATCAATGATGTGCTTATTTGATTTATCTTTGTAATTTTGTGTTTCATGAAATTATGCTATTATGCTTTGATATGTAATGCCTTAATGGCAAACTTTAAATTTTTGATTATTTCCTATTTAAGTAATGTAATTTACTATTTTAAAGGATTTGAAGTGTATTTTGAAAGTTTGTAAGTAATTTTTAGTGTGTTTTGGTTGCATCTGAGTTGATTCAATCAAGGGGAGTTTGCTGGTTCCAAAGAGTGATTAAAATATTGTCAACCTCCCTAGAAGTCGCTAAGTATGGAATCTGAGCAAACCAGTGCACTCATAACAAGGCAAATACTTCGTCAAGCATGATATCTACTACCGAGCAAGATAAGTCTTCTAAAACTTCTAAGTGTTTAGTTCGAGCAAACTAACACTTCATCAAGCAAGGGATGTCCTCGAGCATACAAGTTTGTTATCAAGCAAACTTGTTGAAGAGCAATGGTTCTCGAGCAACTTTGTGGGTCGAGCAAAATGTTGCATGAATAAAACATCACGAGCAGGCTAGTAGGGAGTTACGAAAGTTATCTAAGTGATACCCCTAGCAAAGTTCAGTCTCGAGAAACTCAACAGTACCCGAGCATACAATTGGTTGTTTTAATAAAACTAAGTATAAACTGAAGTGTTTCGAGAAAGGCTCCTCTTGCTCATGGTTGCATGTCGAGTAAAGTTTGGGTTTCTTGTGAGATGAAGGCATGTTTGAGAGGAATTGTTGCCTGATGCAGTTATTCTAAGTATGAGGCTTGCTCGTAGAAAACCAAGACTTGCTTGAAGATTAATTTAACGTACATTCGTTAATTTTCAAACCCGAAAACCCGACCCGTTTTTAAATTTTTTGTTCTGTTTTTATTTATACATATAACTTTCATAATGCTATTAATAAATCTCAAGTTTCGTTTCATGTATTTTATGTGGCATTCGTCAATTTTGAACTTATTCGTAATTCACCTTTCAATCATGTGATAATTTATGCAATTATTTTTTCACCACCCTTGTAGTACTGCATGTTCATTTAAAACATTCATAATCAAAATCATCTATACATATCCCATACAATTCACTTGAATTATTCTTGAACTATCATCATCATCATCATCATATGTTATGTTAATTAACTAATAAAAACAATGAATGTTTTAATTAATTAAAATTGATTGAAATAGTTAAACACTTTGAAAACCCTTTAACCATTCTAATTTTTGTTTTTAATTATATTAAATATGATTAATTTTCATAATATCTATAAAACATAACAACTGAATATTTTAACTATTAAAGGAGGACTAATCCTTTGCCATTTTCACACCTCACAACATTATTTTCTTAAGTTTGAAAGCACTAACAAGTAAATTTATGATTTTATACATTTTATAGCTTTTGTTTTGATTTTACCTTGAATGTTCTTACTTGTTCACTTTGATTTCTCAAAATCTTGGATCAAACCTAGTTATTTTGCAAGAACAAGCATGACTATATATTTATCTAAATCTTATGATCCATTAACGATCATAAACTTTTACATGCTTTCTTTTAAAGAACATGATTTTTACAAAATTGTTTTATTTAAATTAATCTTTAAAATAGAACTAATATTCAATATCTTTAAATAATTAATTATTGTTTGTTTTTGTTCAAGATAAACTAATTTGTATAATTTCGTTAATATAATTCATAAAAAAAACCTTTAAATTAATTAAGTAATAAATTGATTATGTTATTCAAAAACGAAACATTTAATTATAAATTGGTTTTAATCTTTTTATTTAAGCTTAAATTAATAATTTATAATTATTCATTTATAAATAATTCTTCAACCAATAAATATCAAATGGTTTATATAAACTTTAATTCATTTGAGTTAAATTAATTTTAAATAAAAAATGCTTAAGTTCTCAATTTGTCGTAGTATTAGTTTCATTTAGACTCGTTAAAATCTTGCGTACGTATTTACTTGATTAGGATAATTCATTAAGATTATTCGTTATGATTATCCGCCTCATTTGTTCGACTCGTTCAAACTATCATCCTTGTTTCGAGGTGAGTTTCTCATAACCCCTTTTAACGTTTTGCATACTTTTGGGGTGTAGTATGTCACAAGTTTTTATCTCGTTGGTTATGCGCTTGTTTTACAAACTGATTCACATATATCAGACGTGCTAATATTATTTTTGCATATTGTTTATGTTTATGCGTGAACTTGCTTGCAACGTGTTTACTGTTTTTATGGTGGAAGTTATCGAAACACATACACATAGTGGGAGGGTCCAATGAGACGTACTTGCACCGTCTAATGTAACGACTTCGGTTGTATCGTATGGTGGTTCTCATTTCCTCTATTACTACGACTTCAGCCTAAGAAATGGGAGGACGACACTAGTTGATTTCATCTACTTTACGCTTGAATATCTATTGCATGACGACCGTTGTATCGCGTATTTTATCTGCATGTATATATATACACATACACACAAACTTATGAAAACTCATCAACATAAGTTGTTAACAAAATATATTATTTTAAACGTGCTGCAGGCTGATACGATGAAGTGCCATGACAAGAAAACTAGTTATACCTTATGATTATTTTAATGAACAATATTTGTTTCGTTCCGATGTAATAATGTTTGTCTTATTATCAAACTATTTATGTATTTGCGAAGTTATGAAATAAAATAAATATATTGTCACTATTAATAGTGTTACGAACTTATGAGTGATCTGTATGTTGCACACGGGCGTATTCCACTTAAAACCGGGGTGTAACAATTACTAAGGTCAATGGCCGTGCTCGAGATAGACTAAAGTTTGCCCGAAAACCTTTTTATACTTATGCAATTTAATGCTTTTCTAGATTTTATGGTTTTTTGAAGGAATGTTAGGGTTTCTATAAATATAATGATAGATGACAATAATAGGATACCTTTAACACCTCTGACTTACTATCGGAGCAATTATTAGTTGTTTCCCGCTGACCTTATTTAGAGGTCTTCAAGTATATTTTTTTGTTCCTCTTAATCCAAGTGTGACAAACGACTGACAACTTTGCTAATAATATGTTTAGTAGGGATGAGTTCGGTACCAATACTGAAAATCGCAAAGTTCTTGTACCGGTACCAGTAACGAAATGTTCGGTTCGAGACCGGTATGGTACCAAATCGGTTTTGAATTCAATACCGGTACCAATTGGTACAAGTACCGAATTTGCTCATCTATAATGTTTAGCCACTCTACTTTTACAATGTATTTAAATTCTTTTGTTTCTCTCTTTTAACTACACTAATATTTATATTTTTTTTGTTTTACGTTTTGATGTTCTCTTCTCCATTGTTATATGTTATCTCTATTGGTTGGTATACCGAATGTCAGTACTGTACGAGTGGGTTAACAATCTAGTTAACAAGAAAGATTTAAGAGCATTCACATCAGGTCCTTTAAAATATTTGTGAGAGAAATCTCTAAAAAATTTTAGAGAATGGTAAGTGGTTGTGAGTAGAGAAGAGAGTAAATTTTAAGTAAATTTGGAGAACCACTGTTCATTCTCTATTTATTTTTTAATATATTTGAAAGTGGTTGTGAGTGGAGGAGAAAGAAAAGATATTGATAATGATGTAAAATATTATTATTTAATTGTATATGAGAGAGAAAATGTAGTGTTTTTTAGTGTAATTATAGAGATGGAGATGGAGGATGTGATGTGAATGCTCTAAGAAAGAAAATCAAACACAATTAGTATTTAAAATTAAAAAAATATTGTTAATATATATCAATCTTCTAAGATGGGAAATAGAAAAGAGCACATGATAGTGTAAAGTTAAAATGAAGGATAAAAATAAAAAGTGTGAGAAAGATTTGTGAACATACAAAAAATTATTTAAAAATAAATTCATAAAAAGTAATAAAAAAATCATAACTTACAAAATATAAATAAAAAACGAAAAAAAAATAAAAAACTAAAATGTTTCGTCATCATTCCCGTTCAAAAAAAATAATAAAAAAAAAATACAAAAAATAAAAGAAAAATGATGAAAAGACACAATGGCGAGAATGAACAAAAGACACAAATGTAACTAAAAAAAGACAAAATAAATCGAAAAATATAACACAATGCCCAACAAAATATAACACAATGTTGAGTAATATAACGCAATATAAAGAAAATAAAGACACAATGTCAAGAAAAAAAGACACAATTAATGACGAATATAAGTACAAACACAATGATAAACAAAAAGACACAATGACTTTTGTCACTTACCATTGTGTTTTTTATAAGAACGAGAAATACTGTGAAAACATTTTGTACTTTTTTCGTTTTTTTATTATATTTTGCGGTACGGTTATTTATTTATTTTTTTTTTTTGAAGGTTTTTGTGTATGACTATGTCTGCGTTACTTTTTTTTATTATTATATTAGATTGTGTTTGTTTTTGTTATAAGGTCTACAAAAAGCCTATGCAGACATAAGCTTTTAAATACTGTTTGTTTTTTTTTTTTAAAAAGAAATCTGAAAACTCCTATTATGGTCTTAAAAATATAAGCTAATATCATCATCTTTACACTTCTTCACACTTTTTAACATCATATCAACACCCAATTTCCAACACCTCCACCACCTACCGTCCACCACCACCACCACCCAACATCCACCGTCCGCCGCCACTACCGTCCGCCGCCACCACCACCCACCGTCTGCCACCACCACCGTCAACCACTCACCACCACCACCGTCCATCACCACCACCACCACCCCGTTGGCCACAACCACCGTCCACTACCACCACCACCATCCACCATCACCACCACCCACCGTCCGTTGCCACCACCACCATCCACCACATCCCGCCACCACCACCACCCGCCGTCTGTCGCCACCACCATCCACCACACCACCCCTCCACCACCACCCACCGTCCGCCGCCACCACCACCCGCAACAACCATCCACCACCACCATAGTCCACCACCACCCATTGTCGGCCACCATCACCGTACACCACCCACCACCATAACCGTCCATCACCACCACCCATCGTTCACCGCCTACCGCAATCGTCTACCACCACCCACTTCCATAGTTTGTACACTACTATCAATTATATTAGTAATCTATAAACGTTAAATGACTTTTATCTACTGTAATATATATGATACCACATCTTTAGGGGGTGTTTGGGATTCCTTATTTTACCTCCTTATAACTTTTCATTAAGTTAATAAGTTGCAAAAGTGTAACTTATAGAACTTTTTCTCTCACATCAAAAGCAATCCCAACTTTTTTATTACTTTTCAAAAACTTTATAAGTCATAAGTTGATGAAAATAAACAATCTCAAGCACCCCTTAGTTGCAGACATTAAATATTGCAAATTAATAACAAACATCACCTGACCCTTCTCAATTTTTTTTTTATCTATTTTTGATTTTTTTTGTTACTTTCCCCTGACAAAACAAAACAAAACAAAACCATCCTCTTGTGGAATCTTGAAGCATCATCAGCCCTAATTTCTTTTGTAGGTGAATTTACTTACCACTTTCTTTCACGATTCATCGCCACAGATACTAATTTCAGTTTGTAACTAATTATTCAATCAAATTGCAATCAATCACTGATGATGACCACAACTACTACTGCTTCTGCACATTGTTCGTTGAGTCAGAATAATAATAATTCCAGAAAGCTGAATACTGAGTCAATTCCATCATCAAGTCTAATCTTTCGTTCTAGTCTTGGAATCACATCTACCTCTGGTGCTTCACTTTCCTCCAAGGTATTGTCTGTTTCAATTTTATATGTTTGAAGCTGTAATTAACTGCTTTTATATGTTGAGATTTTGGGAAATAGAATCCTCATTATATACTTGAATGAATTACACACATATTTATTTATTACGTTTCCTTCTTCGCCAGAAAACCAAAAATAACTTCATACTACATATATGCAGTATATTATACAGTACATATGATATTAGTACTACATATATGTAGCATGGTGCACCGAATATATGTATGTATATACATACTACATAAATGTAGTATGGAGTTAGTTTTCTCACGAAGAACGGTTTTCTCATTATTTCTACCCTATACACAAACTAGTAGTAAATATGCTCATCTGTATCACCAACATTTTTTTATAACCATCAATGCAAGGTGCCATTTACTTTCATTTGGGTTTGATGGATACAGGGCTCTGTAGGTCGATTGTGTGCTCTACCTGGAATTGGTGATATATTTTCAGAGAAGCAACCAACGCCAATTCTTGATACAATTGAAACCCCTATGCACCTAAAGAACCTATCCCATAAGGTGCTTGCTTGTTTAATAACTTATTTTTTGTTTTGTTTTGCAATTATGGCAGCCTTTCATTGATCGAGCTATCTGTAGGAATTGAAACAATTGGCTGATGATATTCGCTCAGAGTTGACTTTTATAAGAAATGAAACGCAAAAGTCGGTCAAAGGTAGCATGCCTGTGGTGGAGTTGACCATTGCTATACACCATGTCTTTTCTGCTCCCATGGATAAGATATTGTGGGATGCTGGAGACCAAGTAAGACTCTCCCTATCTTTTTTCTTATTTCCTTTAGGTCTGTCTGTAAACAAAACAAATTTATGTTTGTATATTTAACAAACAAACGAACATGAACACAAGTTTTTGTTCATGTAGTCAAACGAACAAGCATGAACAAATTTCTCATTTGTTTATTTAAATTCGTGTCTGTTTCTTTGTTTATATCACTTTTAATTGGTTTTATTTTAGCTTTATTCTTCAGTTATGTTGGTTCATGGACGGTTCGTTTACAGTAGGTGCTCAGGCAAAGCGCGGCGCATGGAAAACGAACATATTCATTTTCTTAACCAATGTCGAACATAAATGAAGACAGTTAATTTTCTCAACGAATGAGCACTAACAAGAAAACCCCGTTCGTTTAATTGTTCGTGTTTGATTATTTGCTTGTTTAATGTTAAACGAGCGAACACCAACATTAAGGGCTTAGTTTTCTATCTCCAAATCTTATTGTTATTGCATACAATCTCCTAAATAATTTTATTTAAATCTTTAGATTTTGCTTCTAATACTATTGGTCTTGTATAAGTGGCATATTAATTATTTCCAATATTTTTTAAGATATTGGACAAAACAGCGTGTGTCACACGACCCGACCCTTTACATTCGGACACATGCTAAATAGGGACCCTGTATGCCCAAGCCTGCTTTTTGTAGGTTTAAAATTGGGCAAGTTTCAATGAAACTTGTTATAAATCTTTTAGCCACATAAGCATTTTACCCGTGAAAATTACCCGAATTAAACAATATTGAAAATTCTAGCAGTTTAATATGAAGTTCAGATTCCAATTACCAAATAAGAAATCAAGTATAAGTAGGTTATAATTTATCGCATCTGCTTTTACAACTTAATAATAAAGATCATCAAGATCTGTTTTACCCACAACTCTTTTTTCTTATGTTTAGATTTATGTAAAGTAATCATCTTAATGATAGAATATGATACACTAATGATGATTAATTGTTTTAAAATGTTAACAGACTTATGCACATAAGATTCTTACCGGAAGGCGGTCTGTTATGCATACACTTAGACAAAAGAACGGTATTTCCGGTTACACTTCTCGTTCCGAGAGTGAATTTGATTCCTTTGGTGCAGGCCATGGATGCAACAGTATTTCTGCTGGTCTTGGTATATCTGTCCCGTCTTTGTTCGCTTCTATTCACTTGATCCACTTAATAATGATATGTAAAAAATTAAAAATTCAAGTTTGCAATAAAAAGCACAACAGCAGGGTATGCAGTAAGCAGTTCCATAACAAATTACCTTTTCATCCTTGGGTCATTACATATCAGTTTTTTTTTTCCTATTTTGTTAGGGTGAATTTCATATATATCCTTGAAAACTTTTAAAATATCATATATACCCAATAAAACTTAAGGTATCATATATATCCTTAGAAACTAAGTCAAATACAGATTTATCAATGTCAAAAAGTGATTTAAGAATATGATCATTCTAACCTTATTTCTTAATAGCATTAGAGTTTCATATTTATCCGATTTTTACCTTAAAGGTTTTTATATTTATCTACCAACAAATAAGTCATGATCTTTTTTCCGGTTTTCTTTTATAAGTTTATCTCAATACATCTATAACAAAAAAAAGGTAATAAAAAATATAAAACACTTGATGCAATAATGGTCATATTTTATTATTTCAAAATTAAATATTTTATTCATTTACAGGATCTGTGTAAATATTTATTCTTTATAAAAAGATTAAATATGGCTTTTAACATAATAAGATTGTTGTGATTTTAATACAAAGGGTAGAGTTAATAAAGAAATATTATAAAAGCTTAATTTTGTAAACGTAAAGGACAAAAATACAATACTTTTTATTTCACAACAAGAGAAATGAAAATTAAATATTAGTACACAAACATATGTTTGTATACTGAGAAGAAAATAAATGGATTTAGAGATTTTGCAAGTGATTTGGAAAGCCAGCTGAACTTCATTCAATTATACTTCTAAAAGAATTTGAAAAAAGTTACAATTGGTAAATATTCAAAAATTATTAAGAAAGGGTACATATGATATATTAAATTTAGGTTGGGTATATGTGATATTCAGGTATGTTTCTAAGGGTATATATGTAATTCTCCATTTTATTTTCAAAGTATACTACAAAAAGTACTTTCAGGGTATGGAAATGCATAAATAGTGAACAAGATACTGAATTCATAAGTTGTTGGTGCACGTGAATTTTTTAATTGAATTTCATTTAAAATGTGAAATGGTTGTTGTATGTATAGGAATGGCAATTGCACGGGATATTAGAGGGAAGAGAGAACGCATAGTTGCGGTTATAAACAATGAAAGTATTACGTCGGGCCAACTTTTTGAGGCTATGAGCAATGCAGGATATTTGGATTCAGACATGGTTGTGATATTGAATGATAGGCGTCAATCGTTACACTCAAAACAAGAGGATGCTCCTAAAACAACAATAAATGCACTCTCAAGTGCTTTTAGCAAGCTGCAGTCTAGCAGATTGTTCCGGAAGTTTCGAGAAGCCGCTAAGGTATTATTTTCGTCAAATCAAGTTGCTCACACAGTCACACTCCTTTCCCAACAATTTTATGTCTATTTAAATATATTCTGTGAAAAGCTTCTTTACTATTTGCATGTCCTACAAAATAGCAATACCTATTAAGAATCCTAGCAATGATTGTGAATGTAGGCAACACTGATGTTTCTTAACCAAAATATGTGTTGATAGTATTTACAGTACAAAAAGTTTATTTAGGGTTAAATTAAGTCTTATTGGACTACTGGAGACAACCTACATCTCCAAAGCAATTTAGGGGCGGCAGTTTCTGACATGATCTGAACACGACAAGGAAAAAAAACAGGTTTTGGTTCGGGCTAAAATGACCCGTTTTCTTAAATTGGTCATCCCGAGCACGACCTGTTTAAGAAATGGGTCAATCTGAACAAGACCAGCTAAAATGTGTTTAGCTTGTTAACCCTCTTTAGAGTTTTTAAAAAAGTTAATATTTTGATTTTAGAAAATTGATTTTAGAAATGAAAAGTGTTAAAATTTAATGTTAAGTATTTTTATTTTTAATTTTTCAAATAACTATTAATTTTTAAAAGTGAATTTAATTTCCATGTGGATATCTACTTTTCAATTGTAACAATTTTAATTTATTAGTTCTAGCTATTCATTCTTCGATTATTCCCATTCGCTTTTAATCTCAAGCTAAGTTTAGAGACCGAAGTTTGTTAATTGAGAATGCGATAAGTACTCAAAAATAATTAAAATAACGCAAAATATAAAATGGTTTCATATAAATTGGGGAATTGTAGTATAGTTAATTGTTTAAATTGTTACTGACACTAGGCATTACTTATATATATAAATGAAAATAAAATGGGTTGACCCGAACACGGCACGATTTGAAGTGGGTTTGCATGACACATATAAGTATATGGGTTAGGTTACGGTTGAATAATTTAACCCACCATCCTGACATAATTTACACCCTTAGAAAGCAAAGCATGTTAGTATTTTCTTTGGTTTGGTCTTGTCATATGGCATGCATGTGATAATGTTGATGTAACATAATGAAATAACTAACTTTGATGATTCAAGACAGTTATACAATTTATGATCTCATGTTGTAGGGTTTAACAAAGAAAATTGGTAAGGGTATGTACGAATGGGCGGCCAAAGTGGATGAGTATGCGCGTGGTATGCTCGGTCCACCAGGGTCAACTTTATTTGAAGAACTCGGTTTATATTACATCGGCCCTGTGGATGGTCACAATATTGAAGACCTTATTTGTGTTCTTAATCAAGTGGCATCCTTGGATTCAACGGGTCCTGTTTTGGTTCATGTTATAACAACTGAAGATAAAGAAACGCGAGAGGAGAAGCAAATTGGGATACCTAAAAAAGACAACCAAGGTATGTGCTTTTATACCATCTTTACTCACTTTACAATGCTAATTACATAAATGGTCACTGTGGTTTGGCAATAACAAGTTTGGGTCTAACCTTGAAAAGTAACATGTTTGTGATTTATGGTTTTCAGTATGTAACATATTTGTATAATTAACTCTTGTTTTTATTTTTTTTGAACGTTTTGCACCTAATTTTTTTTATTTGTAAACTATTTATTTTTTTCAATTTATTGTATTCCTTTTACTGAGTACGATGATGATGATGATGATGATGTATTCCTTTTACAATCGAAGTTTATTTTTTAAATTATTTTTTCTTAATATATTATATATGTGACCGTTTTGAGACATACATGAAATTTTTTATTTAATTTCTATTTCTCATTTTTTGCAACCATTTTGGGACGAGAATTTAGTTTTATTTTCTTTTTTCCATTTTTACCATGTTGCAACCGGATTTTATCTTTTAACTGTAACTTATATATATGTTTTCAGTTTTTCGACTGAAATTGTGATTTGGTCGTTTTGAGATTGACATTTATTCTCTCTTCTCAAATATCTTCCATCTGTGTAATTAACTCTAAACTATAATATACTTTCCACTAAATACTCAGATGGGAGTACACTAAATCATATTTGCTCTATTTGATACGTTATACTTATAATATATTATATGAAACAGATCCTTATGAGTTGGACCCACAACCGAGTAACCGAACCCAAACTTATAGTGACTGGTTTGGGGAGGCGTTGACCATGGAAGCACAGCTGGACAAAGATATTATGGTGGTTGCTGCGGGAACGGGGGCGGGAATGGATCCGTCACTTAAATTCTTTCACGATAAGTTCCCGGACCGAATATTTGATGTCGGGATGGCGGAACAGCACGCGGTCACGTTCTCGGCTGGTTTATCATGTGGTGGATTGAAGCCGTTTTGTATAATACCGTCTACGTTTCTTCAAAGAGCATATGATCAGGTTTTTTTTATTCAGAGACTCAATGGTAGAAAACATTCTCTATTGGTCATTGTTCTTTTATTGTGTATGCCAAACGTTTAAGTTACATACTTGAGGTTGTCAGTTGTTCAAAAACTGGGAGTTTACTTATGAATGGGTTGATAATCAGAGTCGGCCCAATAGCATAGCAAACCAAAGCCCTAGCTTTAGGCCCCCAAACTTTAAAGGCCTCATTTTCTAAAATATTCATATTAATAAGTACCTTACATTTTTATCAAATAGGCTTTCGGTAGTCTGGCGGTTTGCATGCTGCTTTCTTTACATGTGGTCATAGGTTCAATTCTCTATTGGGTGTGCTATTTACTTTTTTTGTAATAAGTTTTCCTACTATCAATTACTTTTATAATACCATGTAATATAATTTCTAATGCTTCCCATTTGTTTTAAGATATTAAATGTGTTCTCAGTATACTCTATTGAAAAGTTTTTCCATCAAATTTCTAATTTTTCCTACTATCAACTACTTTTATAATATCATGTAATAAAATTTTCTAATGCTTCCCATTTGTTTAGGATATTAAATGTGTTCTCTGTATACTCTATTGAAAAAGTTTTTATCAAAACTAACAAAGGAATTTCATCAAAAACTAGCAAAGGAAACTGCATATATACAATATATGAAGATAGTATTACATATAATCTTGTTCCATATTGATTAGAAAGAAAAAAAAAACTTTATCGTGTTGAATAAGTTTCATTTCTGCTTGGATGATTTTGGTTTATTATTTTTCCTTAGATGAATCTACTAAGCTCATTAGTTTGTTTATATATGCTAAAGTTCTTTTTTATCTGCTTTATAGTGGTCGATCTTGAGTCGAGGTAGCTAAAGCGTCCCATATAAAATCTTATTAGTTAATTTCATCATATTTTCAACATGTTAGGATTGCAAGCAAAAGAAAATTTTTTTTTTTGAAGAAAGGCCCCATGTATTTTAATCCGCTTTAGGCCCCCAAAACGGTTGGGCTGCCACTAGGTTGATTTCGGCTGTGATTAAACTGACAAAGTAGTTGATAAGAAAAACTGCACTAAAATCTTTCTTAATGTATAAAATATTTTTTTGAAGAAAGGCCCCAAGTATTCTAATCCGCTTTAGGCCCCCAAAATGGTTGGGCTGCCACTAGGTTGATTTCGGCTGTTATTAAACTGACAAAATAGTTGATAAAAAAATTGCACTAAAATCTTTCTTAATGTATACAACCTCTAAATCGTTTATAATTTATATTATTTTTACTATCATTTTTTGTAATCATTATTATCGCATTACAACTATTTATAATAAATATTAAAAGTTGGCCTAACATGTGTTGGCATGTAAAACTATTTTGAACAATGCTAAAACTTAGAGATGTACATGGGTGGGCTTTGGGCTCAAATTGAACTAGAGTTTTTTTAAAACGATTCTGTTTCAGTTTTTTTCGGTTTTTAGTTTGAATTCAATTCGTTTTTTTTTGTGTTGCCATTTGAGCTTGAAATTTCTAGGCCGAAAAGGAATTTGGCAATTTTTATATAATTAGTGCCTTACTAATTACTATACATTTTGGCTAGTATATTGGGTTACACAATTTATTGTGTTCTTATAGATATAAAACAAAACAAAACAAAAAAAGAAGAAAAAAAACCCACAGAAAGTACATAAATTCGGTTTGGTTATTTCGATTTTAGTTACATGCAAAACCAAACCTAAACCTTAAACTGAACCGGAAATTTGGTTTTTACGAAAACATAAAAGCAAACCGTTGGTTTTTGTTTGAATTTGGTGTTTCAGTTTTTTTAGTTTCAGATCTGTTTTACCGGCTACATGTACATCCCTAGCAAAATTGAGCCGTTTTAACTCCTGTCACTCAACTTGCCTCACCTGCTCATCTAGCCACCTCTATTTTTGTCTATGTTGATCCTATTTTTTTAGTATTTTTGATATAAGTGTTCTTTCTATTGTCAAACATATTTTTATCAATTTCAGAAACAGAAATAGGGTATTAACTGATCCTGTTTGTATTGCATGTGTTTAGGTGGTTCATGATGTAGATAGGCAAAAGATACCAGTACGTTTTGTAATTTCAAGTGCGGGTTTGGTAGGGTCGGATGGGCCCGCAAATGCTGGATCATTTGATATAACATTTATGTCATGTTTACCGAACATGATAGTTATGGCACCTTCTGATGAGGTGGAGCTTGCTAACATGGTCGCAACTGCAACTTGCATTGATGATCGGCCCGTCTGCTTCAGATATCCTAGAGGTGCTATTGTTAAGTCAAACACATCTGTCTGCCATGGAGTTCCCATTGAGGTCACATATCCATCTATTTCTTGTAAATCCTAATTTTATAGTATTTTTGTTATTGCAAAATGCAAAATAAGGAAATATGTGGCAAGAATAAACATTTTGGATGAATTACCGTGATTGTTTAAAATAATTTATTCTTGCCAAGTGAGTTGTTCAGTTTTTATTTTTCATCGGTGGAAAAAGGGACAGCCGGGTGTGGGTTAGCTGTAGGGATGTGTATAACTCTGAAAAAACTGATCCGAAGACCGAAAAGTTGAATCAAAATAACCGAATCCAAACAGAAATCGACGGTTTCGTTTTGTGCTTTCTGTTCAGTTTCGGTTCTGCATGTAATAAAAACCAAAAAAAAAAAGCCAACCAAACCAAATTTGTAGATTTTAGTTTTTATGTAATATAAGAATTTTATAAATGGTGTAACCCAAATATTTTATTCCTAAGTGTATAATAAACACATTATTATTTGTTAATTAAAAAAGGATTTTGACCCAAAATTGTTATTTTTTAGTCAAATTGTTTTTTTTTTCCTGCCCAGAATTTTGAATAACAAATGGCAAAACCGAAATTTTGGTTTGTGGATTTGGTTTAAGCCCAAAATCCACCAAACCAACACATGCACACCTCTAGGGTTAGGAAATTGGCTGGGCGGTCCCACAGCACTCTTTTTGTCTTTTTTTTTTTTGAAGTTTAGAGATAATTAATATGATTACAGAAAAGTATACTGTTACAATTACAATTTATCTTCTAATAATCTGATGTTGCATGTTTAATGCGTTTCAGTACACTTGAGACGACCTTCAACTCGTTTGACTTTTAAACTTGTAAGGTTAATTTTTTTGCTTAACCTGCCGTTAGGGGTAAAACAAAATCGGTTGATTGGTAGGTAAATGAGTTGAAATTTCACCTTTATTTAAGTGAAAAATTAATAACCTGTGTTTTTAAATGTTATGCATTAATGAAACTGGTCTTTTCTATAATTCAGTTTTAAAAGGAATATTAAAGCTATTTGGAAAAATACATAGGCTTTATTTCAGCTGAGTTAACTTTCATTAAATCTTCCTAAAAGGTATGTCAGTTTTGGTAAAATCTTTTGTTTGCCTAAATTTGGGTTTATAAATTTAAATAGAAAATTTTCATATTTCTTGTATTTCACATCTACTAATAACCTTGTGACATAATAATATAATTTTTTTTTCTCAAATAAAAATATAAAATTACCAAAAACTTGGAGGTGGCAAGATAACATTTTTTTCTCTTTTTTAGTTAAACTTATAAATACTTAATGTAAAGCTAGTTATGTTTGAGAGAATTCAACCCAGTAATAAGTAGATGGGTCAAAGTGTCAAACTCTTCTATGCTTGTTTATTATATATTACATTGTAAAAGGTAAAACAATCAATTGACATTTTATTTTTTGTTCAGATTGGTAAAGGAAGAGTTCTTGTAGAGGGTAAAGACATCGCTTTGTTGGGATACGGATCAATGGTCCAGAATTGCCTTAGAGCTCAGTCCCTTCTTTCAGAACTCGGGATCCAAGTAACAGTTGCCGATGCCAGATTCTGCAAACCCCTTGATATTAAACTTGTTAGACAACTGTGTGAAAACCACTCGTTCTTAATCACTGTTGAGGAAGGCTCAATTGGAGGGTTTGGATCACATGTTGCACAATTTATAACCCTTGACGGGAAACTTGACGGATCAATTAAGGTAATTTGTATTCATTGTATTGTTATTTATGTATCAGAACTGGACATCTTTAATTTTCATAGATGTTTAGCTTGTCCAATAGGATTAGGATCATTTCAGATCTTCCAAACAATTTAAGAACTTTAAGTACCGTTAACAACCAATCATTTTGTTTATTTTGCTTTTATAAATTTAATATTATTTGAGGGTAGTTTTGTAATTTATTTAACGTTTTATTTATGTTTACATATTGTAATTTGGTTATTACACACATATGTAATTAGGTTATCACGTATATGTAAACCTGTGATTACGTATAATAAATGATAAAACTACCATAAATAATATAAAGTATATAAAATAAATAAATTAAATGATTGGTTGTTGGGAGTTTTTGAAGTTCTTAATTTTTTTGGAGTTCTTAAGAGATCCAAAACCCGATATATGACTACAAATACTTTATTAATTTGAATATAAGTCTAATTTTTTTATTAAGATGGAAGGTTATTATGTTTTATATATTAAAATTTTACTTTGTTAAAGCTTTAGCTATTTAATCTGTCAAGATTAAAAAAAGATTTATCACGAGTGAAATCCATTTGTAGAAAACGGGTCAAATGCACAAAATATGTTGCTATCAATTTTTGTTTCAGTTTTATAAATAGTTGTTTGATGTGATGATTATTAAAACAAATTTATCACCTTTAATCAAGTTTTTTTTTTGTTAATTAGTAAGTGATTTATCTATTCATTCTGAATACGTATGATGTTTGATTCATGTTTATGTTGTTGCTAAATCTGTTATTTTGTTCGTTTCACCTATTCGAGATTAAACCTTAAATCTTGCATAAACCTGTGGAACTTTTGCAGTGGAGGCCGATTGTGTTACCAGACAATTATGTTGAGCAAGCATCACCAATGGAACAACTTGCTTTAGCGGGGTTAACTGGGCATCACATTGCTGCAACCGCGCTTAACCTGCTTGGTCGAACTCGTGAGGCTCTTCTTTTGATGTGTTAAACAAGACAACCGTTGGGGCGGGTTCTATACATTTAGTTCATTTATTCTGTCACTCATCCCTTGTGAACTTACTGACCTCAGCATATACTTTGTCATGTAACCCTGTTAATATGATCATAGATATGGTTTTGATTCGTGGGCTTGAGTTCTTGACAAATGCGATATAACCAAAAAAAACAAAATTTATTTAAATACTGTTTGTGTTCAATGTGGTCATCTTGTAGAAAGCAATGGAGAGTTGATTAATAAACTCTTTTTGTAACGTATTTTGAATTGCTACAAATCGCTCCAAATGATGAACTATATTTGATTATTAGTGATTTGAACTAGTTCTTTTGATTAATATTAAAAGCGGAATATTAGAATTGAGAATTTGAACGAACATATAAACCGGTTTAATGTGGAGAGAAAACAAAAAATTGTCACAAATCAATTAAAAATTAATTATTTAATCAATCGAATTGAATGCAGCTGGCTAGAGAATCATCAATCAAATATGAAATTGCAAAATAATACACTTAGTTGAGCTTTAGCTCTTATTATGGTTCAAAATATTATATTTAAACGTTTAGAACGAAACTTATGTACACTTAGGTGTTGTTTGTTTTTCTGAAAAAGGTTTGTGCTCTCTTTTGTTTGCGTCACGCAGACCACGAGCAGACATTGCCATCTGTAGCCTATTTGTTTTCTCAAATACGTTTCAATAAAAAACGTATGCGCAAGTTTTTGGTGCAGACTTGGCCTATCCACTTATGAGATCTTAAAGTTCTGTAGAGGGTTAAAACACCACACCCTATCAACACCTACTGTCCGCCACCAACCCCAGCCACCATTCACCACCACCACCACCACCACCCACCCACCCACCGTCCGCCACCAACCCCAACGTTCAGTTTTTACCTATTTTTTGTTTTAAATATGTTTATTTAACGAATTAATGTTTTGGTTTAGTTCCAGTTGCGTAATAATCCTGACTGAATTCACATCGAATAATCCCCGCAAAGTCTGGGTAAAACCTAGTTTTATCGTTTTTTGTCTTTAATGTGTTTGTTTTTGTTGCTTTTCTTAATAATTTATTTTTTTTGGCTTTAGTGGCGTAACGAACCTAACCGATAATTTGGAATTCGCGTGTCGTTGTAGTGGTTGTTATCCACATCGAGTTAAGTTTCGTATTTAAAACCCATACGTTGGTAAAACTAGAACGTTAAGATACTAGATTAAACAAAACATAAATTCATAAGAAAAAAAACTGAGCGTTACGATCAACATTAGTAAGACTTGTTACGCTACCGAGACTAAAAAAAGACAAATTCTTAAAATGAATACATTTAAAAACAAAAAAATATGACTGAAAAAAAAATCAAATAAAAAATAAAAAAAATTCATAAAGAGTATCTCAAGTAATAAAAAGCAGGTTGATTGATAAGAATATTATAATAAATGTGATTAGCATATAACTAAATAGAAAAAAAATAGTATTTTAATTTAAAATGTAAAAGGTGAATACAAATTAAATGAAAAAAACACTAGTTTGATGATAATTTTTAAAGGACACTAAAATGATAAATAGTTTTTCCGTCAATGTCTATTTGAGAAAAGACTTCACAAACCGATCTCTTTAATTGTTTTGGGTCGCGAAACATTTTATTACAATAGCGACAACGTCACAATATAATAAAAATATTTATTCATCCCCAAGATTATATATTTCAATATATAATTACATATTCCCTAATATAATGATATAAACAAATCAATATATAATTATATATTCACAAATACAATCATAATATTTACAAATAGAAAGCAAGGTTCATAATCTTGAATTGAGATAAAGTTATAACAAATATTAAAGTTACAATATATATTAAAAATATTTCTTATCCACAAGAATATACAATTCAATATAAATAAAAATATTTTTTTGACAAGAATATACATTCAAATATATTCCCTAATACAATAATGATATACACAAAATAAAAAAGTAGATTTCATAATCTTGACTTGATGAATGGGAAGGAGCTTTAAGTTTATCACCTACAATAGATATAGAGATAAAGTTATAACAAATATTAAACTATAAATTAATTAAAAAATTAAATATAATACTTATATGATTTCGTAGAATTTCATATAGCTACATTGCTTCTCATCAAAATCTACTGTATAATAGATAATGAGATAAAGTTATAACAAATTTGCTTTAAGTTTGTAACCTATAATAGATATTGAGATGACAACAAATTCATAAACTATAAGGTAATAAAAAAATATATAATATTTATCTGATTTCTTAGGTGTTGTTTGTTTTTCTGAAAAAGGTCTGCACAGCCTCTTTTTTCTGCGTCGTGCAGACCACGCGCAGACATTGCCATCTGCAGACTGTTTGTTTTCTCGAAGATGTTTCATTAAAAAACGTCTACACAAACTCTTCTTGGTGCATACTTGGTCCATTCACTTCTGAAATATTTTAAGGTCTGCAGAAGGTTAAAACACCACACCCTGCCAACACCCACTGTCCACCATCACCACCACCCACCGTTCATACGACCACCCACCGTCCACCACCACCACCACCCAACCACCGTCCACCACCACCGCCACCCACTGTTCGCCACCACCACCACCCACCTACCATCCACTGTCTGGCACCATCTACCACCACCACCACCACTATCCACCACCCACCATCGCCTTCTACCACCACCGCCTTTTTTCACCACCACCACCACCTACTACAACTATCACCATCCAGCACCACTACCACCCGTCATCCCCCGACACCACCTTCTACAACCATAGTCCACCACCCACCGCCATAGTCCACCAACCACCACCGCCTTCTACCACCACCACCCATTGTCCATCACCACCAACCATGTAACATTTCGGGTTTTCGTTTTCTTACTTTTTTAATCAATTACTCGGCGCGGGTTCTCCAGGTATTTTATCAATAAAAAAATCCTGTATTATTAGTATTATTTATTTATTTATTTTTTTCGATATTAACTATGAAAGATTTGCAAAATCAATCTTAAACTAACAAACCATCCACTTTTATACCCAACACCTAAGACCAAGAGTCTAATTGCAAATTTATAAAAAAATAATTCCTTCGTCTTTCCCATCCTCTCCCGTCGGCCATATCCCCCCCCACCCCACCCACCATTTCTTGAACCATAATTTACAGACCAAATTGTCACACCCCGACCAAAGGCGGCGGAACATGCTGGGGTGCAACCGATTGCCCAAGTACACAAGACACTATCTAAAGTGACAATATTTATTCAACTCATTTTATTTCAACAATTCAATAAACAACACATCTCGTTCACACAAACAAGTTGAATACAAGTAGCAATTATATTGTTCGTTTTACTAATATTCTAAAGGTCTTGGTAACGTTTTCGTCAAGTCCTCGAGTCAACAAAAGTCAAACCTGTAACATTTCATAAAATAAAGTTTGTTAATACAAAGGCTGGTGAGCAATTCATAAGATTGAGCATATAAGTATATAGTAATAGAAAAGCCACAAAACTTGTATATGAAACAATAAATAAAAGCCATAATTTGGATAAAATCGCTAATAGAATCACGTTAGCAACACCTGCCATAAGAGAATACCAGATGGTTCAGGATTTAATACAATATCGTTAATTGCATTACGTTAACGAAACCGTGCTATAAGAGAATACCAGATAGTTCACGGATTTATAGACTTCCACCAACCAAAAGCGATAAACACATAGGCAAATAAGCATAGAACACCAAATCGAGCAAGTATTTAAGTAATGTATACAATCACGTTTGTGGATTTAAGATTCAAGTAAATAAAGCATTTAGTTTGATAAGTATGAAATGTCACCCCAAAACGAAAGATGGAAAAAGGGGTATGAAAGTACTCACCTCGATTGACGAATTGAGAAACTAATAAGTGATCGACATATAGAAAGCTTGTAAACGAAACGAACGAATCCGACTTGAAAGCTAATTGAAAACGAATAAATAAAATATATTAATGAACTTTAACTTTAGTTGAAGTTACAGTTGAAACATTGGACAAGAAGGTTCGGTTGTTAATCGGATTACCGGTTAATTTGTTAACAATTAGGGACTCGTACTTAATTGATGATTAATATAAAAATAATATTATTTTATTTGGGCTTTTAAATAACTAAACCAATATTAAATAGAAACAAGACGGATTTTAAATCAAGGGTTCGGTTTTTATAAAAACGAATTGATAATAAAGTTTATAATAATATTATTAATGTTAAAGATAGAAATGATAATAATGATTTTAAAATATGTTATATATATATATATATATATATAAGATAAAGATGATAATAATACATAGAAATATTACCAATTGAGAAATGTTGTTAAAACTAAATAATAGTAGTAGTAATAATAAATATAATAATTATTACTTTATGGTTGAATACGTTATTAATAGATTTATAAGTTTTAATAATAATAATTATTATTATTATAAAAATTATATGTGCCATATTAATAATAACTAATACTTATAACATTTTAATAATAGTAGTATTAGTGATAAAAAATAATATAACTCGAGTGACGGCGACGTTGAATGGCAACTAGGCCCGACATGGGTTTCGGTTTAATAAAATAAGTGGATAATATTCACAATAATATAACATAATAATATTACTTAATAATCAAAATAATAATCTATTGTTATGAAAATAATGATAATAATACTTGTTTTGTTAAACAATAATAACAATAATAATAATGATAATAATAATAATAAATATTATTTTCTTCTTCTTAATAATAATAATAATAATAATAATAATAATAATAATAATAATAATAATAATAATAATAAGCCTTATTATAAGTTATGAGATTAACAAAATAAATAATATAATTCCAAACACTCTCCAAAGTCGGTTTACGGGGAACCGAACTCGTGACTCGATTACCGGTTATGAGTTAGACATAAAAACGATTAAAAACTCTAAATCTCATACTTACCATACAATGTTTGGCCGAGAACAGTTTGTCGGAGCCGAGCAGGGTCGTCGGAGATATAGGCTGCCGGAGAAAAACAAAGGTCGCCGGAGCCCATTCCGCCGCCGGAGGCGCGCCAGAAAAACGCACCAGAGAGAGAGGGACGAAGAGAGATAGAGAGAGAGAGAGAGACGGAGAGAGATAAAGAGATAGGGAGATCCGAGAGTGAGAGAAAGGGAGAGGCGCAGAGAGAGAGAGAGAGAGAGAGAGAGAGAGAGAGTTTAGCGAGATAGAGAAGAGAGGGAGAGTGCGGCGGTACACCAGTGGCCGGTTTTCCGGTCATCGGAAAAACGAGTAGAGAGAGAGGGCGGTCGGAGAAGAAAAGCGAGTGAGGGAAGAGGGAAAATGGTGAGGGGTTACCGGAGAACGCGAAGGGGAAAATGGGGAGTGGTGGTGGTGCGTCGGAAGTGGTGGCCGGAGGTCCGCCGGAAAACGGCGCCGGCAGGGGTGGTGGCGGGTAGGTGAGGGAATGGGTTTGTTTGTTTAATATGAGTTAGGTATAGGGTTTTTTTTATTTTATATGTATATAATAACTATTTTTAAAATAGCCCCCTTAAGTTTCAATTTAAGTTTAAAGGTTTTTAAAACTTACGACTTTATAAAAAAATCATTTTGAACCCTTTATGTTTTTCTTAACGACACTATAATATGACAAATATTGATTTATTGATGATCGAGGTGTATAATAATATTATATAATAATTAAATAAGGTTCTAAAAATGTTGGGTCGGGTTTACAATATGAAAGTTTACAAAACGAATATTAATCGAGACTCAAATTTGACGAATGTCACAGTATCACCAACTTTTTGAAAATTTCGTCCCGAAATTAAAATAGACTAGAGAAATAATTACTAACGAATATTGCCTTTAGTAAAATAGTTCCAAGGAAAACTTTTGACAAAAGAATAACGTCAAATCCTTGGATGGCTCGAAAAACGCCACAAATGAGAAAATAATAAAGGCACTTATATATAGGTAGTATCAGCGGCGTATCCACCATGCCCTTATTGTAACTCGCATTTCTACCGTCTTTTCGCTATCATCCTCGGACCTTAGTTATCTCACACAAGTGTACTTAGGCTTCCATACGGGGATTTCGATAATTAAGTGTGCACCCATAATTATTTCGATCGTCGTATGGTCCACATGGTTCGTTCCATTGTGTGGTTAAAGAGACATATTTATTTTGAAATATTAAACATTAGAGACGTGCATAAATCTGTTGAATTTTACACATATTGTTAAAATAATACCCGCGTTGGAAATTTTGGGGTTGACCCCCTTTTTTTAAATAAGTAGGAAAATGAGATAAATAATTGAAACAATTAAAATCTTAAGGTATACTCAATGTGAAAATAACAATTCGATTTGAGTAAGTAAAGACGATCGAATAATATAAAATTTAGGGCACACAATATGAAATGAGATTTGAAGTCAAAAGTCATCAAGATAATTGTCAAGTCTATACATCGAGGCATTAAATAACACAGATAAATGAAATCCGATAAGTGAAAAAAAACGAGAAGCCCAATAAATGAACACATAAAGTTGGGATAAACAGCGTTACAATTAATAATAACATCGTGCGACGAGTTTCACACGTGAACAAACTTGAAGTTATAAGTATTTGAGGATATGATTACATGAAATGTGATAACACGAGAATGAGGTGAGTTTCTTTGGAGTGACGCATACGTGCATCAATATAAATAAAATAGTATTGATTAACAACCAAAACAATCAATGAAATGTGACAAAACGTGAATACGACCACTATTGTGAAAACCATTTATATAATCGTCATTATAATAACGGTTTCTAATATCGCCAAAACTTGTAGACAACCACACATAGGCAGTTAATAGATTAGGTAAAATGATATAGAATAATGTATAGAATTGTGTTTCCATAAATGCTCAAATATGAATAACATAGTCATGGAAATATCGTTTAAAAGATAAACAAAATTTGTAGCAAAATTGAGGCTATGAAAATATTACACAAATTGTTATTGAATAGTTTGAATTCGGTCATGAATAATCAAAAATATCAAAATGAAATCTCATGTGCATAATATTGTCATCGAAACATCTCATCAAATGAAAAGAAAAATCACAATAATCGTGAGACTCGAATTAATGTCGAAATATGTAAATCGCGTAGCGTATAATAGAATAAAATTGAAAATGAGGTCTTAAGTAAGACCATTTTATTGTTTCTAAGAAATGTATATAATAACAAAGCGTCGCGGTAGCACGTAGCTAGAGAAACATTTAAATCATTACCAAATGTGAATCTTATAAGCCAATTTGTTAAGGGCATGTGTATACATAAAGTGGTTGTGATGAAAAATATTTATAATATAATGCCTGCGATAATAAGAAGTAATAGTTTGCGTAAATCGTTTTTAAACAAAAAATTGTGTAACAATATAAAATATTTATAAACGCGTCCCAAAAGATTTGTAGAGTCATGGTCATTGAGTTTATGCAATATGGTGAAAGTTGTAATTTGTTATTGAATAAATCTCGAATTCGACATTCAAAATGAAACCTCATATTTATAAATTTATTAAGAGATTTTTCACCTTAGGTGACAACATTTATAAATCTTGAAATCACCCATATAATCGTTTAATAATCTTTGAAAGCAAATCCTCATAATCAAATTTCGTTGTCATGACAATACCATATATATATATATATTTGTCAAAATGTTTCATAAAATACGAGCATGATACGTAAACCATTATTATTATTATTATTATTATTATTATTATTTTGAGTTTATAACTTAAAAGTGATTATTTGAATACATGAGGTTGTTATAAATACACTGATTGTATATACATACATAAAAAAATTAAGGAAAGAAATGAAACTTGCGCATGTATGGAGAGGTTTTTTGGCTTCGAATGGTGGATGGTTTGGAGATTTGGTGGAGAGTGAGTGTGTTTCGGTTGGCTTGCGTAATTGGGTTTTCTTGAGTTGGATTGATGGGATTTGTTGAGTTTAGGTCTTTTGAGTGGGTTATGCTTGGATGATTTGTGTGAGTAGCGGTTGGGCTATTAGGATTAGGTTTGCCTATTTGAGTTCGGATAAAGTTGATAAGTCAGATAATTTGATCTTGACTAGTTTGGGTTGAGATTCAGTTTATACATGTATTTGGTAAGGAGTGTTTGGGTTGCTATTTTGATATCAAACCCTACGTTGGATGGGAACGTGTGGCGATATGGTTTGTGACTCGGCATAGTATGGGTCGAAGGGTTTTGAGTCTTAGTCGGGTAAACTTTGTTTTGTATATGTTCAAAGCATTCGTGAGTGTGTTTGTCGGTGTCTTTGAAGTATTAGGATGGTGAGTTTGATAGATTTTCGTGGCGTGGGCGTGTCGATATTTAAGGCTTTTTGTTGGGTTAATGTTGTACATCTTGGATTTTGCATGGGGTTTGAGTTGGTGAGGGTATACTTTTGGATGTTTAGGATTTCGTTCATATTGAGGAAAGACTTGAGTACGTAGGAAAGCTTTTGTAGTGGAAGGATGGTTTGATTTTTTTTGAGGTGGTAGTTTGAGAGGGAATACGGGTGTTTGGAAACTTGGTTGCGTCTAGGGAGATTTTTTTTGACTAATAATAGGTATTAAATTGAAAATATCATAATTTATAAATAATGTTTGAAGTATCTATGAAAATTTTGATAATAAAAATTACAAGTTAATATATATATATATATATATATATATATATATATATATTATATAAACAGAATTTTTGAGATCCGAGCGTGTGAATCACACAATTTTTTTTAGAGATTAAAATAAAATTTTCTTTTTTTATTATTTTTTGCTTATGAGGAAGTTTAAAATACGTAAATTGAATGTTAAAATTTGCTATGAGGTTTCAATATTAAATGATGAATGTCGTTTTTGGGAAAACAAAGTTGCGTAATGAATTTTTTTTATTATTTATTATTTATTTTTTTTACATATTTTTTATCAAGTTCGTTACTTAATATCGTGTAACGAAAATATCGTGGTAAGTTAAAATGTTCGGCATTTCAAATTGAGAGATCACAAGTAACGATTTTTGGTCTTTAAAATAAATTTTCTATGAAGTTTTGCATGAGAGTTTCAAGAAGATTACAAGCTATAAGTTTGTGACTTTCTTGAGAAATCATGACAAAACTATCATAAGAATTTTAAAACGCGGAAAATCATGTGATGTAAATTTCTTTATTTGCGAAAATTTATAATGAACCAAGGATTGCATGATGAAAGTTATTATGAAAATAAATTTGGGTAGCGAAAATTTTTACCATGTGTATTATATAATGTAGTATAAGTAAAAATGTCGTAAGCAGTTTAAATAATTAAAATCTTGAAGTGATCGTCCAAAATAAACGGAATAGTTATAAAAATAAAATTTTATAAAATTTTTGTACAAGGACTTTAAAGACAATTTAAATTTATATAATATGAAATTTACTTGAAAAGTTGAGGTGAAATTTATCATAAAACCTTCTAAATATAATGAAATTTATATAATAAGATTTTTTGTTTGTAAATAGTCTTAATGAAAATAAATGGCATGTTAAAAATCATTATGAATAGATCAAACTATATATATACATATATTTATTATTATTATTATTATTATTATTATTATTATTATTATTATTTTATATCGAAAAGATTTTTAATGAATGAAATTTGCAATAAAATCCTTGTGAAATCAAAATGAGAAAATTGGTGTAAATCTTTACCATATAAAAATCGAGATATATAAGAATTATTAAAAAATTGAAAGGCGGCGCCGGAAAGGCGGCTGGTACGAGGGTAGCGTGTCAGAGAATGTTTCCGACATTCTCTGACCTAACCCTAATTCGCTAAGGGTAACTAGCGAAATAGATGTGATTCGCCAGCCGATTCGCTAAGGAAAGATTAGCGAACTGGCATGTAATTCGTTAAGGAAATAAGGGCGAACTAGGCCATTCTCTAAGGCCATTCGTTAAGGGAGGGACGAATGAACCTCACCCCATTCGTTATAGGGTTCATCGTTGACCAGATCAGTTCGTTAAGGTTCAATTCGCTAAAGGGACTAGTTCGTTAAGATGCCTGATCCGTTACAAAGGCAGATTCGCTATAATGGGTAATTCGTAATGAAGGACTGAGTGACAAATCAGAACTTTGAATAATGACAGAATGGTCCCTGGACTTAGAAAAGAATGATTAATTACAAAGAAGCCCTTAGATTTTATGTAGCAAATTATTTAATGATTCAAAATCCTAATGAAAAATGTGTTAAGACTATTAATGAAAATAAAATTTTTCCAAGCCAGGGGCTCTGCCCCTTGGACCCCGCTAGGGGCTGCCGCCCCTAGAACCCCGCTGCTAGGGGCGCTGCCCCCGGACCCCAGTTCGTTGTGGGTTATATAAAGACAGATGTACGATATGAGTAGCAATAATTAATTGATACACGTAAATTATTATACAGTTAGCCGTGCCCAACTGAAGAAAGGAATAACTATTAACAGTGAACGTAACCGACTTCAGGTGAGTTTCTAGCCCCACTTCCTTGATATGTTTTCGGGGCTGTGTGCATACTCGATGTGATAGTCAATACACTTACCTTAGGTGGTAAGTGTATGCCTTATATGATTTATGTATGACGATTGCTTGACGGTGCGTGAACGATCTTCGGATATTGGATGTGCCGTCAAGTGTTAATTAAAGGTATGATTGATATGTATGATGTATGATGACGTATGTACGAATATGTATGATGTATGAACAATGTATGTATGAAATGTTAATGGTACGTGAACGCTCTTCGGAGATTGCACATATTGTCAAGGAAAGTATGTAAATGACAGGTATGTTATAGTAGCACGAATGTAGGGAACCGACTCTAATAGTATCGGCGAATGTAGGGAACCGACCCTAATAGTATCAGTGAATGTAGGGAACCGACCCTAATAATATCGGCGAAGGTATTAGGGCGGAATGCTCTTTAAAACGTATGTGTAGGAATGAAAGTATGTATGTAAGTATGAAGGAAAGAATGAAAGTACGTATGTATGTATGTAAGTATGTAAATAAATATGAAGTATGTACCTTTGGGTGCATATGTCAGTATGTGAATGTATGGTATGTCGTTTGATTAACTAGAACTCACTCAGCGTAGCTGACTTTTAGTATGCACGCAGGTGAGTAGAATGAGGCAACTTGCTTGAGGGGAAGCACATGACATGGATTTGAAGACACTATCATCTAAATGAAGTGTTATGTTATGATGTTTTAAAAGACAATGTTTTATGTTTAAATAATTTGAATGCCCATTAAGACAAGAAAGGATGATTATGTAATATAATGGTTTGAATGTTTTAATATTTCGCGAATGTTTTTATTAACTCTGATAGTATGAACTGCGTTTATGAGTAAATCCAACGTTAAAGTGAGGCACCGGTAACGGGGCCTTACACGTACCACCGCAGTTCTATTGTTTGACACCGCAAATTAGGATGAAGAGCGGAACACTCGCATTCGACTACTTAAAGTGGTCATCTCATATGAGACAATCTTTAAGGAGATTTGAAACAACGGGATCCAAGTTAAGCTCGTGATCCATAAAACACAATAAAAACTAATGTTTTTTGCGTTTTAAGGTAAGGATACCTTGGAGTACTATGAAAGTGTGTGTATGTGTATATTTATGATTTGATAAAATAAATAAGTATATAAATAAACATGTGTATTGAACAATCAAGTAGGGTAAACACGTATAGGCAACACGTATAAGGACCCTAAAGTAAAGACTATACTAGGTCGTTACGTCTAACCGCCTAACCTATTGTCTTGTGGCTCTGATACCAATATGTCACACCCTGACCAAAGGCGGCGGAACATGCCGGGGTGCAACCGATTGCCCAAATACACAAGACACTATTTAAAGTGACAATATTTAGTCAACTCATTTTATTTCAATAATTCAATAAACAACACATCTCGTTCACACAAACAAGTTGCATACAAGTAGCAATTATATTGTTCGTTTTACTAATATCCTAAAGGTCTTGGCAACATTTTCTGAGTCAACAAAAGTCAAACCTGTAACATTTCATAAAATAAAGTTCGTCAACACAAAGGTTGGTGAGCAATTCATAAGATTGAGCATATAAGTATATAGTAATAGAAAAGCCACAAAACTTGTATACGAAATAATAAATAAAAGCCATAATTTGGATAAAATCGCTAATAGAATCACGTTAGCGACACCTGCCATAAGAGAATACCAGATGGTTCAGGATTTAATAGAATATCATTAATTGCATTACGTTAACGAAACCGTGCTATAAGAGAATACCAGATAGTTCACGTATTTATGGACTTCCACCAACCAAAAGCGATAAACACATAGGCAAATAAGCATAGAACACCAAATCGAGCAAGTATTTAAGTAATGTATACAATCATGTTTGTGGATTTAAGATTCAAGTAAATAAAGCATTTAGTTTGATAAGTATAAAACTTCACCCCAAAACCAAAGATGGAAAAAGGGGCATGAAAGTACTCACTTCGATTGACGAATTGATAAACTAATAAGTGATCGACATATAGAAAGCTTGTAAACGATACGAACGAATCCGACTTGAAAGCTAATTGGAAACGAATAAATAAAATATATTAATGAACTTGAACTTTAGTTGAAATTACATTTGAAACATTGGACAAGAAGGTTCGGTTGTTAATCGGATTACCGGTTAATTTGTTAACGATTAGGGACTCGTACTTAATTGATAATTAATATAAAAATAATATAATTTTATTTGGGCTTTTAAATAACTAAACCAATATTAAATAGAAACAAGACGGGTTTTAAATCAAGGGTTCGATTCGGTTTTTATAAAAATGAATTGATAATAAAGTTTATAATAATATTATTAATGTTAAAGATATAAATGATAATAATGACTTTAAAATATGTTATATATATATTTATATATATATATATAAATATAAGATAAAGATGATAATAATACATAGAAATATTACCAATTGAGAAATGTTAAAACTAAATAATAGTAGCAGTAATAATAAATATAATAATTATTTCTTTATGGTTGAATACGTTATTAATAGATTTATAAGTTTTAATAATAACAATAATTATTATTATAAAAATTATATGTGCCATATTAATAGTAACTAATACTTATAACATTTTAATAATAGTATTATTAGTGATAAAAAAATATAACACGAGTGACGGCGACGTTAAACGGTAACTAGGCCCGATATGGATTTCGGTTTAATAAAACAAGTGGATAATATTCACAATAATATAACTTAATAATATTACTTAAGAATCAAAATAATAATAATATATTGTTATGAAAATAATGATAATAATACTTGTTTTGTTAAACAATAATAATAATAATGATAATAATAATAATAAATATTATCTTGTTAATAATAATAATAATAATAATAATAATAATAATAATAATAATAATAATAATAATAAGTTATGAGATTAATAAAATAAATAATATAATTCCAAACACTCTCCAAATTCGGTTTAGGGGGAACCGAACTCGTGACTAGATTACCGGTTATGAGTTAGATATAAAAACGATTAAAAACTCTAAATCTCATACTTACCATACAATGTTTGGCCGAGAACAGTTTGTCGGAGCCGAGCAGGGTCGTCGGAGATATAGGCTGCAGGAGAAAAACAAAGGTCGCCAGAGCCCATTCCGGCCACCGGAGGCACGCCGGAAAAACGCATCAGAAAGAGAGAGAGAGATAGAGATATAGGGATAGCCGAGAGTGAGAGAAAGGGAGAGGCGCAGAGAGAGAGAGAGAGAGAGTTCAGCAAGAGAGAGAAGAGAGGGAGAGAGTACAACAGTACACCGGTGGCCGGTTTTCCGGTCACCAGAAAAGCGAGTAGAGAGAGGGCTGTCGGAGAAGAAAAGCGAGGGAGGGAAGAGGGAAAATGGTAAGGGGTTACCGGAGAATGCGAAGGGGAAAATGGGGAATGGTGGTGGTGTGTCAGAGCTGGTGGCCGAAGGTCCGTCGGAAAACGGCGCCGGCAGGGGTGGCGACAGGTAGGTGAGGGAATGGGTTTGTTTGTTTAATATGTGTTAGGTTTAGGGTTTTTTTTTTATTTTATATGTATATAATAACTATTTTCAAAATAACCCCCTTAAGTTTCAATTTAAGTTTAATATGAGTTTAAAGGTTTTTAAAACTTATAACGTCTTTACAAAAAAAATCATTTTGAACCCTTTATGTTTTTCTTAACGACACTATAATATGAAAAACATCGATTTATTGATGATCGATGTGTATAATAATATTATATAATAATTAAATAAGGTTCTAAAAATGTTGGGTCGGGTTTACAATATGAAAGTTTTCAAAGCGAATATTAATCGAGACTCAAATTTGACGAATGTCACACAAATCATGTAATTGGTGTAATCAAATCTTTAGCTTACCTAAATCGCATCCTACCGACACTCTATACATAAAAAACACTAACCAATTGACAGCTAATTCGATTATAACGAACCGCGACCCTTATACACATATACAGTAGAAACTCTATAAAATAATACACTTGGGACCACCAAAATTTATTAATTAAAAGAGTTATTAATTAATCGATAAATTAATAATTATAAATTTATATATTAATCAATATTTTATTAATTTATAGTAGAATACCTAGTTTACAAACACCTTTCAAGCTTCCACTTAATTATTGTATACAATGCATGTATATCAAATGAACAACCCAATTTGAAAGAAACCTTCAATCTCCCACCTTATTATGCTTCTTGTGTTCTATGTATCACTTAGCGAAACGAAGCTATTAAAGGGGCAATCACATTGAACAATTTCTTGTTGAGCTATGAGAAAACAACACCAGAAGTTCTTACCATGCTAAGGAAAATTAGAGACGAGATTTAAGGGGAAACTGATTTCAACAAAAAATAAAAGGCAATTGAGTCATTTTTCAAGAAACCTTCATAAATCATTCATGTAATATGCTATATATAAGGAATTACTAATTTATATTTTATATAGGGTCTAAAGAAATTATCAAAAATGTATTATCTTATAATTTTAGCGAATTATTAATTTAGCACCCTATCCCCGAGTCGGGACCGGCAAAAAATATTATCTTAGAGAGTTTATTAAATAATAGAGTATTACTTTATCGAGTTTCTACTATACTTAATAAATAAGATGTATATATTCTTTTTACGACTCTCGTTAACGAACCGGATCATATTAAATATTCAAATTATTCCGTTTAACTTTTCCGTTAATATATAATATTGATTTTACTTATCAAACTCAAACACAAATCAATAATTAGGATAATTCAATACTAATAATAATAGTAATAATAATAATAATAACACAACAACCATATGATATTAAGGACAATTATATATTAATAACCTCATCGAGATCCAAGATCTATCATAAGTCTTGTAATACAATATGTTTATAACTATTGTTATATTATCGTTAACAAATAGCGCATTTCTTCGATGTATCTCGAGGAGCTAAATCGCTGTTTATTTAATCTTCTATCGCCAACACATCTTCACTTATCCTACTTTATAAGCTAAGTAATTCACATCCCCCTTCTCATGTTTTAAATTTTGGGGGCGTTATGCGTTCACAATCAAACTTGCTATAGATTTTCACTACGATTCCAATATATGTGTGAATTGAAATTGCTCGATTAGTTGATACGTGTGATGTGACTATGTGTTTACTTTTTTTGTAATGGTTGGTATCTCATCATCATCCTCATCCTCAACAGTATGATCATAAGCCGTCGAAATAATTCGTTACCAATATGATTCGGGTGAAAAGAAATTTTTTTACTTATTGTTATACTAGTTGTAGTAATTTACAATTATCGCATGAAATTGTCTTTTTTAGATATTATATATACAAAATTGTGATTTACTTGCTCAACTTTATGTTGAAAAATATATATATTTTCACGCATGACGCATGTAGCTTTATTGGATGATCAAGTATTGAAGTTAGGATGATACCTTAGGTTGCCATGATGAATGAAGAAACACATTTATATTTAAGTTTATCTATGTTTTGAATGTTATTTGTAATGGTATTACTTATGTGACAATGTTTGTGCTTTTGAAATTTGATATATGAACGAATAATTTAGATATTGACACGTGTATTTTAATTAGTGTCTTCTGAGCTATGATACAATATTGTCTCCCACCTGATATGTTCCTCCGTAGGTTGGGGTGTGACAGATTGGTATCAGAGCAGAAGGCTATAAGATAGGTGGTTAGACGTAATGACCTAGTAGCATGCTTAGGGTCCATATGCGTGTTCCTATACGCGCACCCTACTTGTTTAAATTTTTGTACATAGATTAGCATATTTATATTGTTATCATATACAATTGTACACAAAAGCACACACTTATTCCCAGGCTATGCCTAACAATAAAAAAAAATATTTTTAAAAACACTAGGACGATTTTTGATCGGGAAATTCCTTATGAAATCCCATATTTTACTCCCCTCTCCTTGAGGATGATTCGTGGGATAGATATGTAGTAAACGGTAAGAGGGACACACTTTTTTAGTGAACCGTTAACACCAAGGCTTGCGAGCCTAAGGAAGTGCAATGCGCATAAATATCAATCAATCGTGAGACCCGGTTGCCTTCTTGGAGTGTTCGGTAAGGGTGTGAAACTTATTAAGCCAAAGCATATCACACCAAACGTACCCGAATCTACTACCCTCATTGTATCAAACGTGGTCATGTGACGATCACATCCTTATTTTATAACCGAATTCCCTATGATTCGTGGCTAAACTTGGTTTTTCCATATTTTGTTTTGCTGAACGGATGGATGAAGTATGTATGATTGGGTGGTTCCCGAACTACTTCAACCATCTACCTCAACACCCCTCAAATCCGATTTTCGATTGATTTTGTTTGGTGGTTGATATTTTTCATTTGTTGGAAGTACCCATGGTGATTCATGAAACCCTAACCAACAAATGAACCCATGTATATCATTTATGTTGTTATTACACACACACACACACACATATATATATATATTGTTTTTTTTCAAAATGTTAAAGATGATAAAATATTATATAATCAAGTCTCGTATGTAATGAAATTCTCAATCTCAACCACAATCACAACCTCAAATTATTTATAAAATTCATAAAGTCATATATTTACAAAAAAATTACCCGAGCCTCAAGAAATTTTACACATTTTATCCTTGCAGTATGACTTCCCGCCTCATTAACCGTAACCGTCGCACCGGCAACTCTGGCCGTAGCATGTCATCCCGCATCTCTAAGGGAAGCATGGAAGCCCTACCGACAATCATCTCTTAACTCCAAACTATGAAAGCCGCTGCCACACCCGTGAATCAAAACCCAACAGGTTGCTCCTTCAAGCAATTCAAAAGTGCTAACCCAACCCATTATTTTGGAGCCGAGGGTGCTACCACCCTCCCCCAATGGTTTGAACACATGGAAGGTGTGATTCTCCATTGTTCTTGCTCGGAAGACAAAAAGACTACTACGCCTCGAGCGCCTTCAAATCGAGTACCCTCACTTGGTGGAATAGTGAAAAATACGCTCTTGGGGATGAGGTTGCCGTGGGAAGACCTCAAGAAACACATGATCGAAAGGTTCTGCCCAAAGTATGAACTCCGTAAGTTGGAAGAGGAGTTTTGGAACTTGAAGCAAGAAGGTGGTAATAATGTCGCGTACAATAATCGATTTCACGAATTGAGCCTTCTCATCCCGCATATGGTCACTCCTTTGGAGCGGGCCATTGATAAGTACATCTCGAGTTTGCCGATGCAATTCCAAGATTCTGTTCTAAGTCGTGACCCAAAAGTTCTTCATGATGCCATCACTCTAGCCGGTACCCTCACCAAGAACCACGTTAAGGCTTGGACCTTGACGCGGGAGAGTTCTAAGAAACCCAATGATAAGCCCAACCCGAGCCCACTAAGGAACCTAATCCTGAATCCACTAAGCCCGAATCGTCCAAAAATAACAACCACAACAACACATCCCACTACCGCAACAACAAGAGAAAACCCAAATCCCAAAATTATGTCTTAGCCCAAACACAAGCCCAACAGGCCCCTCCAAACAAGAAGCCCTGCACCGGCCCACACCCGTATTGTAACACTTGCCAACGCCACCACCCGACCAAGCCGTTTGTCAGGTGCACCAATTGCCACCGGTTTGGCCACCTTACTCAATATTGTCGACAAGCACCTCGTGTGCAAGCCGCTCTACCGCGGTTCTCACCAACAAACCAACCCAATCGAGCCGTCCCTCGTGCTTCAATCATTAACCCAGTTTGGGCTTGCTACATATGTGGTGACCCAAATCACCTTCGCAACGCGTGTCCTCGACTCGCCCAAGTTCACCAAGCCTATGTTGCACCACAACCCTACTACACATCCCAGCCTATCAAGTGCAAGCTTATCAACCCCAAATACCCCAACTCATGGCTCCTCCAACTCTTCAAGCCCAACCCATGGTCATGAAAGCCTATCAAGCTCCAACCCATCAAGCTACGACTTCTCAAACCCAAGCACCTCAAGGAACTCATGGACAAGCTTTCACCATTAATTCTCATCAAGCCCGAAACTCGAATGATGTGGTGAACGTCACGTTTCAAGTTAATAAGCACCATGCTTCAGTACTATTTGATTCGGGAGCAGATAGGAGCTTTAGTTCCTTTGATTTTGAATACATACTTGATGTGCCCCATAGTAAATTATCTAAGCCCTTCACGATAGAGATAGCTAACGGTAGTTCCATCACTATTGACTACGTCATTCAAAATTGGATGATTACTCTCAATGGGCAAAATTTCTCTATCGACCTCATCCCTTTGAAAATGGGTAGCTTTGACATTATCATTGGTATGGATTGGCTCTCTCTCCACCATGTCGAAATTTTATGTTTCGAGAAACTCATTCGAATCCCCATCGATGGGGGTGTGATTCTAACCGTTCACGGAGAAAGACCCTTCTTAAAGCTAAACCTCATGCCGTCCCTCGAAGCCCAATGTTAGTTACTCAAGAAGTATGTCGCTTTCTTTGCGCAAGTCACCAAAACATCCGATGAAGAAAAGAAACTTTTCGACATCCCGATTGTCCGCGACTTCCCCGAAGTCTTTTCCAATGAAGTTTCCGGACTCCCTCCCATTTGTTAAGTAGAATTTCGTATTGATCTCGTACCTGGAGCAAACCCTGTAGCCAAAGCACCCTACCGTCTAGCACCTTCCAAAATGAAAGAACTCTCCAACCAAATCCAAGAACTCAAGGAAAAAGGTTTTATTCGCCCGAGTTCGTCTCCATGGGGCGCAACCGTCTTGTTTGTTAAGAATAAAGATGATACTATTCGTATGTGTATAGATTACCGTGAGCTCAACAAGCTTAATATCAAGAACCGCTATCCCCTTCCGCGTATCGATGATCTTTTCGATAAATTACAAGGAGCTGCATGTTTCTCCAAGATTGATATCCATTCGAGTTATCACCAACTCCGTGTCCACGAAGATGGCATACCCAAAACTGGCTACCGTACTCATTATGGCCACTTTAAGTTCCAAGTTATGCCTTTTGGGTTGATTAACACTCCCGCCATTTTCATGGACCTTATGAATCGGGTTTGTAAACCCTACCTCGACCAGTTCTTGATTATTTTAATCGACGATATATCGATATATTCTAAATCCGAGACCGAGCACAAAGACCATTTGGGCTCCATTCTCGACTTGTTATGAAAGGAACAACTTTATGCTAAGTTCTCCAAATGCGAATTTTGGCTAAAGCAAGTTCAATTCTTGGGCCACATTGTTAACGACGAGGGATTCACGTTGATCCCGCTAAAATTGAAGCCGTTAAAAATGGGATGACCCCGTCCTCTCCAATGGAGGTTCGTTCTTTTCTTGGTTTAGCGGGGTAGTACCGTCTTTTTATCCGTAAATTTTCGAAGATTGCTTCAGCCCTTACCGCACTAACCCATAAAAGGAATGTAACATTCCGGAATTTCTATATATAATATTTGATATGTTATTTACTTCGGAAGAATAAATTGATATATTAGATGTATAATAATATAATTCTCGTTTCCAGTATTGGCTAATAAAATAAATTATTATGAGTTGGGCTTGAGTTGGGTTAAGTAGATATGGGTTATGGACTTGGATTAAAAAAGAAGGAAGAAAAGACATGACCCATAATATATAAACCACAATTACTCCCTAATCCATTCATTCCACCCATTCCATACAACACCCAAAACACACATTTAAGCACTCTCTCATATTTCTCTTTTTCTCTAGCCGAAACCAAGAAGAAGAACCGATCCCGACCCGAGGTAATGATAGTATGATATTGTATGGATCCAAACCCGCTAGATCTTGTCGCAAAACGACGAGCCGACACCCTAAACCACTAAAGTCAGTAGATCCAGATGGAATCGAGTATAAAACGTTCAAAAGATAAGCTTAGGGGTCACCCTAACTCAGATCTGGATCGAACGGGATGAAAAACGGGGAAAACGGTGTAAAATGGGGTAAAATACGCTTTTCCGGCCACCGCTCGGTTTTCCGTCACGGCAGCGCCCGAAAGGCGACGCAAGTATTAAGGATGTCAGAGAATGTTTCTGACATTCTCTGACCTAACCCTAGTTCGTTAGCGGAGACATAACGAATTAACAAGCAATTCGTTATGCTCATTCGTTAAGAAGAGATAACGAATTAGAAGCAGTTCGTTAAGCCATTCGTTAAGTAATTCGTTAACGGAGAACTGACGAATGAACCCCCAGTTCGTTATGATAGCGAGTTCGTTATAAAAGCAAGTTCGTTATAAAAGCCAATTCGTTATAAAGGCCAGTTCGTTATAAAGGCTAGTTCGTTATAAAGGTCCATTCGTTAAGAAATAACGAAAGCTTCAATTCGTTGAAGGATTGGATGATGAACTGGATGACGAACTAAAGTCTGAAAGAATGACAGAAAGGTCCCTGGACTTAAGATAAAATGGATTAATTACAAAAAATCCCTCGAACTTTATGAGTTAGCAAATAAACTAATAATTAAGAATTCTAATGAAAAATGTGTTAAGACAGTTAATGGCAATAAAATTTTTCCAAGCTGACTTGGACCTCAGCCAGGGGCTTGCCCCTTGAACCCTGCTAGGGGCTGCCGCCCCTAGAACCTCGCTGCCAGGGGCGCTGCCTACTGACCCCCGTTCGTTGAGGGTTATAATTAAACTAGAAACGTGATATGAGCAGTGATAGTAAATTGACACGTGTAATTGTTATAGAGTTAGTCGCGCATAACTAAAAAAGGAATAACCATTAACAGTGAACGTAACAGGACTCAGGTGAGTTTCTAGCCCCACTTCCTTGTTATGTTTTCGGGGCTGTGTGCATACTCGATGTGAAGTGCGAATACACTTACCTTAAATGGGAAGTGTATGCTATAATGTTTGATATGATATAAATATAGATGTTATGAATGGATGTCTGTCGATGCGTGAACAATCTTCGGATATTGCACATATCGCCAAATAGAATGATTACCAGGTAATAAGCAGTGTGTATGAATGTTATGTTGTGAGTTGTTTATAATAAGAAGTATGTTGTAGGCACTTCGAGTTAGAGTGTGGTAGAAGTGGTAACAAGTTGGTAAGGGTGTAAGCGGCATGACGATAGTACGTGGTAGGGTAAGCCTATACGTGTCTTCGTTATTAAGTGGCACAACGATAGTACATGGGAGGGCAAGCCTCTACGTGCCTTAGTTAAATATGTGGCAATACGTAAGTACGTGGGAGGGCAAGCCTCAATGTGCTTCCGTAATTATGTGGCTAAGATGTAGGGGCAATAAAGAGGTTAGCGGTGAGGTGAGCAGGTTAGATGAACGACTCTGTGTCTTCGGACACATATGTATATATAAATGCATGAAATGGTTGTAGGTAAGTTTCCTGATTTAAAAGAACTCACTCAGCGTAGCTGACTTTTAGTATGAATGCAGGTAAATATGTATAAGGAGCTAGCATGAGCATGGCACATGGCAAGGATTGAACGACTGACATCTGAAGATGGAAGAAATGATGTTTTAAATGTGATGTATTATGATATGTTTTAAACACAACTTTGTATGTTTTGTAACGAATGATCAAAGTTAACATTTCCGTGAAAAGTTTCAATTAACTCTGATTTGTAGAACTGTGTTTATGAGTAAATCCGACATGAAATGTAGGGCACCGGTAACGGGTCCTTATAAGTAAAGTCTACGAATGGGTTTCCGATCAATAGGAAGCGTTTCAAACTTTTAAGGACATGCTTTGCAATGCTCCAATCCTTGCTCTTCCCGAGGGCAACGACGATTTTGTTGTCTTTTGTGAAGCTTTTATCCAAGGTCTTGGTTGTGTTCTTATGCAACGAGACAAGGTTATTGCCTATGCTTCGCGTCAACTCAAGGTGCACGAGAAAAATTACACGATGCACGATCTCAAACTTGGTGCGGTCATGTTTGCCTTGAAAATTTGGAAACACTACCTTTCGGGCACGAAATGTGTAACAGCCCAGCTACCATCACACCATAATATTGTCCGCTTTGGCCGGGACGTACCACCATCGCCTCACGGATTTGCTTTTGGTTGCCCAAGTGGTCACCCATCCTCATACTACTCCCACTTGAGCACGCTTAACTGTGGAATTCTCCTCTCATCCACTACCATTAAGCGCCCAAAACGCGTTATAATGGGGAAGGTATCCACCTTCTTATAAAGAACGCTTAGTTCTCATTCCCAACAGATGTGAGATGTAACAATCCACACCCCTTAGGGGTCCAGTGTCCTCGTGGGACCTGACACCACGGTTTGGCCCTGGCTCTGATACCATCTGTAATAGCCCAGCTACCACCGCACCATAATATTGTCCGCTTTGGCCGGGACATACCACCATCGCCTCACGGATTTGCTTTTGGTTACCCAGGTGGTCACCCATCCTCATACTACTCCTACCTGAGCATGCTTAACTATGGAATTCTCCTCTCATCCACTACCATTAAGCGCCCAAAACGCGTTATGATGCGGAAGGTATCCACCTCCTTATAAAGAAGGCTTAGTTCTCCTTACCAACCAATGTGGGATGTCACAAAATGTGTGGTCTTCACCGACTATCACACCCCAACCTATGGCGGAAATGCCGGGGCGTTAACTGATTGCCCACAGCTCTCAAGGTACTATCATGCAATATTGGAAATTTCAATATCTATTAAATATTCAAATAAAACAAACTATTCAATACAAACATTCATAATCAAATAATTCTCCAACAATCATAAGTCATAAAAGAAACAAAAGTCTTGTTTATATTCTCTATCTTTATTCTAAGTAACCTTTCAAAACTTGAACTAACTTCACATCACACAATAACCTGCATATGCGTTAAAAATAAAGTAGATTTGTCAACACAAGGTTGAGTGAGTGGCACACCAGTTTTGATGTGTGTATATATATATATATATAATAGATAAATAAATGCGCAACAAAGTCAAATGAGCTAAGCAATTTAACCAATGAGCAAAGATAAATGAGCTATCGAAAAACACGAAGCTATTACCAGTGTCGTATGATCATACTATTCTCAGATTATGTTGGACCTCTCCGAATGCGGTTCACGTAAAGCAAATAAGCACATAACAAGTAAGGTACAAATCATTAAACACAAGTGACAATAGTTGCAGTTTGTGTATTAAATAATAGGGAATTAAATATTAAAACGCATGTCCCCAAAACGGTATAAAATGAGTTTAAAAAGGGGAATGTGGTACTCACCTCAATAGACGAGCAAAAGTGAATAGATATCAATAAAATGACGATTCGTAGAAATCACGCGTTGACGATAAGGCCTAATAAGGAAAATAGAATGAAGATACGCTAAGATAATGAACTAGATCGGATAAGCGAGTTGATATTTATAATTTTATTAAGTCATATTATAATATTTTATTTTATATAAAGATATTATATGAAAAATTAGTAGTTTGGTAAATTATAAATAAAGTATTTTTTAACACTTTATTATTTAAAAATTATTATATAAATAAAACAGATTTTTAAAAATACTATTAGTTTATTAATCCATTTAAAAAAATATTACATAAGTAAAATACATATTTTATAATTAATTAATTCGTTACTATATAAGTATAAAAATTTACCTTTTTAATATATATTATATCTATAGATCCAAATTATTACTTACGTGGTATTATTTATATATATATATACACATATACATATATACATGAACGAATTTTTAAAGCGGGAAAAACATAAGAATCACAGTCGGTTTTATAAAAGATTGTTTAATTACTTAATATTAAGAAAATCAAAGTATTTTGGCCGTCGTGCAATGGGGTTAAGGTGCAAGAGGGGGTGTTTTCCTGTGAGATTGGAAGACCGGTTCTAGGTGTAAAACTCCTCGGGGGAGCCGTTAGCCGGGATGTCGTGTTCATCCGTGAACTTGCTATGAAAAGGGCTTCGCGAGCTGTGGAGTTGATGAGCTATCTCCCGCATTTGCGGGACCCTCAATGCGAGCTCCTTTTGCTCCGCTCATGTATGGGAGTTGGAAAGTTGTTGTTTGGTCTCAGAACATGCCAACCTGTGTATGTAGGGGAAGCAGTTTCTGTGTTTGACAATGGCCTTCGGGGGGCGATTGAGGACATCGTGGTTTGTGGTGGTCCCTTCTTTGGAGATTTTCAACGGAGGTTGGCATCACTTCCGACTCGTTTTGGAGGTTTGGGTTTATGTTTAGCTTCAGACGTTTCTACTTATGCGTTTGTGGCCTCGAGGGCGCAATCTTGGGAATTACAAGACCACATTCTTCGAGGTTGTGGTATTGATGGGTTTGACTCCGATTATGGGAGTGCGATAGATCGGTTGCACATTTCACTTCCCGATTTTGACATTAGCGGTTTCTCTAATAAAGACACCGCCCCCCTAAAGCCCAACATGCTTTGGCGAGTGCCCTTTATAGTGTAATCATCAAGAGTTTGGAAATGAAGTTTGATTTATCCCCTCGTCAGAAAGTGGTGTTTGAGTGTCTTCGGGCTCCTCGGGCTTAAGATTTCTTAAGTGTTCTCCCTATTGAAGGATTGGGCCAACATATGTCGGCTTTGGAGTACCGGGCCATCCTGAAGTATCGGTTAATGATCCCTTTATTTCCGGTAGATGAGCCGTGCCCGGTTTGCCGTAAGGTTTGTTTGGATCCTTTTGGCTAGCATGCGGTTCACTGCAAAGAGTTGCCTGGGTTTAAGTACAAGCATGATTTGGTGAGGGATGTTCTATGCGATTTTCTTAAACGAGCCGGAATTTCGGCTAAAAAGGAAGCCCCCGTAAACTTTCTTACTGATCCTCAAGAAGGAAGATCTACATTACGACAGGCCAATATACTTGTTTTTGGGTGGGTAAGGGAAAATACGCTTGTGTCGACCTCACAGGAGTGTCCCCTCTTGTCGGGATTAGGGACACTGGATTTGTAGCAGGCCAGGCAGCATTGAAGGCGGCATCGGGCAAGGTTGCTAAACACGAGAGAGCTTGTTTGGAGAATCAACACGTGTTTATCCCCTTCGCCTTTGACACTTTTGGTTTCTTAGCTCCGGATGCCGTGGACCTTTTGAATAGGGTTCAGAAAGTTGTGTATAGTAACGTATCAACCCATAAGAATCAAAACTTTGTTTTTAGTCGGATTGGGATTGCTATCCAAAAGGGGGTTGCGGCGCAGCTTGTTGCCCGCTTACCTGCCACTTCATTGTAAATTGTTTTGATGTTTCTATGAAATATAAAAGGAGACTAATGTAAAAGATACAAAAAAATAAAATAAACGGGGTGGCAGGGACTCGAACCCGCGACCTGCCACTCTGTAACCAAAGTATTAACCAACTGGGCTAACCCGGACATGGCACATGGATCCATAACGATCAAATATAAACAAACGAAATCCTAACAAAAATTGATTATAAACCCTAATGATTCAATTTGTTAAATCCGTTAATCTTTTGGTCAAATTAGGTTAGGGTTAATGATATACATTAAAAATCGATCGTACTGATATAAAATATTACCTTAAACGAAGTTTCGATTAGGATTAATTTGGACGTGACAACGACCGGCCAAACGAAGTATGAATGCGCCAGTAAACAGCAAAACAAATGTAAATATTTATTGAGTTTAGGACAATTAGGGTTAGAGGATTGTATCTGTGTGATTAATTGATATATTACAACCAATTTCATGTTCTACAAGGTAAAGATTCGTTAGTGGTGATATTAAGGATAAACGAATCAATAAACAATATAATTAACACATTTGGATCGTTTGTTAAGCCTAAATTAACATAATTAGGATATTTACAAGATCAATTAAGAATATTATGGTCCAAGTAATAGACTTCTGAATTCGGGTACAAGATATTGAATGTGGATACAGGTTTATGTAAAGGATATCCAGATTGGTGATTTGGGTTATAACTAAATTTACATTCCAGTCCCATGTAACATCCCGAAATTTCTAAGAATAATATTTAATATATTATTTAATTAAGGTGGAAAAGTTTACTTAAAATAATAAAGATGGAAGGATAAGGAGGCTAATTAGATGTAATAAATTATGAACCAAAAAGGAAAGATGGGCCTAAGGTCCATGGGCTTAAGGGAGTATAAATAACCCTTAAAACCCTAATCCTTTCCATTTTTATACATCTCTACACCATAGCCTACACCATCAAAAACACACTTCTTCAATTCCCGTTTTTGAGAAAACCACCCACAAAGACACAAAGATTCCCGGAGATCTAACCATCGGATTAGTCTCAAATGTTAACTGTGTTTTCATGGTATATAATTGAATATTTCCACCAATTAGATATTTGATCAAAGGTCGGGAAGTCTGTTTTTTATCAGCAAAACCGTAGCAGCTCAAAAGTGAAGATTCCAGCGACTGTTCAGCTGTTCCGGTGACTGTAGCGGTGGTTTCTGACGAAGAAGAGCAGATGGGTTTATATATCGGGGCGAGAAGGTTCTGTGGCTGCTTGAATCACTCAAATTGGAGTTCGTTTGATATGGTTTTGGGCTTCTCGAGTGATTTCAGACAAAAACCTCAAAAGTACATTTTTGTTAAAAAGCTTACTTTTCATGCACGGATTTGCATGAAACTTGGTTGGATGATAGATCGGGTCATGATTATTTATAAAGTAATGAACTTGATGGTAAATGGGTTATTAGGTTAGTTTCGGGTAAAACGAGTAGTGTTCGGTTTGTGAAAAAAAAGGGTAAACGAAGTCGGTTTTGTATGAAACTTAGTAGGATAGTAAATCAAACCTGATTATGTGATAAAAATTTAAACTTGATGGTAAAATGGACTAGATGAGCACGATTATGGATACAGCTTATAAAGAAACCCTAGATCTAGCCTTTGAATGTTTTAACTCATAAAGTGTTGGTACATGTGTGTCAGTAGTTCATAGTCTAGCATTTGTAATCGAGTCTGTAATGTAATTATGTTTTGTTTATGATTGTTTTGTAATACGCGAAGTTGTCAACAAAACTTCGCCAATGGCGAAGTTGTCGTGTATAAAACTGTTTCGCTGAAACAGTTTGAGGGTTGGTCGTTTAGGGTTTGTTTCAGTGTGTTTCATATTGGTGTTACGTGTTATTTTCTGTAATAGTGACCGTGAGTCACGTGTTCGGTTATCAATATAACGTGGTTGATTTATTGCTCGTGTGATTCTATCTCTACACTCGTAACTACCTGCGCAGGGATTCCGCACCTGCGTTGTTAGCGATATCCCGTGTACGATCCGTTCAGGAACCTACAATTGGTATCAGAGCCAATCGGCTCGATTGTGAGGTTCGGGATTTCACGCGGGTGTAGAAAACGTCTCGTTTGACCTATTCGCGGGACGTGTTTTTGTTGGGATTGAGTTTTGCTAGTGCTTGACAGTCTTTTTCAAGCCTTTGCATTGATCGGGAGCCGCTGGATTGACGAAAACAGATCTGAACAAACTTCCCTGTTCATCGGGCGAAGTTACCGTTCATCGGGCGAAGTTTTTCAGGTTTTTGCAAGGATGTCGTCGATCAACATCTCCGATTTGGTCAAGATGGAAGTAGAAGCGGGGTCTGCCACTAAGGCCCCGAGGCTGATGAAAGGAACTGACTTCGTAGCGTGGAAGGACAGATTCATCCAATACATCAAATATCAGGATGCAAAGATGTGGGTGTGCATCCAGGATGGATATATCCCACCAACCATGGTGTACGAAGGTCGCGATGTGGTTAAGAAGTACAGCAAAATGGAGGACGAAGAGAAGAAAATGTACGAGGCCGAAAGCAAGGCCCATGCTGCGATAACAATGGCACTTCCTCAAGAGGTTCTCCATACGTTCCGAAAGTACACTTCTGCAAGAGAGCTTTGGGATGCTCTTGAAAATAGATTCGAGGGGAATGTGGGTATCCGTGCATCGAAGGTAAAACTTTTGAAGACCCAGTTCTCCGTCTTCAAATTTTTGAAGAACGAATCACTGGATGATATTATCACCAGATACTATCATCTAATGACAGAGCTCAGCAATTATTCAATTGCTTACCGAGAAGAAGAGATCGTTGAAAAGCTTCTCGATGCTCTCCCACCGAAGTGGGAAATGTACACCGTCCTTATGAGGGAAGACAGAGACTTTCCAACCTATGATCTAGAAACAGCAGTAAACAAGCTCAGAACTTATGAGCTTAATATGGTTCGAAAGGAAACACCAACAGATCAGATACAAGACCCTGGTATGTATGGTGCTAAGGTTAACTCAGGCTCAAGTTCAAGGCCTGAATCTGCTGCTTTTTACTCGAAAGGGGAGTCAGGTCCTGACTCACCTCATGAAGGAAATGTTTCTGTTAACATGAATGGTGATGTATGTTTCGTTGCTGGAGGATCTAGTACTTCAAAGCCTTAAGCGTCCTCAAGTGGTTTTTCTGCACATGCCTCAAGCAATAATTATTCCAAGATGCCTATGAGTGTAAAATCTGCTGAAGAGCAGTTTGCAGTCTATGCATCATTTATTGCTTCCTATGAAAACTACATCCAGGGGAAGATTGTGGACCCTGCTGTTCTGGATGAGGACTACGACCAGATCGATGCTGATGATCTGGAGGAGATGGATTTGCAATGGCAAATGGCAATGATTGTGAGGCGTGTTAAACGGTTTATGCACAATACTGGAAGAAAGTTTGTTGGTGGTAGGCCCGGGTTCGACAAGTCCAAGGTAAGGTGCTATAATTGTCAACAGTACGGGCACTTTGCCAAGGAATGCAGAAATGAGAGGGTTGAACGAGGACAAGGTCGACCTACACAACACTCAGGAGTTAACAGAGAGATAAATGCCATGTTGACAAGAGAGGCAGGAGAGTACAACTGGAATCAACGCTCAAGTGGTTCTGGTGAGCAAGCAAACATGGCTGAGTCTGAAGCTGAAGAATGTGAGAAGGTTGAAGAAATTGAGAAAGCAAATGAAGAAGAAACCGCTTTCATGGCAAATGACAAAGATAATCGCTCCGAGGTAAGTCCTAAACCTGTTTGTACAAAATGTGAGAATTTGTCTGAGCAACTTGCGACCATAACTGATCAGTATGTTCGTTTAGATGCTGAATTTAAAAATCTTAAAGAAGATCATCATTTTACTAAGGCAAGAGAAAACAGTTTTAAAGTTAAAATAAAAGCATGTGAAAAAGATGTCAAAAGCTTAAAAACTAAACTTGCTGAAAAAATTGATGTAATTGACCTAAGCTATGAGGTTTTAGAAGAAAAAACTAAACTTATTGCTGAACGTGAAAAGCAGATTGCTGACCACCAGGTGAAAGTGGTGGAACTGAACCGAAAACTCGAGCAGTTCCGAAATTCCTCAGCTATTCTTGATCACCTTGTTAGTGATCAAGGTACCTCTCCAAAGAGAGGAGGAATTGGTTATCACGAGGTTCCACCACCGTATAACCATAATTACACTTTTAACCCTAGTGTACAGAAATCTGCTGAGTTTGAAGTTCCTCAGACAGTTCCCATCAAGGTTACATTTAAAGAACCAACTGTTAGTAATGGCGAAACGAGTTCGCCTGTTTCTAGTGTAAATATTTCTGTTACGAGTCCAGTCTCATCGGATTCGGATAAGTTGTCCGAATCTGGTAAGACGAACGAGAATGTAGTGTTACCCACCGGTGGAGATAAAAATAAATCTTCTAAAAAGTGTACTCCACTCAACCCGTATGTCCCACCTTATGTGAGACGAACGGCTGGTAACACTGCCTCTACATCCAAGCCAACATTTGACAAGAAAATTGAGAGACGATGTTGCTTTAGATGTAACAAATTAGGGCATTTAGTTGCAGACTGCCCTCTGAAGCCTAGATTCAGAGGTGTGAGGCCAAACAAAACTGCGGATGAGCGTAATTTTGTTACTGCTAAAAATGGAAACTTTACAAAGAACAAAAATGTAACTAATTCAAGTTTTCATAAATACAAACCTCATTTTTTCAACCAAACCACAAGATATAATACTTTCAACTCTCAAAGGTTTGGAAGACATTACGCCCAATCTGCAAGGAGATACCCTAACAGGGCTTACAGAACTTATCCTGATGCTAACTTGAGAAAGCCAGGGTACGGGACGTATCGATCCAAGACCAATTGGTCTTGGGTCCCAAGATTCTAATTCTCTGTTTTATTGTGCAGGAACAGTTGAACAGGGCTGCCCACAGTCTTTGGATTGTAGATAGCGGCTGTTCCCGGCACGTGACGGGCAACAAACACTTGTTGCACGACTTAAAACCTGTTCAGGGAGCCAGAGTTAGTTTTACTGGTGAAAGTGGAGGAAGAATTACTGGGAAAGGAACAGTGTCAAATGGAAGGATGACACTTGAGAATGTGAATTTTGTGGAAGAGCTGAGGCACAATCTGCTGAGTGTGTCGCAGATTTGTGATAAGGAGTATACTGTTCACTTCACGAAGAATGAGGCGAATCATCATAAACCTTATTGAGCTGAACGGGATGATCAATCCCGAGTAACCATGTCTTTGTTTAAAAAAAAAAAAAAAAAAAAAAAAAAAAAAAAGAAAAAAAAAACAAGGGTCATTTTTGCTTAAAATTAGTCGGTTACCTCAGTTTGATGGACATATCCTCGGATATGTTTTGGTCCTCGTTTTACGACTTAGAAAATAAGGATAGCCATTAACCGGAAGACTGAAAGTAACCGGGGCAGCTATGACGTGTGTTCTTTCAGTTGCTGAAAATTAGTCGATCATACTTAGTAAGAAGGACACATACTTGTATGTGGTCGGTCCAGTTGATCCATTGGATCTTCAGGATAGCCGTTTACCTGACGACTTTGACGTGATTGGGGCGATTGAAATTAAAGTTTTTTTTGGGAAATGAAATTACTTTTCAAGTCTACTACTTCGTAAGAAGTTCTTTGCTGTGTTTAACAGAAAATTGATCCAACCTTGGAAAATGATATATATACTGATTGTGTGTGCTTAACTAGTGAAGTTATTAGGCTTAAAAGGCTTTAGAACAGTCATTGTATGTCATGGTAATTTTTATGGTGCGTAAAAGTGTATGTGATACTAACTTAAATTTACTCGAATTTACGTGGAAACTCCTTAAGAGTTTTGTATGTCTTCATACATATCTTTTCGAAGGATAGGCAGAAAAGCGACTACCCAGTCATACACGAGCCCGTGAGTGTTCTGATTCCCGTGAAGAAAGCATTTCAAGATACTGCAGTGATCCAGATTCGGGACTTGCAGTGGTTTAGTACTCCGAAGTCGATAAAAATGTTGATTTAAAAAAAAAAAAAAAAAAAAAAAAAAAAAAAAAAAAAAAAACATGTATATTTTTAGTACTTATGAGACATAGTAACAATCAAGACTTCTCATGTCTGGAGTAAGAAGAGAACGGGATGCAGTCAACGAGTATATACAAATTAATCAGACACTATGGGTCGAAGTCAACTCGGGGTGACTTGGGTATAGCCAAATACGCTTTGAGAATAGATAGAAGACATCATTATCTCTGAGTTGTTGCCAACTTAAAATTTTTGAGCTTAACTGAACCTTAATCCGTATCACAGAAACGATGAAAACCATTTACGTTATTTACATGCTTACAACCTGTGTCTCTATATGTCATAATACAGCTAAACACGGATCTATGTAACAGTCACGTAGTTAGTATGATTCCTGTTTGGATCTTTTCTAAAACGTAGCAGTCCCTACCGAGACTGAAATTTGATCCCTTATACTTTAAATTTTTTTTTAAGTTTTTGTACTTAGATAGTTTTATGATTTTTTAACTGGTTACTTAGAATTGATCATGTCGTTTATTTCTTAAAGGCAATGTATATAGATGTCTTGAAAGGTTCTTGGCATCTCAGGGGGAGATGAGCTGTAGATTAGATGAGTTGAGGACCAAGTGTCGAGAAGACCGAGACGATGATCCCAATGCACCGGAAGGTGCAGGTGGTGAGCTGCCAAGAACATGGGCAAGCCATGGATGGTGATGAAGTACAAGCCGATCCGATGCATCAAGGAGGTTCCAATGAAGAATATGCCTCAAGATGTGTTGAAGAATCTAAACTTATCGAAAGCTGATCTGAAGATGCTCAACGAAAAGAAGATATTCTATATTCCTGCTTGGAAGGATGAAGCAAGGAAATATCAGCGAGTAGTCACGGTGTGTGAGAGAAGGGGCGCACGCGTAGAGGTGAAGATTACAAGACTCAAGATTTGAAGATCAAGATATGAAGCTACTGCCAAGGGGGAGTCTGTTCGTACATGTGTGTCAGTAGTTCATAGTCTAGCATTTGTAATCGAGTCTGTAATGTAATTATGTTTTGTTTATGATTGTTTTGTAATACGCGAAGTTGTCAACAAAACTTCGCCAATGGCGAAGTTGTCGTGTATAAAACTGTTTCGCTGAAACAGTTTGAGGGTTGGTCGTTTAGGGTTTGTTTCAGTGTGTTTCATATTGGTGTTACGTGTTATTTTCTGTAATAGTGACCGTGAGTCACGTGTTCGGTTATCAATATAACGTGGTTGATTTATTGCTCGTGTGATTCTATCTCTACACTCGTAACTACCTGCGCAGGGATTCCGCACCTGCGTTGTTAGCGATATCCCGTGTACGATCCGTTCAGGAACCTACATAAAGGTTCAAGCTTTATGGGTGAACGGGCTAGGTCTTAGCCAAAAATGGTAATGGAAACATTTATGGGGTAACACAATACCATAATAAGGGTATAAATGTTAAAACGTGTAAGGATAAATGAAATAAAGGACCTAACAGTTACAGCTCGTTCGAATACGATGGTTATGTTCGATAACAATGGAACTCGAATACAAAGGTTATATTCGATTACATTAACGATTCGCATACATACATATATTCGATTACATTGGCAGGTTCGAATACATTGAGGGGACTCGAATACAATGCATGAATTCACATACAAAGTGTTGAATACACTTAAGGTTCGCATACAATGCATGTATTCGAATACATGGAAGGGCTCGAATACAATATAGATTTCGAATACAATGCCGGTCACTCGATTACATTATGGACTCGATTACAATGGATGACTCGCATACAATATGTATGTTCGAATACATGGTGACTCGAATACAAAATAGGAATTCGAATACGATATATGTATTTGAACACTATATATGTATTCAAATACAATATATGTATTCGAATACACTGTATTCGTATACAAAGTCATATTCTAAACCTCCATTCGAATATCGAAACAAAAGAAAGAAAGATTAAGCGAGTGTTGAGTATTCGATTACAAAAAGGAAGGAAAGAGAGGAACACATTGTATTCAAATACAATGTATTCGAATAAAATTGTACTCGAATACAAAGTATTCGAATACATTAGTGTTCAGGGTAAAATTATATTCTAAGTAAATTCTATTCTAATACAAGACCATTAGACTATACTAGACTTAGCCATTTTTGGCTGAAATGTGAATAATGTGATTAGCACAATAATTGATACATATAATTAATGTACAGTCAGCCAAGCTCAATTAAGGAAGGGAATAACAATTAACGGAGAACGTAATAGAATCCAGGTGAGTTTCTAGCCACATTTCCTTGTTATGTTTTCGGGGCTGTGTGCATACTCAACGTGAATGTTAATACACATAACTTAAGTGGTAAGTGTATGCTATATATGATATATGTGATAGAATGTATGAATGTAATGAACGAATGCCTGTCGGTACATGAACGATCTTCGGATATTACACATATTATCACAGACTATGATTGTTAGATGAATGATGTGAAGAATGCTTAGAGTGTTCATATGCTATGATGTAATTATTGTATATGTGAGGTATGTGTAAGCAGGTACAGGAATGGTATGTGAGATCTACGCCCGACATAGTAAGTTAGGATGCAAATCCCTCAAAACTACTATTGGACCTAGACTCGATATGTGTTAGCCTAAATAAGGACTGTGAACCTTATTAGCGTTCCTTATACGGATATTATATAATTGAGTACGCGTTCCTTCTATGAAGTACCTTCTATGGACACTATATATGGTTCCTTCTATGGATCAGGTATAGGGTTCGTTCTATGGATAATATGTAGTGGTCCTTCTATGGAAAGTATATAGGGTCCCTTTTATGGGTAATGTTTAAGGATCCTTCTATGGATAATATCTAGGGATCCTTCTATGGATAGTTTATATAGATCCTTCTATGGATGATACAGGTTGTTACTTCTATGAATGATAGTAATTGTTATTCTAATAGATATTATGCAATGGTCCTCTTACGGATAATTATAAAGTGTCATGAATGAAGTTCGGTTTAAGTATGAATATGTATCTTCAGATACGTATAGATGAAAATATGAGAATGTATTGTATGTTGCCTAATTAACTCGAACTCACTCAGCGTAGCTGACTTTTAGTATGCACGTAGGTAAATATGTTTATTGAGCTGACATGAGGATGACACATGGCATGGATTGAACTGCTGGCATCTGAAGATGGAAGAAATGATGTTTTAATTACGATGTTGTATGTTATGTTATAAAGAAAATATCGAATGTCTTGTAACGAATGATTGAAGTTAATGTTTCCGCAAATGCTTTAAATTAACTCTGATGTGTAAAAATGTGTTTATAAGTAAATCCGACGTTAGTGTAGGGTTACCGTGATTGGGGCCTTACATCTTGGTGTTTGAGGATGGGTACAAAAATGGATAAAAGCTTATATTTTTGGTTAAAAATAACAAAACAAGAAAGATATAATTGTAAATAATTAAATAAAATTTTTAACAATAATATATTAATAATTAAACAATTTAAACTTGATAAACGAAATAAAATAACCAGAACATCAATCATAATCGGGTATTTAAACAAATATAAGTTTGAAAACCCGAGTTGTTACAGTCTCCTTTACTCTAGGGAATTTCTTCCCAAAATTAAAAAAATACCATAACAAAAATATTTAATAAAAATACATACGATTTAAATTAATCATAATATAGAACTTTAGATAGTTGAAGTAACGCTCCAAATGAAAATCTGATAAGAGCACTTATATATAGGATGTACCAGCGGCGTATCCATCATGTCCTTATCATCTTTACATTTGTACCGTTGTCTCACCTACCTTCAGTTCTTCATTATGACACACAATTATTCGGATTATGATTTCCATGCGAGCACTTTGGTAATTACGTATGCATCCATAATTACTTAGATCTTCGGATGGTCCACATAACTCATCCCATTGTGTGGGTTACAAAAAATTTGTGTAAAACATGATTTTTAGGGAACAAAATTTTTAAGGAGTGTTAATTAGAAAAACACCAATGTATAAAACAATTCCAAAAGTTGCTGTGGATTTTACTAAAGCAAGGTTTTTTTAAAGACATCGCTAAAATATACGTATCTATAGTTGAAGAAGATATAATTTATTAATAGTTAAGGTTAATGAAGGTAAGGAAATAAGATAGAAGTAGGCTTTAATAAACAATCATATTAAACAAAAGGGACTTTATTCATAAATAGTTCAAATGGGGAAATAATTGAAAGCCATAAAGAGGCGTTACAATATGTAATTAAGAAAAAGCCAAAAAGGAATTAAGATAAAAGGGAAACGGAAAAGGTCTTCACGGTCGTTGAGTAGCATAATGGACGTAACTTGGAGCACCCTGAGGAGTTGCATTCATAGGAGTTGAAGCAGTCGAAGTAGATTGATTCGACATTGCTTGGATAACTAGAGCTTGAACGGTTTGCAAGAGAGTCGCTTGGTTAGAGTAGACTTGGTAAACTTAAGCTTGCGGGTGCGAAACTTGATAAGTTTGGGTTAAGTAGGAATGATCCTGATTGACGAGAGGAGCTTGAAGGATGAGGGTTTGAAAGGTTTGGACTTGATGAGTAGTGTGGTAGGGTGTAACTATAGTTTGAATTTGATTAGTTTGGAAAACCTGAGGGTACATATCGCAGAGTGGGTCAGGGTCTCCTGAAGGGTAGTAAGCACGGGTAGTAGGCGCATCAGGTTGAGCATGAGGGGTAGGTTGTTGTGGGACAGTTTGTGCATTAGGCGAGGCCTAACATTTATTAGCAAAATGACCATAACGGTTACATTGGGAGAAATGACGACATAAGGAATTAACCGGGTGATGATGCTTACAAATGGATCATAACGGGAAAGGACCGAGGTAAGGTTTCTTGTTTGAGGAGACTTGTGGGTGGGTAGGTTTTGTTGCAACAAGGTTCTTACGTTTCTTGTTGTGGGGATGAGTGGAGGTAGATGGTTCATAGTCACCAGCAGAGGGATTAGTGGGAAAGATTGGATCGGTTTCATTGATGTTTTGAATTTGGGTCACTATCCTAGGGATCGCAACAGCTATCTCCTTGGCGATACAGGCGGCCATACGAGAATCAGACGATCGATGTCGAGAATGACGGTCTTAGATGAGACATTCTACGATGACCAGAAATAAAGATTTATAAGTTGAAGGGTAATTTGAGGAAAACATTAGAATAATAAAATGTTTAATTATGTAGATAACTTATAATAACGTTTCCTTAAGAAGTAAAGGGATTTGTGTCATAAGGATTAAAAGTAAAATATTATTAGATGAGGGGTACACTTCATAAATAATTATTAGATGATGTAGTCAATATGATTAATGTGTGATGACTACACGAGGAGATAAGTCAGTTTAAAATTTATTTGTTTAAGTTAACTTTAAAATAAACTAACGAAATATAAATTGTGTGTTGGCCTCCCATGAGCTTTCCATGGCAGTTTGAATGGCCCAATGAAACTAACGATTAAAAGCAACTAAGTTGGACAACCCATGAGCGTTACATGGCATGTCCCAACTAATTAATGAACTAACAAAACAATAAATTTTGTCGGCCCGATGAGTGTTACATGGCGTTTTAACCGTCCAAACTAAATAACGAACAAACGAAATAAAATTTGAGTAGTTGGAGTATCTCGTGAATCACCACATATGACGACTCCAACAAAAACATAAAACAAAGTGAGAAATAGATAGTAGGAGTGCCCATGGGCCATGGATTTTCCACCCAATTAACCGTTTAAATATCGAAACACTATCGGGAAAACCGGGGTTAACCATGAACCACCGTGAATTCGGTTTAAAAACAACCTAAGGTGTTGGTCGTTTGACAATTGTGTTCCCGTTTTGGCCTATAAGCTTGAGTACTGTGGCCAGGTTATCCTCCAGGTAAGGAATTTCGTCTTACCTTGGGTTCTCGGAAACCTTTTGCCAAGGCCCAACTCACAATACTCCCCCTTCCGGTTACGGCCAGAAATTGTCAAACTACCTAGCCTTAAAGTGTAGAGTAAAAACAAAAGTAGGGAATTTTCCAAAAATAAAAAGGCAATCTAATTTCAAATATTTCACTTTCAATGTTGAGGCATAGCCTCGAAGTTATGTGTGTGTGCATAACAATACAATAATAAATAATCATTAAATAATTATCTAAAAAAGCTGTAAACAATTAATTTTGAACACATAAGGAAACTAGATAAGCACGTATAGGGCTCCTATGCATGTTACTAAGGAACCACTAACGACCTATTTTAATCCTTCGGCTCTGATACCAATCCGTCACACCCCAACCTACGACGGAAATGTCGGGGCGTGAATTGATTTCCCACAGCTCTTAAGGTACTATGATGAAATATTGGAAATTTCAATATCTATTAAATTTAATTCAAATAAAACAAAGTATTCAATACAAACATTCATAATCAAATAATTCACCAACAATCATAAGTCATCAAAGAAACATAAGTTTTGTTTATATTTTATATCTTTATTCCTAAGTGATCTTCCAAAACTTGAACTAACTTCACATCACACGATAACCTGCATATGCGTTAAAAATAAAGTAGATTTGTCAACACAAAGTTGAGTGAGTAGCACACCAGTTTTAATGTATATATATAATAGATAAATAAATGTGCAACAAATTCAAATGAGCTAAGCAATTTAACCAATGAGTAAAGATAAATGAGTTGTCAAAAAGCATGAAGCTATTACGACTGTCGTATGATCATACTATTATGAGATTATGTTGGACCTCTCCGAATACGGTTCAAGTAAAGCAAATAAGCACATAACAAGTAAGGTACAAATCGTTAACCACAAGTGCCAATAGTTGCAGTTTGTGTAATAAATAGTAGGGAAATAAATATTAAAACGCATATGTCCACAAAACGGTATAAAATTAGTTTTAAAGGGGAATGTGCCACTCACCTTAATAGACGAGCAAAAGTGAATACTTATCAATAAGAATGACGATTTGCGGAAATCACACGTTTACGATAAGGCCTAATAAGGAAAATAGAATGCGGATACGCTAAGTTATTGAACTAGAACGGATAAGCGAGTTCGATAATGATAATTTTATTAATTCATATTATAATATTTTATTTTATATAAAGATATAATATGAAAAATTAGTAGTTTGTTAAATTATAAATAAAGTATATTATAATACTTTATTATATATAAAATATTATATAAGTAAAACACATTTTTAAAAATACTATTAGTTTATTAATCCGTTTAAAAAATATTACATAAGTAAAATACATCTTTTATAATTAGTTAATTGGTTAAAATATATAAGTATAAAAATTTACCTTTTTAATATATATTAAATCTATAGATCCAAATTATTAATTCCGTGGTATTATTTATACGTATATGTACACTGATGTTTCGAAAAACACACTAGTTTTCCGCGCTATTTATCATTGTTTTAATCACTTAATTATCTAATATTTAATGTTTTTAACTTGTTTTAGTATGATCTTACATTAATATGTATTTTGTAGGTTATGGGTTAAAAGAGAAAGAAACCGAGCTTTGAATAAGATTTAGAGATCTTTTATGCACTATTATTGAAGAATCAAGTTAAAGGCCCGACCCATATCCATTTTGTGAAGACCATATTTGTTATAATATAATAGACAACAAAAAAACAAACCCTAACCAGCCCCTAAATCCCGAAAAGAGCAGCCCCCTAGTCCGATCGCAATCTGCAGCCAAGAGAAGAAAGAAAAAAAAAGTGTTTTTGAAACTTGTGGCGGCTAGAGGAAGAAGAAGAAGATCATTAGAGAAGGTTGTGAACAACAGCTAGGGTTGATATTAATCATTAAACTCAGCCTCAGTTTGTAGTAAACATTCCACAAACTTTGTGTTCTTGTTCAAGGTTCATAACTTGTTGATTTGATCTTTAAACTTGATTTCTTTTGCAATTGAATTGAAGATTGGGTTGTGTATGATCTTGATAGATTATTGAATGATTAATATGATGTTTATGATGGTTAATATGGTGTTTACATTAAGTTATACCTGCTGTCCAATAGTTATGATAGGCTAAACTTGTTACTTCTACCTAGGTTTGATGAATATTGTTAGGTTTTAATGAGTTTTACGGATTGCTTGATCATCATGACTTGATTTGTTAATAAAAGTTTGGTTTAATATTAAATTAGGTTGTATTTAGTGGCTGTGATTTTATTAATTATACTCATAAACCCCTTGCTTCGATTGGTTAATTAGTTTTGACTGATTGTTGCTTGTTTGATTCTTTACTTTGTGTTTAGATATTGTTTGCGGGGTGTACTACTGTAGGGCTTAGTTGGGCGTGTTAATTGATTGAATTCAGCGGGTAGGCACCTTCTTAGAGATCGAGAGGTGATAGGAAGTAAACTCGTCTCATAGCTTTTACTTGTTAGAATTAGGATTGCGCGAGAGCGGGTTCGATTCTTGTCGGGTTTGAGTGTGTGAGCGATTAGTTGATCTAGTTTAAGTTAAAACAAATTGTTCCTCTATCCTTGGTTGCATAGTATGCGTTTCCATTAGGGTCGTGTGTCGTGAGTCCAAGAGGAGAGTCGACATTAGAACACTTTAGCAATTCGTTTCCCGGTTTGTTCTTAAAATCAATTAAGTGTATGTTAGGGCTTGTTAGTGAGACCGAGAGGTGATCTAGCTTTCTTGAGCGAACCTTAGTTGTGTCATCCTTAGATACCAGTGTCGTGAGATTATTCAATATGATTCTTACCTTGGTAGACGTTTTTCTCCATTGTCTGTCTCATTCGTAAGGTTTCGTTAAGTCTTGTTAAGTTAAGTCTTTTAATTTATTTAAAGTAAGTTAGGTCAAGTAGTTTAAGTATTAAAAATCATTTAAAAAATATTATTCTTAGGAAAGTCTTGTCTAGGGTTAGTGATCATAGACGTTTTCACGTGTCCTCATGTTCGATATTCGGACTTCCTTAGTTATATATTAATTACGAGCGGTACACTTGTCGGTTGTGTGTAGTTTTATTAGGAAAATCCATTTTATAAATTTAAAGCTTAGTTGTGAGTTTCGTAGAAAGAAACATCTTTTAGACACACACCATACACATATGTATATCTATATACACATATACATATATACAAGAACGAATTTTTAAAGCGGGAAAAACATAAGAATCATTGTCGATTTTATAAAAGATTGTTTAATTATTAGTTATTATTATGATTATTGTTTAATAAAAATGGTTTTAAAAGTAAAAGCTACCAAAAAATAACATAAACGGGGTGGCAGGGACTCGAACCCGCTACTTGCCACTCCGTTACCAAAGTATTAACCACCTGGGCTAACTAGATCATGCGACATGGATTAGTAACGATCAAATATAAACAAACAAAATCCTGACAGAAATTGATTATAAACCCTAACGATTCAATTCATTAAATTCGTTAATCTTTTGGTCAAATTAGATTAGGGTTAACGATATACATTAAAAATTGATCGTACTGTTATAAACTATTAAATTAAACGAAGTTCCGATGAGGGTTAATTTGGACGTGACAATGGCCAGCCAAACGAAGTATGAATGCACCAGTAAACAACAAAACAAATGTAAATATTTATAGGGTTAAGGACGGTTAGGGTTAGAGGATCGTATCTGTGTGATTAATTGATATATTACAACCAATTTCATGTTATACAAGGTCAAGATGCGTCACTGGTGATAATAAGGAAAAACAAATCAATAAATGATATAATTAACACATTTGGATTCTTTGAGTGGCTGAAATTAACATAATTAGGATATTTACAAGATCAATTACGAATATTATGGTCCAGGTAATAGATTTCTGAATCGGGTACAAGATATTGAATGTGGATACGGGTTTGGGTAAAGGATATCCAGCTTGGTGATATGGATTATAACTAAATTTACATTCCTGTCCCTGATGTTTGAGGATGGGTACAAATATGGCTAAAAGTTTATATTTTGGGTTAATAATACCAAAACAAGAAAGATATAATTATAAATAACTAAATAAATTTTTTAATAATAATACATTAACAATTATACAATTTAAACTCGATAAACAAAATAAAATAACCCGAACATCATACCTAATCGGGTGTTTAAAAAAAATATAAGTTCCAAAACCCGAGTTGTTACATCGACCATAAAAGTTTACAACACATTTTCGACCAAAAGGACCTCAACATGACACTAAGACCATGGGTCGAATTATTAAGCGATTATGTAACACCCCGTAACCGCAGCGGAAACGTACACGGGATGCAACAGACACATCTGATATCAACAGCATTGCTTATAAAGAAAATACCACTACATTAATTTATAACATATTACATTGTTGCGAGTTTCATTACTGTCTAGGTGTTACACACATATTTTACCGATAAGACATTAATAAATTCATTACAAAACATAGAGCAGCAAGCTTCCAACAGGTAGCACAGATAGTTAAGCACATATCAATCATTCCAACTTGGGCATACCTAGAAAACATGTAAAGAAAACGGGTCAACTACGAATAGTTGGTGAGTTTCACTAATTTAAATAAACACTGACAAATCATTTTAATAATCATTTATTAACAATATAATCATGCTGGGAACTATGTTACCCCAGAACATTTCCATTAACTTCCTGGGAACTATGTTACCCCAGAACAATAATAACCCCTGGGAACTATGTTACCCCAGAACAATGAATACCCCTGGGAACTATGTTACCCCAGAACAATAACAACCCCTGGGAACTATGTTACCCCAGAACAATAACAACCCCTGGGAACTATGTTACCCCAGAACAATAACAACCCCTGGGAACTATGTTACCCCAGAACAATAATAACCCCTGGGAACTATGTTACCCCAGAACAATAACACATGATAAACATTTTATATATTCTGTGCATCAGACCATATATATATATAAATGTACAAATATTTCCATACGATCGGTATGTACTTAAATACTTTAAATAAGACATGTTTTCCGCCCCGGGAAAATATAATTAAAACAATTCATTAAAAGGGGCTCGTGAAAACTCACCTTTTTGTGAGTCGGTGAGTAATATAAGGAACAGCTACGTGCCTGGATCTGTAATATAATATCTAGTCGTTACTATATAATTCCCATAACTTAAATACGTATCAATCGGTACATCTGGGAACATTGTTAACCCATTACTGTACTCGATTCGGGGACAATGTTAACCCCGTGACACTTCTAAGGACTCAGATTGTGACATTGCTTAGAGTTTGACAGTCAATTTAGTTAAGGTGATGAAATTATAGCTCGGTTTGACACCCCGTTTGGCCGCGGGGCCCGTTTCCGGTATTTCGGTGCCGGAAACGGTAAAATCGGGTAAAATTACCCAAATCATCCGAATTATTTTCGGATGATTTATTTTTACTTAATTTACTTAGATTTATGAAAATAGTCCATTTTTAAAGTTCTCGTGTACCAGTCAGCTCGCTTATGCGAACTTTGCCGGTTTACACGTTTTAAGCTTTAAAAACTTGTTTTTATGTTCTTTTTAGCACAAATAATTACCCGATTAGTCTCGGGTCTTGAAATTTTGCACAAAACTTATTTTGACAGAAAGAAAATTTTACAAAATTTTTCCAGATTTATTTTCTTATATTTACATTTATTTATCTATTTTTAAATCTTATTAAAACACTAAATATGTCAAAAATACCATAACACTTTAGAAAAATACCAAATTTTTCTGAGATGATATCTGTCATCCTCATAACTTCCTGGAATTTTTCCAGATTTATTTTCTTATATTTACATTTATTTATCTATTTTTAAATCTTATTAAAACACTAAATATGTCAAAAATACCAAAACACTTTAGAAAAATCCCAAATTTTTCTGGGATGATCTCTGTCATCCTCATAACTTCCTGGAATTTTTCCAGATTTATTTTCCTATATTTACATTTATTTATCTATTTTTAAATCTTATTAAAACACTAAATATGTCAAAAATACCAAAACACTTTAGAAAAATCCCAAATTTTTCTGGGATGATCTCTGTCATCCTCATAACTCCCTGGAATTTTTCCAGAATTTAAAACTCATTTTTCAAGCCATTTTCACCCAAAACCGAGCTAGAAGGCCCTAGAACTCGTTTCACCGAAAAGCCTACTTAGACTTTTCCAAATGAGCTCAAATTTTGTGGGTGACTTTTATATGTTATAACAAGCTTATCTTAAATTTTCCAGAATTTTTCATCATGTTTAGCTATTTTTCACTATTTTTGGCCAAAACCGAGCTTTAAATTCACCAAATATTCATCTTTTATCCAAAAATTACCAAAAATTCACAGATCTCATATTTTCATGTGTAGATCATCCCTGTTAAATTTCGTGACCCGACTCTAAGCACACGAAAATCTGTCCAAATTTCATAAACACACGAAAACCGAACTATTTTGTGTTTTCTAGCTTTAGATCGCAAGGATCTCGGTTTCTAGCCTTTGCTAGCCGCTAGATACAACACTTACAAGCACATCAACACCACACCAAGCAAGTTATACCCACAATCAAGCCATTTCTTTCCTAGTGTCGGTTAAAACATCAAAACAACGATTTTGACCGTAAAAATCCGTTCTTGACTCTTTTTACTCATTTCTTGGACCAAGATCCCTTGTATAACTTGTATACATCTCTTGGTCATGCAAGAGTCGGTTTCATCTCGGATTTTCACCCGTCTTTCACATGGAAAATTCATTTGACAAGATTTCAACCGTAAAAATTCATTCTAAACACTTTTAACTAATTACTTGGATCAAAATCCTTTGTATAACTTGTATACATCCTTTGATCACACGAGAATCGGTTTCATCTCGGGTTTTCACCCATTTTTCACATGAAACTTCCTTTTCTCAAGATTTATGAAATTAAAAACAAGATTAAAGCATCAATTCATGCATATACCTTGAGATCTTGGTGAAAAATGGATGAATCTTGGATGAAGGTTTGAAGATTGAGAGAGTTTGAGAGAGTTTGGATGAAAGAAAAAAAAATGGAATGTGTAAAAGGGGTGTGGGGGGGGGGGGGTGGCCGGCCATATGGTGGTGTGGGGGTGGGTCCCACAACTTCAATATTGGCCACACATTTGGATTGTGTAATCCGGATAATGTTGTGGATAATCTGGTTCAGTTCGTTTCTCGTTTAAACTCGTAATTCGGCTTAAAACGAGCCTAAAATGGTTGTTTTTCGGGTTAACATAAAATTTATATAAAACTGATTTAAAAACTTTAAAAACTTAACCCATGACATTAAAACATCATATGATTAATAATTACGCATCTTTTTCGGCTTGATTGATCGTCTCTTGCTTGGTTTGGTGTTAAAGGTTTCGTTTAGCGTACCGACGTACCATTAAATCGAAATCCTTTTTCTGTGCTATAATTTACTTATCCCGAAGCATTAATACTTCGTAAATATCACTAAACATTATATACTTCGTCGATAATGTAATTCCCGATTCGTTCGGGTTTCAATAATCGTTCATTGGTTAATTGTAATTCCAATACGATTCACTATATAATCGAGTATGATTCGTACTATGAATCATATATATTCGTATCAACGTGCTATAACTCATATAATCAATATTAAATAACACGTAAATAGTATATTCCGGCTAGGGTATACCTGGATTTGCCGGAATCGTTACATTCTCCCCCCGTTATAAAAATTTCGTCCTCGAAATTTTACTCGTCAACTACTTCCTTTTGAGGAAATAGGTGGGGGTATTTCTTCCGAAATTCATCCTTTCGTTCCCAAGTAAATTCTGGGCCTCGTTGCGAATTCCATCTAACTTTGACCAACGAGATCTTATTGTGTCTAAGTTGCTTGATCTTACCGTCCACTATTTCAATGGGCTCCTCTACGAAGTTGAGCTTATCGTTTATTTGAACACCCTCTAAGGGTAACACCGATGTCTCATCCGCCAGACATCTTTTCAAATTTGACACATGAAACACATTATGAACTGCACTTAGTTCATCAGGCAGTTCTAATCGGTAAGCTACAGGACCGATTTTTGCAATAATATCAAATGGTCCAATATATCTCGGGGCTAACTTCCCCGCCTTGCCAAATCTAACCACACCCTTCCACGGTGATACTTTCAAAAACACTTTATCACCTTTCTCGAATGATAACGGTTTTCTACGGGTATCGGCATAACTCTTCTGCCGATCCCGCGCGGCTTTCAGGTTGTTCTTAATTTCAAGAATCTTGCTGGTCGTCTCCTGGACCAGATCCGATCTAATGACCTGCGGGTCTCCCACTTCAGACCAGCAAAGTGGTGATCGGCACTTCCGCCCATACAATGCTTCATAAGGTGCTGCCTTTATACTGCTATGGTAACTGTTATTATAGGAAAATTCAACGAGTGGGAGATGTTGATCCCAATTTCCCTTAAAGTCCAGTACGCAGGCACGAAGCAAATCCTCCAAAGTTTGAATGGTCCTCTCAGACTGACCATCGGTCTGAGGGTGGTAAGCCGTGCTTAGGTCAATACGTGTTCCCAATGCTTCTTGGACAGCTTGCCAAAGTTTGGAGGTGAAACGGCTATCCCTATCGGAGATGATCGAGATGGGGATGCCATGACGAGACACTATTTCATTTATATAAATTTGCGCAAGTCTCTCAGTGTTATAATTATTTCTAATTGGAATAAAATGTGCCGATTTGGTTAATCTATCCACGATTACCCAAATTGCATCATTCCCCCGGGATGTCTTAGGGAGGTGTGTCACGAAATCCATTGTGATTTGCTCCCATTTCCATTCCGGAATTTCCGGTTGTTGCAACATTCCCGAAGGTTTTTGGTGCTCCGCCTTAACCCTCGCACACGTCGTACACTTGCCGACGTATGTGGCTATATCCTTTTTCATTCCTGGCCACCCGTAAAATTCTTTCACATCCTTGTACATTTTATCTGATCCCGGATGTATGGAATATTTCGATTTATGTGCTTCATCCATGATCAAATTACGAAGGTCATGGAGGGTCGGAATCCAAATCCGACTTTTGAAATAAAGAATTTCGTCTACACGCCGTTCGAAATTCTTCTCATTCCCGTAAAGTCCTTCTTTAACCAATTGGTCCTCTCTCAACGCCTCGCGTTGAGCGACTCGAATCAAATCCGAAAGGTTTGACTGGACTATCATCCCCAACGCCCGCACTCGCAATGGTTTAACCCGATCCTTCCTACTCAAGGCATCGGCTACGACGTTAGCCTTGCCGGGGTGATATCGAATGTCACAGTCATAGTCACTCAGCAACTCGACCCATCTTCGTTGCCTCATATTCAGTTCTTTCTGATCGAATATGTGTTGCAAACTTTTATGATCAGTGAATATGGTGCACTTTGTACCGTAGAGATAGTGTCTCCAGATTTTAAGTGCAAAGATGACTGCTCCCAGTTCCAAGTCATGAGTAGTGTAGTTTTTCTCATGAACTTTCAACTGTCGAGACGCATAGGCTATGACCTTTTTATTTTGCATCAACACGCATCCTAACCCTTTACGGGATGCGTCACAATATACAACAAATCCATCGTCTCCGTCGGGGAGACTTAAGATTGGCGCTTGGCACAATCTTTGCTTTAGCGTTTGAAACGCCGTTTCCTGCTCTTCACCCCATTCATATTTCCGATCCTTTTGAGTCAGGAGGGTTAAAGGTTGGGCGATGCTGGAAAAGTTCTCTATAAATCGACGATAGTATCCAGCTAAGCCTAAGAATTGGCGGATTTCCTTCGGAGATTTAGGCGCTTGCCAATCCTTAATTGCTTCAACTTTACTCGGATCAACGTGTATTCCTTGGTGGTTTATAACGTGACCGAGGAATTGCACATCTTGTAACCAGAAGTTACACTTGGAGAATTTTGCATACAACTTCTCCTGATCCAAAAGCTCCAAAACTAACCTCAAATGTCGCTCATGTTCTTCTTTACTTTTTGAATATATCAAAATATCGTCAATAAATACAATGACGAATTTGTCGAGATAGGGTTTACAGACTCGGTTCATGAGATCCATGAACACCGCTGGCGCATTTGTTAGCCCAAAAGGCATAACTAGAAATTCGTAGTGGCCGTAGCGAGTCCGAAACGCGGTTTTTGGGATATCCTCCTCTTGAATTCTAACTTGGTGGTATCCCGATCTAAGATCAATTTTTGAGAAATAGCTCGCACCTTGTAGTTGGTCGAACAAATCATCGATCCGGGGAAGAGGATACCTATTTTTGATGGTTAACTTATTCAATTCCCTGTAGTCAATGCACATTCGAAGGCTTCCGTCCTTCTTTTTCACAAATAGTACAGGTGCACCCCACGGGGAATAGCTGGGACGAATAAATCCCTTATCCAACAATTCCTGCAACTGGTTGGATAATTCTTGCATCTCGGACGGTGCAAGTCTGTAAGGGGCCTTAGCAACAGGGCCAGCTTGTGGTAACAGATCGATTCTGAATTCGACCTGTCGGGTTGGCGGTAATCCAGGAAGTTCCTCTGGAAAAACTTGTGGAAATTCGCGTACCACGGGAATATCGTCCACCCGTTTTTCCTCAGAATCAGCGGCCGTCAGGCTCGCTAGATACGCCACACATCCCTGACGTATATATTTCAACACCTTGAGGTGGGATATAAATGGTATCATGGTGCCGGATTTTTCTCCCTGCACTAATACCTCCTCGTCATCCGACACCCGGATCTTGACGGTTTTCTTTTCACAGTTTATTTCTACCCTATTACGTGCCAACCAATCCATTCCCACTATCACGTCAAAACTATCCAATTCTACCGGTAATAAGTCAATCAGGAAGGATTGTTCGCTTAGAATAAAAGGGCAATTCCGAACAATCCGATTAACTATCATGGTTTTACCGTTAGCGACCTCTACGGTGTAAGGTTCTATGGTTTCACCAATAGGAAGGTTTGCTATCGAAAGGAATCTAACGGAGACAAAACTTCTATCGGCGCCTGTATCAAATAATACAGAAGCGTAATGATCAGAGACGAGGAAGGTACCTGTCACTACGCTGGGGTCCTGGCGCGCCTCGTTTGCTCCCATCACAAATGCTCGGCCTCGCGCCGGATTGGACGACGATGGCTGACCCGCGAGTTGTCTCCCGTTTCCTCCCTGATTCAGTTTCGGGCAGTTCCTTTTGAAGTGATCCGTGCTGCCGCATTCGTAGCAAGCACGGCTAGTGGTCACCATCTGGTTTCCTTGCGGGTTCTGCTGTCGGGCTGGTTGAGTTCTAAATGGTTGCGCCCGAATAGGTTGTGGTTGTCGGTTCAGGTTGTTCAGATTTGTCTTACAATTTGGTGCGTAGTGTCCAACCCTGCCACACCGGTGGCACACCACCTCCTTGCACACGCCACTATGGTGGTAACCACATTTCCCGCACCTAGGAAACGTTCCCTTCTGCGGTTCTTGCCTTCCGCCCGAACTAGTCATGGCATAGCTCTGGGCAGCGGGCCTAGCTCGTTTGTTTTGCTGCTTTTCTTGGATTCTATGATCATGCGCACCCCGTTTTCCCCCAGCGGATTCTCCTGTCACCTTTAGTGATCCGCTCCGTAAGAAATCATACGTGACTATGCCAGCCTGTGTCACTGCACTTTCATACGTCCGGTGTCCCCCCGCGTTGACTATACTCCTCACTACTGGAGTAAGTCCCCAAATATAACGTTCCACCCTCTTCGTCTCCGGGGTGACCAACCACGGTACTAATCGTGACAGTTCATTGAACCGATTGGTATAACCCAAGTGGTCCGCCCCCTTCATCTCCAGATTCCACAACTCATTTTCCAGTTTCTGCAATTCATTCTTTGGACAAAAATGTTCCAACACAAGAGCCTTAAGCTCCGTCCAGGTCATGTGGTTTGTCGCCACCTGACCTCGAGTCTGTACTATGGTGTTCCACCATGTCAAGGCATGGTCGGTGAATGTACAGGTGGCGTACTTAACGATACAATCTTCGGGACAGTTGCTAATATTCACCACTGATTCGATTTTCTCTATCCATTTAACTAACCCATTCGGTCCTTCAGACCCGCTAAACTCTAATGGCTTGCACAACATGAAATCCTTGATCGAACATCCCCTGGATGCACGAATTGGTTCCGTACGGTTTGTCTCTACCGTAGGTATAGGGCCATTGCTGTCAGTAACGACCACCCTAGGCGGTGCGTCATTACTCGGAATAGTGTTATCATTCCTTGGAGGATTAGCATTTTGTTCCCCGTCATTATTTATGGGCGTTTGATTGCTCGGAGGGGTTGGATTGGTCGAGTTATTAATACTGGCGGCGATGCGCGATACTATATCCGGTATCGCCGCCTCCAACTGTTGAGCAATCAAACGGCTCACATCTACTTCCGATATTTTCGTTGATCGTTTCGGTGCCATTCTACACAATCATCAAAGAAATACATATAATCAATACCATCTCAAATCATAAAACACAATACATATTTCATTCATTAGTAAACATGGATACATATTACACCAACATCAGTTTACATACTTTCCAGTCAACATTACATAACTAAGTTTTATTACAAGGGCCCTATGTCGGTATCATCTCGACCTAACCCGTAAAAGGGTCAGTGCTTGAATGATACCCAAAAGTATCGATAATGATATGCCCTACAAGAGACCCCCTATGGGCCAGTGGTTGTACTATAACTAAACAAGATTCACTCCGTGTTAGTATCACCACTAACTACTTACACGGAGTATCAAAAAGCGGTTCAAGATTCTACCATCTAACACATCTACACATGGTGTTAAACCAACCCCACCAACACCGCCACCAGCACCACCAACACCGCCGCCATGACCCGGATTCGGGTTTCCATCTGGCCGATCAACCAGTGGGAGTATGAGCACTCCCTCTTTAACTGGTTAATAGCATACTGGTGGTCCAGTATGCTGTCCCCGAGGTACGCCCGCCTCTGTACCCCCACGACCAGGGTGGCAGAGTGCTCGTTCACCTGTTCGGTGAGAACACGTAGCCAAGCCGCCAAGTCCCGCTCTTGCCTTGGAAGACCCCACACAGGTAGGGTTGCAGGCTCGGGTTGGGGGCGGGAAGACTCGCCCCGGTGGTATGTGGATCTGGGTGGGGTAACTGTGGGCGGGACATACGGGGCACTGATCCGCGCCGTGAGGCGGGGACCGTGTCTGGGGGGAATCGGGGCGGTCTGTGGTGCGGGCGGGGTAGGAGACCTGGTAACCCTAGCAGGGGAGGGTAAACTAGCACTCCTAGCTGGGGTGGTCTGTCTAGAAGTACTATGACTAGCCTCCAAAGGCTCGGAGCTGGGTGCTACACTTGGGCTTCCAGAGGCCCCGGAACTGACCTCTTCCGGGTCCTCTTCCGTCGACACACTAGGTGTTCTTGCCATTTTTACCTGCACACAAGTTAACAAACATATAGTCCCTTTCCATAGTGTAATTCATAATTAAATTAATCATGCACTTACTTATACAATTTTGCCACATAATAATATTATTTTACATTTACACATATGTTGCCCATTTTACCTATTTAAGTCCCCCGTGACTTCCCCTGAATTCCCTCATGCGGACATGTCTGTTATTATGTTCCGGACCATAATAACCCACTTGTCCAACCAAGTTCATCCCGATCTCGTCACAATATATTATTAGTTGATATTCAGATCCTATAATACTTGAGCTACTGGTTATATTTTAGGTATCTTTTTCAGACATCCTAATTCTTTATAACCAATGGCTCTGATACCAAGTTCTGTAACACCCCGTAACCGCAGCGGAAACGTACACGGGATGCAACAGACACATCTGATATCAACAGCATTGCTTATAAAGAAAATACCACTACATTAATTTATAACATATTACATTGTTGCGAGTTTCATTACTGTCTAGGTGTTACACACATATTTTACCGATAAGACATTAATAAATTCATTACAAAACATAGAGCAGCAAGCTTCCAACAGGTAGCACAGATAGTTAAGCACATATCAATCATTCCAACTTGGGCATACCTAGAAAACATGTAAAGAAAACGGGTCAACTACGAATAGTTGGTGAGTTTCACTAATTTAAATAAACACTGACAAATCATTTTAATAATCATTTATTAACAATATAATCATGCTGGGAACTATGTTACCCCAGAACATTTCCATTAACTTCCTGGGAACTATGTTACCCCAGAACAATAATAACCCCTGGGAACTATGTTACCCCAGAACAATAACAACCCCTGGGAACTATGTTACCCCAGAACAATAATAACCCCTGGGAACTATGTTACCCCAGAACAATAACACATGATAAACATTTTATATATTCTGTGCATCAGACCATATATATATATAAATGTACAAATATTTCCATACGATCGGTATGTACTTAAATACTTTAAATAAGACATGTTTTCCGCCCCGGGAAAATATAATTAAAACAATTCATTAAAAGGGGCTCGTGAAAACTCACCTTTTTGTGAGTCGGTGAGTAATATAAGGAACAGCTACGTGCCTGGATCTGTAATATAATATCTAGTCGTTACTATATAATTCCCATAACTTAAATACGTATCAATCGGTACATCTGGGAACATTGTTAACCCAGTACTGTACTCGATTCGGGGACAATGTTAACCCCGTGACACTTCTAAGGACTCAGATTGTGACATTGCTTAGAGTTTGACAGTCAATTTAGTTAAGGTGATGAAATTATAGCTCGGTTTGACACCCCGTTTGGCCGCGGGGCCCGTTTCCGGTATTTCGGTGCCGGAAACGGTAAAATCGGGTAAAATTACCCAAATCATCCGAATTATTTTCGGATGATTTATTTTTACTTAATTTACTTAGATTTATGAAAATAGTCCATTTTTAAAGTTCTCGTGTACCAGTCAGCTCGCTTATGCGAACTTTGCCGGTTTACACGTTTTAAGCTTTAAAAACTTGTTTTTATGTTCTTTTTAGCACAAATAATTACCCGATTAGTCTCGGGTCTTGAAATTTTGCACAAAACTTATTTTGACAGAAAGAAAATTTTACAAAATTTTTCCAGATTTATTTTCTTATATTTACATTTATTTATCTATTTTTAAATCTTATTAAAACACTAAATATGTCAAAAATACCATAACACTTTAGAAAAATACCAAATTTTTCTGAGATGATATCTGTCATCCTCATAACTTCCTGGAATTTTTCCAGATTTATTTTCTTATATTTACATTTATTTATCTATTTTTAAATCTTATTAAAACACTAAATATGTCAAAAATACCAAAACACTTTAGAAAAATCCCAAATTTTTCTGGGATGATCTCTGTCATCCTCATAACTTCCTGGAATTTTTCCAGATTTATTTTCCTATATTTACATTTATTTATCTATTTTTAAATCTTATTAAAACACTAAATATGTCAAAAATACCAAAACACTTTAGAAAAATCCCAAATTTTTCTGGGATGATCTCTGTCATCCTCATAACTCCCTGGAATTTTTCCAGAATTTAAAACTCATTTTTCAAGCCATTTTCACCCAAAACCGAGCTAGAAGGCCCTAGAACTCGTTTCACCGAAAAGCCTACTTAGACTTTTCCAAATGAGCTCAAATTTTGTGGGTGACTTTTATATGTTATAACAAGCTTATCTTAAATTTTCCAGAATTTTTCATCATGTTTAGCTATTTTTCACTATTTTTGGCCAAAACCGAGCTTTAAATTCACCAAATATTCATCTTTTATCCAAAAATTACCAAAAATTCACAGATCTCATATTTTCATGTGTAGATCATCCCTGTTAAATTTCGTGACCCGACTCTAAGCACACGAAAATCTGTCCAAATTTCATAAACACACGAAAACCGAACTATTTTGTGTTTTCTAGCTTTAGATCGCAAGGATCTCGGTTTCTAGCCTTTGCTAGCCGCTAGATACAACACTTACAAGCACATCAACACCACACCAAGCAAGTTATACCCACAATCAAGCCATTTCTTTCCTAGTGTCGGTTAAAACATCAAAACAACGATTTTGACCGTAAAAATCCGTTCTTGACTCTTTTTACTCATTTCTTGGACCAAGATCCCTTGTATAACTTGTATACATCTCTTGGTCATGCAAGAGTCGGTTTCATCTCGGATTTTCACCCGTCTTTCACATGGAAAATTCATTTGACAAGATTTCAACCGTAAAAATTCATTCTAAACACTTTTAACTAATTACTTGGATCAAAATCCTTTGTATAACTTGTATACATCCTTTGATCACACGAGAATCGGTTTCATCTCGGGTTTTCACCCATTTTTCACATGAAACTTCCTTTTCTCAAGATTTATGAAATTAAAAACAAGATTAAAGCATCAATTCATGCATATACCTTGAGATCTTGGTGAAAAATGGATGAATCTTGGATGAAGGTTTGAAGATTGAGAGAGTTTGAGAGAGTTTGGATGAAAGAAAAAAAAATGGAATGTGTAAAAGGGGTGTGGGGGGGGGGGGGGGGTGGCCGGCCATATGGTGGTGTGGGGGTGGGTCCCACAACTTCAATATTGGCCACACATTTGGATTGTGTAATCCGGATAATGTTGTGGATAATCTGGTTCAGTTCGTTTCTCGTTTAAACTCGTAATTCGGCTTAAAACGAGCCTAAAATGGTTGTTTTTCGGGTTAACATAAAATTTATATAAAACTGATTTAAAAACTTTAAAAACTTAACCCATGACATTAAAACATCATATGATTAATAATTACGCATCTTTTTCGGCTTGATTGATCGTCTCTTGCTTGGTTTGGTGTTAAAGGTTTCGTTTAGCGTACCGACGTACCATTAAATCGAAATCCTTTTTCTGTGCTATAATTTACTTATCCCGAAGCATTAATACTTCGTAAATATCACTAAACATTATATACTTCGTCTATAATGTAATTCCCGATTCGTTCGGGTTTCAATAATCGTTCATTGGTTAATTGTAATTCCAATACGATTCACTATATAATCGAGTATGATTCGTACTATGAATCATATATATTCGTATCAACGTGCTATAACTCATATAATCAATATTAAATAACACGTAAATAGTATATTCCGGCTAGGGTATACCTGGATTTGCCGGAATCGTTACAGATTACGATTGCGAAATTCGCTACCACCCCAGGAAAGCGAATTTCGTGGTCAATGCTCTTAGTCATAAGAGCCATATTAAATCCGTCTTGCTCCATTGTGTCACCATCCAATCTGACCTCCAATAACGCATCTTCGACGCACAACACGATTCCGTCACCGAGGGTAACTTACACGAGGAGATGTCGTGTGGTGCTGAATTCCAACTTGAAACCAAACGTAATGGCTTACTCTATTATTTGGACCGTTTATGGGTTCCCGATCATGACGGTCTTCGCATGTTCATCCTCGATGAAGCTCATAAGTCACGATACTCTATTAATCCCGGCGCAGATAAAATGTATGCCGATCTTCGTTCCATGTTTTGGTGGTCGAGAATGAAGAAGGGTATCACGGTGTATGTATCTAAATGCGTCACCTGCTCCAAGGTTAAAGTCGAGCATTAAAAGTTGTTTGGTTCGCTCAAGCAACTTCCGATCCCCGTTTGGAAATGGGAAGATATAGACATGGATTTCATTACCAAACTCCCCACTACTCAAAGCTACAATGATAGTGTTTGGGTGATTGTCGATCGTTTAACCAAGTCTTCACTTCATACCATTCCGAGAAAAGTCCTCCTTAAGAGAATTAGCCCGACCTTATGTCAAGAACATCATTTGCTGCCATGGAACGCCTCTTAACATTATTTCTGATCGTGATGGTCAGTTTACCTCTCATTTTTGGAGATCGTTATAAACCTCCTTGGGTACCCTCATCGATCGAAGCACTTCTTATCACCAGCAAACCGATCGTCAATCTGAGAGAACAATTCAAACTCTTGAAAATCTTCTTTCCGCTCGTAGCCGTCAAAAGAGCTATGCCGACAAGCACCATAAACCTCTCGAATTCAATGTTGGTGGTTGTGTTCTCCTTAAGGTATCTCCATGAAAAGGGGTAGTTCCTTTTGGTAAAAGGAATAAACTATCTCCTCGTTTTGTCGACCCGTTAGAGATTGTTGAAAAGGTTGGCTAAGTTGCATATCGTCTCAATCTCCCGTAAGAGCTCTACAATGTTCATCCAACTTTTCACGTTTCCAATCTCAAGAAGTGCTTAGCCGAGGGAAATCTCCACATACCCCTCGACGAAGTCCAAATTGATGAATCTATGTGCGTTATAGAGAAGCCTACTGAAATCATGGATCATATGGACAAAGAAACCAAACTTAGCCGTATTCCACTTGCCAAAGCTTGCTGGGAATCTAAATGTTGTCCCGAGTTCACTTGGGATCGTGAAGACCAAATGATGGCCAAGTACCTGCACCTCTTCATCACGGCTTAATCTCTAATTTCTGGAAGAAATTTCCAAAAGTAGGGATGCTGTAACATTTCGGGATTTTGTTTTCTTACTTTTGTAATCAATTACCCGATCCGAGTTCATATTCGGGTATTTTATCAATAAAAAATCCCGTATTTGTTAATATTTTTTATTAATTTCTTTTATTCGATATTAACTATGAAAGATTTGAAAAATCAACCTTAAACTAACAAACCATCCACTTTTGTACTCCAACACCTAAGACCAAGGGTCTAATTACCAATTTATAAAAAAATAATTCCTTCCTCTTTCCCATGCTCTTTCGTCGGCCATACCCCCCCACCATTTCTTGAACCATAATTTACGGACCAAATCACGTAATTGGTGTAATCAAATCTTTAGCTTACCTAAATCGTATCCTACTGACACTCTATACATGGAAAACACTAAGCAATTGACAGCATAATCGAAACGCGGCCTAGCTGTTCCTAAAGCACTATATAAACAAGAGTATAATTCAATTAAATGATACCACACCTTCCTTACTATTAGACGCATCTAAACACTAACTTAATTTCATTACACCAGCTGTCAACAAGATCGTTCAATACTAAACCAGAGCCGCGCCACTTGTTCTTTGTTCCCTGTCAATTCATCACCATAACAGGTAATTAAAGCATGCTTCATGATCTCCTTTAACCAATTAAGGATAACCCCAACTCAATTTAACTAATCTATGGACGAATTGGGCAATTTAAATTCTAGGTTTCATAAAGGGGAAAGAACGTAACTCAGATATAGTATATATTAAATGGGTTTCGAGTTATTAACATGTTAGACACCTGCCCCAGTGGCAGATGCATATACGCTAAGACCTTTGAACCTGCCTGGGGACGCGGTTTCAGGCCCGATTTTGCTTTTTTTTATTGTTATTTTTTTAGCAATTTTTGTTATTATTTTTGGTGTTCAAAACATTAAATAAACATTATTTTGATAAACCGAACTCCGAAACAACTCTTTTCTTTTCATATTTATGTAAATATACTGGTTTAAATTTTATAATAGAGTCTACATATACATACATACACCTAATAAATAAGATATACGTATTCTTTTTACGACTCTCGTTAACGAACAAAATCGTATTAAATATTCAAAATATTCCGTTTAACGTTCCCGTTAATATATAATATTTATTTTACTTATTAAACTCAAACGCAAATGACTAATTAGGATAATTAAATACTAATAATAATAATAATAGTAATAATTATAACACAACAACCGTATGATAATAAGACTAATTACATATTAATAACCTTATCGAAACCCAAGATCCGTCATAACTCTTGTAATACAATATGTTTATAACTATTTTTATACTATCGTTAACAAATAGGGCCTTTCTTCGACGTATCTCGAGGAGCTAAATCGCTGTTTATTTAATCTCTTATCGTCAAAATATCTTCAGTAATTCTACTATATAAGGTAAGTAATTCACATCCCCGTTCTCACCGTTTTAAATTTTGGGGGTGTTATGCGTTCACAATCAAACTTGTTATAGATTTTCACTACGATTCCAATATATGCGTGAATTGAAATTGCTCGATTAGTTGATACACGTGAATGTGAATATGTGCTTACTTTTGTTGTGATGATTGGTATCTCATCCTCATCCTCAATAGTATGATCATACTCCATCAAAATAACTCTTTATCAATATGATTCGGATGAAAAGACAATTTTTACTTATTGTTTTACTAGTTGTAGTGATTTACAATTATCGCATGGAATTGTGTTTGTAAATATTATATATACAAAATTGTGATTTACTTGCTCAACTTTATGTTGACAAATATATATATTTTCACGCATGACACAGGTAGCTTTATTGGAGGATCAAATATTGAAGTTTGGATGATACATTAGGTTGCCATGATGAATGAAGAAACACATTTATTTTTAAGTTTTTTTTTTTTGAATATTATTTGTAATGGTATTACTTTTGTGACAATGTTTGTGCTTTTTAAATTTGATATATGTTAGTGTCTTCTGAGCTATGATACAATACTGTCGCGCCCCGGCATGTTCCGCCGTAGGTTGGGGTGTGACAATCCACAACTACCAATATGACCAAAACAATGTAAACATGTGTTTTTGACATAATAAACCGTTGTAAATGTTAGATAATAAATAACGGTTTTTTAAAAACTTGTATAATTATTCAGAAAAATCACGAAAATTTATAACGACCGTTGTGTCTTAGTTATAATGTTGTTTTTTAATATATTTTGTAAAATTGAAATTATACAAATGTGCTGTCAAAACCGCTGTAAATTATTTTATAATAATCGTTGGTTTCAATATTTTTTTTCTTTTAATTTTTCATTTGTAAAAAAATTGTTACATATAGTTTTTAATCTATATCATAACTTATCAAAAATTAAACCAAACAATATACAAAATATTACACAAAATTGTATGACAAAAAATCAACCCAATATTTATTTATTCAGTAACAAATAATGCAAATATTTTTCTTACATTACAAAGGTGACATATCAAACTACACAAATTTTAGCGATGTGAATCGCATGGCTTGTGCTCTTGATCCTATTGAGCACGCCCAAATGCAAACCACGCCGAGAACCTTGAGATCAAGATACGGTGGTCACAGAATACAAACATCTCAATATGTCGTCTGTAGTTTAAATTTTCCGAGATCACCAATCTCAACATATTTAACTTGTCTTAGACAAGAATAGGGTGGTTTTGGAAGATGAAATATTATCATGTGTATCATAATTTCGTGTAGTATGATAATATTATGCAAATGTGTGCTATTTGTAGCATAAAGTTTCAACTAACTCATTTAATTGTTAATTAAATATGGGGGAGTTGGCAGTTAGCATAGTTGAGAAAACTTTAAAAACTCATTCTCAACCACTTGTTTTTAATTAAGGATTGAAAATTCGTGATCCACAATTAAAGTTAATAAAAAATGTAAAAGTAAATTATATATGTATGCATGCATGTATGCATGTATGTATGTATGTATGTATTATATGTATATATGCAAAAAAAAATTAATTCAGAAGATGTTCGTTTATGATAAAACCAAAATAATGTAAACCGGTGTTTTTGACAGAATGAACCGGTTTAAGGTTAGATATAACAACAGTTTTTTTAAACCTAGTACAAGTATTCTGAAAAAATAACCAAAATTTTATAACAATCGTTGTATATTAGTTATATAATCTCATACATATATGTATTACAATATAGTTTGTAAACAAACCGGTTAATAGACCAGTGTAATTAGTGAAAAAGAACGGTTACTACGTGTATTGTTTACAATATAGAACGGTTTTATGGACGTTCTACAAATAAACAACGGGCTTTTATTAGTAATCGTTATAAAGTCACTAAATTTCTGATTTCCACTAGTTTATTTTTACCACGTTTTGTGAAACTTAAGCGCCAATTCATCTACAATATATTATTAATCCATCTTGAAGCACACCTCTCATTGTTATTTCACACAACAAAAACCCTAACACCCCCGTTTTCAAGACGATGGTATACGACGGCTCTCGGCACACTTTTTCATTAACTCATAATTTGCGAATGGGAACCAAAGCCACGGTAGAATTCTAGGATTCAAAAACCTGATTAAGTTGCTGAGACGTAGTACTATCGCCTATGCCCTAAATGATCAAATCGATGTATATATCTATGGATACAAAAAATTTGGGATTTTGCTGTTATTGAAACCTATACTGTAAATAGCATTTAGAACGAGATATTCATGGTGTGGTAAATGGATCAGAAATCGTTGTGGGTTAAGCGGAATACATGTTGCTCTATGAATTATTGAAGCTCAAGCCAGAGAGTTCTTCTCTCAAGATGATGTGCGCCAGAATTTTTGGCAGATGAGGTATACTGGAAATTCTCGCCATAAGCAAAAAACACCTCTATGAAGAATGACATTTTTTTTTGTACACAACCTTTTTTTACACACAATGTTAATGAATGGGAGTTTGTGCCACAATAAGTGCAACAAATAGTTCATTTTATTGTGACACAACCCTACAACTACTCCAAGCATCCGGTACGAGATATATGTGACAACATCGAACAGGAACGAGGGATACTTCTATACCCCAGATTCATCACGAGAATAACTCTGTCACAAGTGCCATGGCCAGGATTGCCAAATAATCAAGGAAGAATTGAAATGATTAATCAAGATCATGATTTTCTGCCAAGTTCTCTTCCTATTAGACCTGTCTTTGGTCTAGAAACACATTTCTCCATCATTATACTAGAACTGTTAGATGATTTGGAATAATATTATTTCTCAAATCTATACCTTTTTTTACTTGTAAATATTCTAACCTTTATTAATATTACTATCCGTTATAATCATGTCAATTTGTTTATGATATTATATGTTCTTTAAGATATTTGTTTGCGATTGTTACAATCTAAGTGAACAAACAATAGTAGATACGATACTTGTGAGACCAATGATAAAATTCAAAACACAAACAATGTTTATTGTGTTTAATTATTCTATTAGTTGGTCATATACAAGATAATAATTCAACATAAATAAAAAATATTCCAAACTGCAACAAAAGTAATTAGTTGAATAGTACAAAAGATTTAGTACAACAAAAATCTCTAAACAAAAATAGTCTTTGGAATTTAGGGCATATGGTATGTCTACATGACTGGGATATGAGTCTACATGATTTCACCAACACATATTAGCAGTCCCCCGTGACGCCTGCGATGAACAATCTGAAATAATATTTAGGTATATAAGGTAGCATATATCAATACGCTTACACCGATGCATACCTTAGTTGGATATGATTCTCCAACATTAAATAACATTTAGGGATGTCGGTTACGCGTTCATCAAATGCATGTCACCCGGTCATTAGTCTTCGAAAAGGTTGGGCTAAGCTTAAGCGATTTCATAAGCTTAGCTAAATAGCCCCTAAACTCAAACCTTTGGACACCATTGAAAGCATATATATATCCAGATCTATTAGAGATCCAAGACAACGGGACCAGTTTGTCAACATATTGTCTCCAAAGTCTAATTGCCTGTAATCGATCTAAAAATTGAATAAGACAAGAGGTCGTTCAAAGGTATTATATTTCCGAGAACACCAATTTCAACAAAGTTCAAGAACATATAGTGAGGTGGCTTTGGAAGAGGACGTAACGTAATGTTATACATAATTTGGTGAAGGGGAGTTTGCAGGATGAAATTATTGGAGAATTTTGAAAGTGGCAGGGTAGATTGGAGGAAGTTTGCAAGTTGAAATTTTAAAATTATCAATCTCATATTTATTTATATGATTTTGTTATAGTTGCACCTAACTCATTTAATCGATATTAATTCTTATTAGTTGGCAAATGGACCATCTACATTATTAAAAACCATTTAGCGCTTCTCTTCTATTTATTGATATGATTTTGCTATGGTTGCACCTACCTTATTAAAAACAATTCAACTTAAAATATACCATTACTATTTTAAAGTTATAAAACAATTTAGTATTATAACTGTTCTAATAGCAAAACGTTTTAAGTTTTTGGAACGGGTCTTTGTAGAACCATTGCCAATAACGAATATATTATGAAGATGTTAATAATTTTAAAATAAAGGTTACAACCCGTTGTTAAAGGTTTTTTCTATAAAACAACGCTAGTTTCCTTCTTATAACAACGGGGTGGGATAATTGTTCAAATAAAACGATGCTCTGCATTATATTTAACGACTAGACCGTTGTAAATAAATTTATAGACTGTTGCAAGTAATGAATATATTAACGGAATCTAACGTGAAGATGTTAACCATTTTAAAATAAAGGTTGAAACCCGACTGTTGTTAATGGTTATGTCAAAAAAACAACGCTAGTTTACTTCTTATTTACAACGGGTTTGGATAATTATTCAAAATAAAACGGTGCTCTGCATTATATACATCGGTTGGACCTCACACGTTGTAATCCTTTTTTGACCGGTATTAATAGGCGTTTTTGTAGTAGTGAACAAAAATTTTAAATACTTAGAGCTAAAATTTTAACACCCAAAACAAAAATTTCAACCGTTTACAAGCTTAGATATGAAATTAAATTTTCTCTAACATGAAATTGAATACTCAAATCACTTCATATAATCTCGTAATCATCATTCGACCATCAATTTGATCATCGATTTCATCAAACATGAAAAATCAAGAACATATTTAGACTTTTATCAATTGAAATCAGTTTTAATTTTCAGTTCAATTGAAATGGCGTTGGCGATGCTGGTAATGGTTGGAATGGTTATTTATGATAAAAATAAAAATGATTTGAAAGAATTTTAAATCTTTCCAGCGTGTTTTTTCTGAAATCAAGAGTGTTGGTAGTCGTGTGCATAATGCATGATAAGTAATTATTGTATTGGATACTATACTCGTTTTAAATTGGTGATGTAAAAGTAGGTTTACAAGGTCAATTACTCACCGAGTAATCGATACAAGATATGACGTCGGACTACTTTTTTTAACTCCTTCTAGTTAGTAGAATCAATCAATGGTGGTCAGTCTTGGCTAGAATCAGACCTAGTCGGTAAATTTGGGTTGATTTTGACTTAAAAATATCATTTTTTAATTAATGGTTAGCATCTCTAGTTATTAAGAATCCAATATGTTTTGGAATAATTTAGTATCTGTAAATGTTTTTCTCTTATTTATATTGATATTCACCTATGTTGTTATAAATATTAGTAAACTTATGATATTTGACACATATATAATATCCAAAAATAATTTTTTTTATATTTATCATGTCCGACTACTCCGGGTTCACCCAACCTCCTAGTCGGCTATATAGGGTCTGCTTAACGACCTTTGCAACCTTGTTTTAAAGATTAAAAATTCTTTTTTTATGATGCAATTTTTGAACCAACATCAAATAGTATTAACGTTTAAAAATGAGAGAAATGGAAGAGAGAGATTTTCTTAACTATAATACCCCCGAAACACCTGTTTAAAAAAAAATCACACATTTAATCTTAGCCCTCCATTAAACAAATGAGTGACTAATATTATTTCTTAACCTTTCTATTTAAAAACAAACTCAATTATGAAATAGAAAGAATATATATGTGAAAGATATTTTACTCATATGTAAATACAAAGGAACACATACATGTATATATACTAGGTGTTAGAGGTGAAATGGTAATGCCATATTCAGGATGTAATGACGGTACATAATTTCATAATGTCTGTATTTACAATCATTTATAACACTCCCCCTTAGACATAATATCGTTCATTATACACAATAACAAAATACTTTGGGATAATGTTAATTGGTAATCTAGGACCTAGAGAATAAACTGATACTTTTGGATCAGTTTTGCCGCCTCAATATAAAACTTGCTAAGAAACGATGTGGGAAAAAACTTAGTCAAGCGAAAAAGAGTGCAGTATGTATAATGCTACCCCCTCAAACCAATACACTTCTTTCAATATGTTGAAATTGATCTTTTATTAGGAGTTTTATCTGAAGTATTTTATGAATGCAAGGCCGATTAAATATCAAGGGATTATTGTATCCATTACAAGGGATTGAATAAAAGTTTCCTCATATTTAACTAGTGATTTGAGAAAAACCCTTATGTTAAAAGATGTGCCTTATTTGCATTTTCTTTTCGTTTCTTTTTAGTATGAAGACATCCATTTATAGCCAATTGGTTTGACGTCTATGGATGTTTGAACTTCAGGTTCGAAAATGTTTTGCTTGTTTAGCGAATTATTTAAGCTTTAAGGCATATAACTTGCAAGTTTCGCAAGTCATATGTGTATGTACTTTCCCACACTTTTACTGTCACACCCCAACATAGGGCATAGGCATGTGACCAATAGTTGGTACCTGTTTTGTAAATATATTAGAGTTTAAGGTTGTAAAGCGGAAGTTATGATTAAAATATTAATATATTCAAGAAGACGGGAATTAAACCCCCATTAGTTTGTTACAAAGCATTTGAACATGAAAACCATAATTTACATTATTTTAATATCAAAAAGCTTCATCTGAGCCATCAGATCGTCTAACAGCTATCCTCTATCTCCAAACACCTACTCATGATTACATGTAAAACAATTTTAAAAAACTTGAGCAACACATGTTGGTGAACACGTTGACACAAAATATTTTATTAATTAATTATCCCCTTAGGACATAACTTTGGTCTCGGCTCAACGTGGCTTTGGAAATAATCAAATTCTGAAATCTGAATAAGAATTACAAACACCAGCTCAGTTGAAACTGCTCAGCAAACACCATATCATTTAAGATTACTTAGCTACTACCAATATACACAAGATAATCCCCACTAGAACATTACATAGGTCCAACCGAACGTGGCGGAGGCATTATTAAGCGTGGTGCAGTGTGCCTACCGCCTAACCACATGTGTAAGGATCTAGACAAACATATACGATAGGCCGACGACCAGCGATTACATTTGTTTATAACTTTTTATCGATACATAATCCCATGTAAACATTTAATGAATCGATTTAATAAGTTGTAAATAGTTTAGACGTATTCACCTTTGTTATAATCAATGTGTCTCATTGATGTTTGCTTCTTGTTACATCGGACCTATAGTACGAGAATAACCTTTTATAACTACTAGATCAACGACCTAGCTTTAGATCTTTAGGCTATTTGCATAATCAACACCTCGATTTCTCTTTTATAAAATACTTGAACCTTTAGTTCAAGAGGTTTCATGATTTAAACACTACGTTTCTTCTTCATAAAGAAACATATATATTATGTTTCTTCTTTCTTAAGAAACATTATAAAATCTTTTAAAATCTTCTATAATCATAAAGAAATAATATTTTACCTATATCCTCGTCTTATGAAAAATAAATTTCACTTATTAGTTAATCAAGGTATAGACTATACCTCCGACTAGGGTCTAAGCCACATATAATAAAATAATCGAGCAGACCCCTACCTTGTATGGCTAGTTTATAAGAAATGACTAGTCTTGACGCAGGCAACACTTCTACTCGTTGGCAGGTAATCAAAGAAAACAAACGAACAGGACTTCTACATCTTTGAGAAACGAATGTCGCAACTTTGGGATCGTGGCACATATTTCGAGGTTATGTGTGTGTGAGGAATGAATGGGTCTTCATCCCATGAACACCTATTTATAGGCATAAACTGTTCTCCTTCGTGTCGCGTGAAGGGCTTTTATCTTGTACGTTCGCATCGCGCGAAGGACCACTTAACCGCCATTACTATAATTTGTTCTTCACGTGTCACGAAGCACTCGTTCGCGTCGCCCGAAGTAGACCTATAGGTCTGATTTGTCAGCTATTAGAGTTGACATGTGTCACCACGTGGTGACACGTATCTAAAGACATGTTGTCACATGTCGTTACTTGGCACGATTACTTCGTGACCACTTCGCGTAGCGCGAAGCACTTCTTGTTGTTTCCTTTGAGACGCGCGAAGTGACTTATAATTCCAGTAATTCCATTTTAGTCCTTGACTTCTGATAACTTGTCACGTCTTGGCGTTACTTCCATTTTCCAAAAGTGCCACATTGCTCTCGGCGATGCGAGCGTTCGAAGTGCAAAGTACGCCATCAAAGCGCCACATTGCGCCCATCGTTCAAGCCCTTGTCTGTGCCATCGGGTGCTTCGCACCCTTCGCTAGGACCACTGGTGCATGTTTGGCATATAAGAATATTATTATGGAAACTCATCTTCTTATAAAGAGAGTTCAAATTTTTCTTAATTTCCATGTGGGATGGACTTCATCTCTCCTATTTGTACCCATGTGAAACACTTCCATTTTCTTCCTTCTATCCATGTGGCATGGATTCCTTTTTCCCATTTCCTTAATATGGGATGCTTCAAATATATATATATATATATACACACCAACTTATTTCCTTACCATAATATTAAAATACTTTTGGGTTCTTCGACTTTCAAATTTGACATTTTTAACCCAAAATAAATATGGAATTTTTCGAAATGTTACATCCTCCCCACCTTGGAATGAATCTCATCCTCTAGATTCGTTATAATAGGTGAGGGTATTTCATTCTCTTCCCAGATTCTACTTCCCAAGTAAATTCCGGTCTTTTTCGGGAATTCCATCTTATTTTCACCAACCTTAACTTTCGTCTTTTAAGTTTCTTAATTTTGAACTTTTGTCCTTTAAGTTTCTTGACTTTGAAATCTTCAACTTATAGAGGTTGTTCTACAAATTTTTGATTTTCGTTGATTTCGACATCTCTTAAAGGCCTACTAAAGTTTCGTCAGCCAGACATTTACCTAAGTTGGAAACATGTAATACGTCGTGTATTCCTTTTATATCTTTGGGCAAATATAACTGATAGACTAAAGTGCCAATTTGTTCAAGTACTTGAAATGGCCCAAAAAATCATGGACTTAGTTTTCCTTTCTTTCCGAATCGGACAACACCTTTCCAAGGTGATAGTTTCTAACACCTTAACGCCTACTTGAAACGCCAATGGTTTACGACGTGCATCAGCATAACTGTTTTGTCGATCTCTTTCCGTCTTAAGTCGCTCATGGATTTGCAACACTTTTTCCATGGTTTCATGGTCTATCTCAGATCCAGATATTTTGTTATTTCCAGTTTCAGACCAACATACCGACGTTCTACATTTTCGTCCATACAAAGCTTCGAACGGTGCGACTTGAATACTTGTGTGCTAATTTTCATTATACGATAATTCCATTAGCGGAAGATGATAGTCCCAATTTCCTCCTAAGTCGATCACACAAGCTCGGAGCATATCTTCAAGCGTTTGTATTGCTCTTTCACTTTCCCCATCAGTTTGAGGATGATAAGCAGTGCTAAGATTCAATTGAGTTCCTAAAGCTTGTTGGAAACTATACCAAAAGTGAGATGTAAGTCTATTATCACGATCGGATATGATAAATAATGGCACACCATGTAATGATACGATGTTGTTTACGTATATCCGTGCCGATCTACCCATGGAGTAAGACTCTATGAGCGGATTTAGTTAACCCTATCGATGATAACCCATATTGCATTATGTTGATGATTAGTCTTTGGAAGTTTTGTTATAAAATCCATAGTTATCATTTCTCATTTCCGAACGGAAAGTTCGGTTTCTTGAAGCAAACCGGAAGGCTTTTGATGCTCGGTCTTTACTCGTAAAGAAGTTAGACATTTGGTTACATGCAGAGCAATGTCTTTCTTCATTCCATTCCACCATTAGTTAGGTTTAAGATTTTGGTACATTTTATCACTAACGGGGTGCATCATATATTTCGATTTATGAGCTTCATTTACTATCTTTTCACGTAGCTCTCCGATTATTGGTACCCAGATCCTATTTCCAAGTCTGAGTATACCATCATCTCCTTTGACTGAAGAGTCAGTTGTGCCATTACACTTTTCTTCGAAGATGTTGTTGTCTTTAATGGCTGATTAGATATATCTGATGTTCTAATCTTAAAGCTCTAACTCTCATGGGTTTCTCATGTTCTTTTCGGCTTCATGTGTCAGCCACCACATTGGATTTACCTTCATGATATATGATTTCACAATCATAATCATTTAAAGTTTTCATCCATATCCTTTGACGCATGTTAAGCTCTTTCTGATCAAAGGTGTGCTTTAAACTCCTATGATCAGTGTGCACGGTAAATTGACTGCATAAAGATAATGTCTCCATAGTTTCAAAGAGAAAATTATGAAACCTAACTCTAGATCATGAGTCGTGTAATTCTTTTCATATACATTCAATTGACGAGAATCATAAGATATTACTTTCTTTCTTTGCATTAGTACACAACCCAAACCTGAATGAGATGCGTCACTAAATACAACGAAATCTTCTATACCTTTTGGCAAGGCCAGTATACACGCGTTCGTAAGATTTTGTTTAAGTAAGTCAAATGCTTCTTGAATTTTGGTTCCCCAATCATACTTGACATTCTTTCGAGTTAATAAAGTTAGAGGAATGGCTATACGTGAGAAATTTTCAATGAATCTTCAATATCCAGCCAAACCTAAGAAACTTCGGACTTCGGTTGGCAATCTTGGAATTTCCCACTTAGCTATCTCTTCAATATTGGCAGGGTTTACTTGAATTCCTTTGGCATTAACACATGACCAAGAAATTCTACTTCATGAAGCCAAATTCGCAATTTGAAAACTTAGCGTACAATTTCTCGTTCCTAAGTAGTTCAAGTAAGATCCTAAGATGCAATTTGTGATTTTCTTCCGATTACAAATTTATCTAAATAGCGTTTGAAAATTATGTTCATCATGTCCATGAACGCGGATGGGGCATTAGTGAGTCCAAAAGGCATGACAGTGAACTCATAATGTCCATACCTTGTGCGAAACACCATGTTTGAAATGTCTTCTTCTTGTACTTTCAATTGATAATACCCCGAACGTAAGTCTATTTTAGAAAAGTAGCTCGCTCCTTGTAACTAATTAAATAGGTCGTCAATTCTAGGTAGCGGATATCGATTCTTGATTGTTACTTTGTTCAAGGCTCTATAATCAATACACATTCTCATGGATCCTTCTATTTTCTTGACGAATAATATCGGAGCTCCCTAAGGCGATGAACTTGGACGAATGAATCCTTTTTCCAGTAGCTCATTCAATTATTTCTTCAATTCTTTCATTTTTGTTGGAGCTAGGCGATATGGGGCTTTGTCTATGGGTGCAGTTCCAGGCATTAAGTAAATTCTAAACACACCTTCTCGATTAGGTGGAATACATGGTAACTCATCGGGAAAGATGTACGGAAATTTGACAGCTATAAGTACATCTTTTTCTTCTTTTGGTTTTGATTACTCGGTAACATAGTCCATGAATGCTAAACATCCTTGGTTTAGACATTTGTTAGTTTTAACCATGGAAATTATGCTAACTTGGCCAGCATCTTTGTCACCAGCAATTTCTATTGTCCGTTTATCAGGAGCTTGTAGTTCTATGGTTTTCTTATTGCAGATGATACGAGAATGGTTATCGGATAATCTGTCAATACCTAGAACTATGTCAACATCGGCTAATGTCACGGGTAATAATTAACGGGTATGACATAGCCTGTTAATAAGATATTTCCATTTTTTAAAGTTTCGAAAATCTTAACTACCTCACCATTGGTTGTCTCGGCATTTAAAGTTTTACTCAAATTCGTTAAAAAATTTATAATCTATAAAACTTTGGTTTGCACCTGAATCAAATTAAACTCTAGCATAAACGTTATTAACTAAGAACGTACTAGTGATGGTGTCCGGTATGTCCGCATCCTTCTTGGTGTCGAGTACAAAGACTCAAGTATTTCCCTTCTTTGGCTCATTCTTGGTGCCGCTTCCTCCAACACCTCCACCTACAACTGTCTTTTTCTTTAGACATTCAAAGATGAGATGTCCATTTCCTTACATTTGAAACAAGTCATTGACTTCTTCCAACAGTTAGCTACAACATGCCCTGGCTTATTGCACGAGTCACAAACTGCAGAGGTAGATGCTGCAAAATGACATCGTCCCTTGAGATGTCTCTTACAAATTCTACATAGCGGATAGTTAGAACTGTATCTACCATTCCTTTGATTAATTCCTTTACTCGTGAATCGGTTATTTCTCTTCCCCTTCTTGTCAATATTTGTATCACCTTTCTTATCCTCTTCATTTTTTCGAATTATACCATTCATCAAATAACCGGCCAATTCCATGGCGAAATCGGTGGTTTGTGGCAAATGAGACCTTACCATGTCTCTTATCTCCCTAGGAAAACCCCAAATGTAACAGGTTACCTTGCTCGATTCAGGTGTTACCAACTGAGGCACCATTCTACAATAATCTTGGAACTTACTGTTGTAATCTTTCAAATTAGTTCCAATAACCTTGTGGTTAAGGAACTTGGTTTGAATCATGTCCGTTTTATGCATCGGACAAAATTTCTGGAGTACTAGTTGTTTAAACTCTTCCCATACTAACTGATACATGGGCTCTATTCCATTTGACATAATAAGAGTGTCCACCATTCCAACTCCTCACCTTTAAACATTGAGATGTATACTGAATCTTCTCCTTCTCAGTACATTTGCTGATTTTCACAATTGATTCCATTTCCTCTAACCATCTTAAAGCAACAATGGCGCCCTTGTCGCCATGCAATTCCTTTGGTCCATAAGTTTTGAAATCTTTAAAATGATAACCTTCAATTCTCAATTTCTTTTTTAAATTTTGATTAAAGCTATCACCTGTATTCGAGTTTTGATCACTTTCTTCATCTCGGTGAGTAGGGTTAGGGTGAGTCTTGGTTTTAATGGTTTTGTTGGTTTGTACGGTCTTGTGGGATTGTCGGGTTTCACTTTTATGAATTGAAACATCCTTCGTAGCTTGAACCAACGGGTTCATAGATTGCGTTATCATTTCTTGCATTGTTATTTCATATTCTCAGGAATCTCTTGAGTATGCTCGGTTCTAGCTCGATTTCTTCTTGCGTTAGAAGCTTCTTGATTTTGTGAAGGATTATTTTGATTCGACATCTGTCAATTATAAAGAATATATTTAGAACCAATGATATTTATTTATATACCAGTAGATAGTGTATCTTACAAACTGGAATATCTTACAACAACTCGGAATATCATACAAATGAACTACTAGTCCTAGTGATATAGTATATTACTAGAACAGACATAGAAACAAACGATACAAATACAAACAAAAGGGATACCTAATCCTTCATATTATCGTTAATCAACTTTTTCATTTTACTACATTTATGTATTAATTTTATTCCAACTTTCTTCTTCTTGCTACACTCAGTAGAAACCTTCTTTCTCAATTCATTGGTTTCATGTAAGGCTCGATCAAGACGCTCCTCTTGTGAATGAGGCATAACATTAGGGTATCTATATTGAGGTGGTGGATCTCACTAACCCATCATAACAATATTATAAATATTTCTTGGGTATGGAGGTGGGGGACTCTCTTCAAATGGTAGATTGTAAAAGGCTTCAGCAGTTGCTTTTTGTTCCCATAATTCATTGCCTTATCTCGATATGGTAGGAAAAACACCGTGTATGGTGGAAAATTAGGTGGGAACCCTTGAACATAAGGACCTTGAGAATCATGACAAGTGGACATATGAAACATGGGATGCTGGCAACCAATACTTGGTGGACAGTCACATCTTGTATTATCCCGAACATAAGGATTTTCTTCCCGGTACTTATTTCTTCCGAAATTTCTTCTTCGGGATCTTCCTCAGATTCTTCCTTTGTCCACATTTCTTCATCATCTTTATTTAGATCTACTTGTATCCTCACCTTTTCTTGAGGTTGCATCACTCTCATTTTAGGTTTCCTTGATGGAACTTCTATGGAATTGGTGGTGGAATCTGTTGGGTTATAAGTTGGAGTTCAAAAATGTCATCTTCGTTGATCGGAATGACATTGCATCCAATAGGACGTGTCTTGCTCGGTTTTGGACTTAATTGCCTTGTTAAGTTGCATTTCACTGGAAGGATGATAATCCGAAATATTAGACGGATGATATTCGGGAGTTGGTGGATCGCTCGGTATACGGATAGGCATTTGCTCCGTGCTGGGAAAATAAACTGGTTGGCTTCCATAGGGTACCTGATGTGTGTCTAATGATGCTCTTTCTAAATAACTCACGACTAAGCTTCTAATTATAAAACAAAAATCCTAAAGAAACCACACAAAACGGCAAGTGTACCGATCACTAATAGTATAGCACTAAGGAAGTCCGAGTATCGAACACAAGGACACGAGAGAATGTTTTTTAGTATTTAACCCTAACCAAGACTCACCTAAGAATAATATTTTTAAATTGATTTTTAATTATTAACTATTTGATCTAGCTTACTTTAACAAACTTAAAAGACTTAACGTAATAAGACTAGACGAAACTTTGAGAAAGAAACTTATCAACGGAGAAAATATCTACCTACGTAAGAATCCTATTGAAGGTGTAATAAGCTAATGAATTGAAGAATCTCACGACACCGGTTTCTAAGGATGACACAACTAAGGTTCACTCAAGAAAGCTAGATCACCTCTCAGTCTCACTAAGAAACCCTAACTTACACTTAGTTGCTTTTAAGAACTAACCGGGAAACGAATTGCTAAAGTGTTCTAATGTCGACTCTCATCTCGGTCTCACCGACACACTACCCTAATGGAGACGAATACTACACAACCAAGGATAGAGGACCAATTTAGTTTAACTTAAACTAGGTCAACTAATCGCTCACAAATCCAAACTCGACAAAAACTGAACCCGCTCTCGCGCGATCCTAATCCTAACAAGTAAAAGCTATGAGACGACCCTACTTCCTATCACCTCTCGGTCTCTAAGAAGGTGTTCACCCGCTGATTTTAACTAATTAATATACCCAACTAAACCATAGGTTGTACACCCCACAAACAATCTCTAAACACAAAGTAAAGAGTTTAAACAAGCTAAAATCAATCAAAACTGATTCAATCAATCAAAGCAAGAGGTATATGAGTATAATTAATAAAAACACAGCCAATAAACATAACCTAATTCAATGCTAAACCAAACTTTTCTTTAGCAATTCAAGTCATGATGATCAACAATCCATATTGCTTACTAAAACCTAACAATATTCATCTAACCTAGGTAGAACTAACTACTTTAGCCTAACATGATTTTTGGGCAGCGGCTATACATCAATGTAAACAACATAAAACTCAAGCAAAACATAATTAAACTCATTCAATAATAAATAACAATCAAGCACAACTCAATCTTCAATTACTTGCAAAACAATTCAAGTTAAAAGATTAAATCAACTAGTTATGAATCTTGAACAATAGAACAAAGTTTATAAGAGTTTTACTATCAATTATGGCTGAGATTATCGATGAAGATCAACACCAGCTGCTGTACCAAGTCTCCCTTAGCTTAATCCTTCTTCTCTAGGCTCAACAAAAAGGAAAAACGAATTTTCTTTCTTGGTCCTCTTATTGCCGATTCCAAGCTACCCCAAGGGTTTAGGTTTTTAATTTTCTTTTATATTTTATTGTTTTCTGATTTCTTCCTACCACCGACTACACACACAAAATATATTTGTGTGTTTCCTTAAAGGAAACAACCCTCCTTTGACTTGCTCCCTCAAAACCAACCAATGAATTCTTTCTTTGGAACCAACTGTTCCGATCAGAACTTTGAGAGCAACTAGGGTGCTTAATTGGTTATTATTTTTTTTTCTTTCTTTTGTTCAAGAGCCGTTCACAAGTGGTGAGGGTGTTAGGATTTTTTAATTTTAGTGTTATATTATATAATAACTTGTAAAGTTTACATCAATGGGCTTTTGGGTCGGGCTTTAACTTAGTCTTCAAAACTTGATCATATAAGCCTCTTATGCCTTTCAAAATCCGCTCCATTTCTCTTTTAAAACTCGTCACCTACACAAAATAATAAACTTTGTAAGATCAAGTTAAAACGAGTTAAAAGCATTATTTATTATATAAATTAGTAATAAAAAGATGATAAAAAGGTATGAAAAATAAGTGTTTTACTACACATCAAACATCCCCACACTTAAGACTTTTTCGTCCCTAAAACAGAAATCTACACAGGATCATAACCAAGTAAAAAACAACAAACTCCGAGAATATTAATCATTATCAAAGCATAAGAAATAGCTCGACATATTGACCGCGATTGCCGATATTGTTGTCCCCTTAAACCTAGCCACCAGCCAATCAAGCCCTTCTTTTGCATTAGACATTTTAAGTTCAAAAATTAAGGCTACACCTACCCCATCTCAGACAAAGAGAGCTAGAAAACTAGAGTCGAAGCAAACTGGTTCGACAAATCACCATAAGCCAAGGACTCGTTGATGGTACTAATTAGATGCACTCGGTGAAATTTTGATGGATGAATGATCATGTGGAGGTCGTACGAGCTATTCCTAAATATTTTTGGACTTTTTCCTACAAATTCCTAATTTGATATTTATTGACTAAGAACCTTCGAGCCCCAATAGTGAATCCTCAGAGTCACCATCCCCAAGGTAACACGTAAACTCTAAGTCCCATCTAGTATGTGCATCTTTGGCCTATTTTACTAACTTTAAAGAATGCTCATTTGACATTTTATAATACATGACTTTCTTCACAAGCATTTGATTTTCTTGAATAACTTTTGATAATACAATAAATAACTTTCATAACAAACTTTCAAAACATACTTTTTTTTCAATCTTTTATATTTACCCTAAAATATATAACTATTTCTAAGCTCGTAAAAAGATGGACATGTGGTGGTATGCTGGTTTGAGTGCGTTTAATTCTTACCATCTTAAAGTTTTCAGATTATGGTAATCCTCCCTAAGCATCGAAATTCGGTTTCACCGTTTTTCAAATTATTATATATATAAAAACTGCTAAATAGAAGTATCAAAGTTATTTGGGCCTACCGACACATCCCAAATCAGATATGCAAACCATCTATTTTTTTATATTATATTTCAAAAATTCCGAGAGTTCGTTAGCACATCGGTAATAATATCATTTCCTGCTTAACGTATAACAAAAACAATTTTCAAGGGACATTTTTTTCTTTTAATTTTTTTTCAGCGAAAGAACAAAACAAATTTTATTATTATTATTATTATTATTATTATTATTATTATTATTATTATTATTATTATTATTATTATTATTATTATTTATTTTTATAAAAAATTTTTTAAAAAAAACTTTTTTTTTCCTACAACTAAGTAAAATAAATTCTCATATCCACACTTTGAACGAAATCGTCCTCGATGAGAACAAGGAAAAGAAATAAAATAAAATAAACATAAAAACTTAAAATAGGAAAAAGTAAAATAGAGAACGGGTTACTCCCCTAGTTTATATGTAGATTCTTCATCAAGTGTGTATCAATCGAGTGACCGTATAGCATTTCATTCGCGGCCGCAACCTCGGGAGAACCAGTTCCTAAACGCCATCAGAGCTACCATGCACATAATAATACCTGAAATAACTCAAACTCGCTCGCATGTAGTGCCGTACAAAACCTTATGCAAAAACATAAGAAATAAACATATTTTTGTGTTTTTGATTTTTTGATTTTTTTATTAATTTTTTAATTTTTTGTATTTTTAATATTTTTTTATAACAAAAATAAAACAGATAATAAAGAAAAAGAAATCATAATACACACTATACAACTCGGGCTATCTCCCGAGTGATGCATCCAAACGTGTCTATGCCTCGGTGAGTGAGTCAAGGTAGAACACCTCGACTGTCTGATCAGCTATCGGCTCTCCTATGTAGTGCTTCAACCACTGACCGTTCACCTTAAATTTCCCGCTCGGATCTTGTATCTAAATGGTGCCATACGGGAATACCTCAGTGACCATGAACGGTCCCGACCATCGGGATTTCAACTTTCCCGGGAATAACCTCAACCGGGAGTTATACAATAAAACCTTATCTCCACACTTGAACTGCTTATTACCCTTCAGCTTTTTGTCATGCAGTTCCTTCGTCCGCTGCTTATACCTAAACGATAGTGCATATGCGTGATCCCGGAGCTCCTCTAACTCGTGCAACTGATGGAAATGATTGCCCCCCGCGGCGGATAAATCAAGATTAACCCTCTGAAGGGCCACAAAGCGCGGTGTTCCAAGTCAACAGGAAGATGACAGGCCTTCCCATAAATCATCCGAAATGTGTGGAACCAGTCGGAGTCTTGTAGGCTATACGGAAGGCCCACAGAGCGTTATCTAATTTGTGGGACCAATCTCGACGATTTGAACCTACCGTTTTCTCGAGAATACGTTTGATTCCCTGATTACTCACTTCCACTTGCCCACTAGTCTGTGGGTGGTTGGCGATCTCAAGCCGATGGGTGACCCCATAGCGTTGCAACGTCTTATCCATCTGCGAATTGCAGAAGTGAGTACCTCGATCACTAATCAAGGCTTTCGAGACACCAAAACGAGCAAATAGACTTATTAGAAAACGAACTACCACTCGAGCATCATTCGTGGGTAGAGCTTTGGCCTCAACCCACTTAGACACGTAATCGACAGCCACGAGTATGTACTTGTTCCCACGCGAAGATGGAAACGGTCCCATGAAATCAATGCCCCACGCTGGCAACGATCACAAACTTGAATAGCATTTTGGGGCATTTCGTTTCACGAAGAAATGTTGCCAGCAACGATCACAACTCCTAACAAACGCATGCGCGTCCTTAAAGATAGAAGGTCAGTAAAATCCAGAATCAAACACTTTCTTCGCTGTCGAACTCACACTGTGGTGACCTCTTGTCGGTCCCACATGACAATGGCTCAGAATCTGCAATCCCTCCTTCACATCTACACACCTCCTAATCGGCTGATCAGCACCGATGCGGAAAATATACGGGTCGTCCCATAGGTAAAACTTAATGTCATAAAAGAATTTCTTCTTTTGCTGGTAAGGCATCTTCGGGAGGTACCTTTCAGCAAGATAGTTCACGAAATCAGCGAACCATGGAAAACCTTCCTCATGTGCCGTAACAAACATGAGACTCTCTGTAGTAAAACGATCGTCAATCCTGACCCCCAAATCTCCTAACTCTGCTCCCTCTAGACGTGAAAGATGATCGGTCGCCTCATTCACGGCCCCCTTTTTATCGAGGATCTCAATATCAAAATCTTGAAGCAACAGGATCCATCGGATAAGACGAGGCTTAGCATTCTGCTTGCTGAAGAGACATCTAATAGCAGCATGGTCCGTGTAAACAATCATTTTGGACATAACTAGATAGGACCAAAATTTATCGAATGCAAACACCACAGCTAAAGCTCTTTCTCGGAGGTAGTATAGCTCTCCTGTGCGCCATTTTAGGTCCGCTAGCGTAGTAGATTGGATGGAAGGGTTTATCCTTCCGCTGTCCAAGAATCGCTCAGACTGCGAAGTCGCTCACGTCACACATCAACTCGAATGGTAACGACCAGTCAGGAGCAACCATGATCGAAGCGTTAATGAGTTTGTCTTTCAGAAGATCAAACGCCTCGATACACTGCTCAGAAAAAACAAAGGAGCATCCTTCTCTAGAAGTTTAGTCTTGGGTCTCGCGATTTTTGAAAAATCTTTGATGAACCGGCGGTAGAACCCGACATGACCTAGAAAACTACGAATGGATCTCACAGAAGTAGGCAGAGGATGACTAGAAATGGTCTTGACCTTTGCGCGGTCAACCTCTATCCCCCAACTCGAAATCCGATGCCCCCAGAACAATGCTCTCGTGAACCATGAAGTGACACTTCTCCCAGTTAAGGACTAGGTTGGTGTCGACACAGCGGGACATCATCCTCTCAAGATTAGCCAAACAATGATCGAAGGAACTCCCAAATATGGAAAAATCGTCCATGAACACCTCCATGGAGTCCTCGATCATATCATGGAAAATGGCCACCATACACCTCTGGAATATGGCCGGAGCGTTACAAAGTCCGAACGGCATACGTTTATAGGCAAACGTTCCATAAGGGCAAGTGTAAGTGGTTTTCTCCGGGTCGTCGGGAGCTATCGGAACCTGGAAGTACCCGGAGAAACCATCTAAGAAGCAGTAGTACTGCTGACCTGCTAAACGCTCTAACATTAGATCAATGAAGGGTAAATGAAAGTGGTCTTTCCTGGTGGCATTATTCAGTTTGTGATAGTTGATGCAGACTCGCCATCCCGTCACAGTCCTAGTGGGAGTAAGCTCGTTCCTCTCGTTGGTGACGACAGTCATGCCACCCTTTTTAGGAACCACTTGAACTGGACTCACCCAAGAACTATCAGAAATGGGGAAAATGGTCCCCGCATCAAGGAGTTTAATGATCTCCTTCTTCACGACCTCTTGTATTTTTATATTAAGTCACCATTGTGGCTGAACGAAAGTTTTGAAATTTTCCTCCATGAGGATTTTATGAGTGCAAAACGCAGGTTTGATACCCTTAATGTCGATAATCTTCCATGCAATCGCCTCTTTGTGCTCTCGTATCACCCTCAACAACTTCTCATTCTCGACCTCCGTCTAAGCAGATGCAATAATAACCGTAGCTTCTTCTCTTCATCTAAAAACGCTTGCTCAAGGTGGGAAGGCAAATCCTTAAGCTCTAAGGAAGAAGGAGGATTCTCGACCGAAGGTCGGTCCATAGGATCGTCTCGTACGATCTCGGCAGACACTCTAGATTCAGGGATATGCGACTCGGTGTCGTCATATAATGACTGATTGGTCAAGGCAACCATCTCAATCTCTGGAATCTCCCTATCGAGAATCTGGGTGTTGGAGGCAGATCCTCCACATATTTCACTGAAAACTCCCCAACATGTTCCATGATGGTATCAATGAAGTAAAAGGAGTCATCAGCAGACTTAGGGTGCTTTAGTGACTGTCGAACGTCAAAGGTGACGTTCTCATCCCCAACTCTTAGGATCAATTTACCCTCGCAGACGTCGATCAATGCCTGTGCAGTGGCAAGGAATGGTCGGCCCAAGATAAGTGGGACACTATCGTCATCATTCATCTCCAAGATGACAAAGTCCACCGGGAAGATGAACTTGTCGACACGAACAAGCATGTTCTCGACAACCTCTCGGGGGTATTTCATAGAACGATCAGCAAGCTGGATACTCATCCGGGTAGGACGTGGTTCGCCTAGACCCAACTTACGATACACGGAATACGACGTGAGATTAATACGGGCACCAAGATCCGCCAGCGCATGAACAACCGTATTATCATTCAAGATGCAAGGAATCATGAAACTCCCAGGATCGGACATCTTTTCCGGTAACTTTCTTTGCAAGACTGCAGAGCAACCAGCACTCAAAGGAATGGAAGAGACCTCAGCTAACTTCTCTTTATTCAAAAGAATATCCTTAAGGAACTTTGTATATTTAGGCATTTGCGTTAGTGCCTCAAGGAATGAAATGTTAAGATGAAGTTGCTTTAAAAGATCAAGAAATTTGGTGTTCTGCTCCTCGTCTCTATCCATACGGACTCTCCCGGGATACGAAAGTCTAGGTTTGTAAACTCTCGCTGGTGTGCTGGGTAATGGCTGGTTCTCAGCCGGTCCTGTACTTCCTGGGCTGATGCACCTTGGCTGGTGGAGACTTCAACGGAATCTCCTCATCTACCTGCTCCTCTACATCTACCGCAGGCTCTTCAACGACTCCTCTCGTCGTCTCCTGAATCACGGGCTCTCTACGTGCCCCTGCACCGCTCCTCGTCGTTACAGCCTTCGCGAACGCCTTCAGATTTTGTTCAGTATTACTTGGAAGTGTTCCTGGCGACCTCTCATTCAGACTACTTGCTATCTCTCCCATCTGCTGCTCAAGATTTTTAATTGACGCTCCCTGATTTCTCATGAATGACTCGTGCTCCCAAAACTTCTCTTGATTCTCTTTGTGACGGGAGTCCTCTCAAGTCATAAGCTGCGACAACATCTGTGTCTGCTGTGCCATCTTCTCCTCTAACGTGGGCTTCTTCTCCCCACTACTCGTTCCCTCACCGGAATCCTGGAATAGACGCTGACGCTGCTGGAAGCCGGATTGATTTCCGTTTCTCCAATTGGAATTTTGGTTACCTCTCCACCCGAATTATAAGAATTGAAAGAGTTTTGATTTTGGTTCGGATTACTAACAAAGTCAACTGCCTCTTCCTAGAAACCTACGGGGCACTGAACGGTATCACGCCCCCTACAGATCTCGCAAAATTTACTTTTCACCTGCAAGTCCTTCACGATCTTTGCCAACGCCTCAACCTGTGCCGCAAGTGCGGTGCTCGTGTCGACCGAATGTATACCGCGTGATAAGGAGTCGACGATTTTGGTGCTTTTTGGGGGTGGTCTCTGGTATACACTCATGGGTAACTCGTTAAACAAGGCAATGCACTCATCGGCATCCTTTGTCGTCAACAAGTTGCCTCCCGCAGCCGTGTCGAGCATACTTTGAGTCGCGTATGTCACTCCGTTATAAAACTTCTCAAAAGCTGCCCAGTCTTGTAGGCCATGGTTCGGACATAAAGCAAGTAGATTTTTGAACCTCTCCCATGCCTCGTAGAAGCTCTTGGTGCCCTCCATTTGGAAAGAATGAATCTGGTTACGCAAACGAGCGGACGTAGCCGAAGGATCGTATTTCTCAAGAAATTGGGTCTACATGGCAGCCCAAGTAGCAATGGATCCCTGTGGGAGGAACTCAAGCCACAGACTTGCATGATCAACGAGTTAGAACAGAAAAATGCAGAGTTTAATGGCGTCTTCGAATACACTGACAAGATGAAAAGTGTCGCAAATAAGTCTAATGCGAGTGAGATGAGAATTTGGACCCGTGAAATTGAGCAGAATGAGATATGGTGTTCAGAATGTTCGATGAAATCTGCCAATTCGTGTTACCTGCGATGGCTGGTGGAGCAATGCTGGATCTCGCGCCAGTGTCGACCGGACGGGCCCGGTCTGCAACTGTCCTTCTCTGTGGTTCTGCGTCGCCCATGATCCTATCCCTAACAATGGGTTCAGAAAAAGTAGGAGAAGATGATGTATTACCAACAGACGACGGAGAAGAACTGGAAGACGGCTTGGTATGACGTCTCTCACGCAACTCTCTCTGGTTCCGGAAATCCTTCGGCTTCTGGGGGTCCTAGAGATCGAGTACGTCGCATACACCTATTAAAATAAACAAAATAAACTAAAATTAGCTAAACTATTTTAAACTAACAAACAAAGCAAATAAGAAAAACAAGTATCAAACAAGGTAAGTCCTAACTCGAGTCGTTCTCAATACGCCTCTAACCGTGTCCCCGACAATGGCGCCAAAAATTTGATGTGTGTCTAATGATGTTCTTTCTAAATAACTCACAACTAAGCTTTAAATTTATAACACGAAAATCCAAAAGAAACCACACAAAACCGGCAAGTGTACCGATCACTAATAGTATAGCGCTAAGGAAGTCCGAGTATCGAACACAAGGACACGAGAGAACATTTTTTTAGTACTTAACTCTAACCAAGACTAACCTAAGAATAATATTTTTTAATTGATTTTTAATTATTAACTATTTGATCTAACTTACTTTAATTAATTAAAAGACTTAACTTAATAAGACTAGACGAAACTTTGAGAAAGAAACTTATCAATGGAGAAAACGGCTACCTAGGTAAGAATCCTATTGAAGGTATAAAAAGCTAATGAATGGAAGAATCTCACGACACCGGTTTCTAAGGATGACACAACTAAGGTTCACTCAAGAAAGCTAGATCACCTCTCGGTCTCACTAACAAACCCTAACTTACACTTAGTTGCTTTTAAGAACTAACCGGGAAACGAATTGCTAAAGTGTTCTAATGTCGACTCTCCTCTCAGTCTCACCGACACACTACCCTAATGGAGACGAATACTACGCAAGCAAGGATAGAGTAACAATTTAGTTTAACTTAAACTAGGTCAACTAATCTCTCACAAACCCAAACTCGACAAGAACAGAACCCACTCTCGCGCGATCCTAATCCTAACAAGTAAAAGCTATGAGACGACCCTACTTCCTATCACCTCTCGGTCTCTAAGAAGGTGTTCACCCGCTGATTTTAACTAATTAATATACCCAACTAAACCCTATGGTTGTACGCCCATCTTTAAACAGAAAGTTAAGTGTTCAAACACGCTAAAATTAATCAAAACCGATTCTATCAATCAAAGCAAGAGGTATATGAGTATAATTAATAAAAACACAGCCAATAAACACAACCTAATTCAATGCTAAACCAAACTTTTCATTAGCAATTCAAGTCATGATGATCAACAATCCATATTACTTACTAAAACCTAACAAATATTCATTAAACCTAGGTAGAACTAACTACTTTTGCCAAACATGATTTTTGGACACCATCTATACATCAAAGTAAACACCATAAAACTCAACCAAAACATAATTAAACTCATTCAATAATCAATAACAATCAAGCACAACTCAATCTTTAATTTACTTGCAAAATAATTCAAGTTAAAAGATTAAATCAACTAGTTATGAATCTTGAGCAATAGAACAAAGTTTATAAGAGTTTTACTATCAATTATGGCTGAGATTATCGATGAAGATCAACCCTAGCTGCTGTACTATGTCTCCCTTAGCTTAATCCTTCTTCTCTTGGCTCAACAAAAAGCTAAAACGAATTTTCTTCCTTGGTCCTCTTTCTGCCGATTCCAAGCTACCCCAAGGGTTTAGGTTTTTAATTTTCTTTTGTATTTTATTGTTTTCTGGTTTCTTTCTACTACCAACCACACACACAAAATATATTTGTGTGTTTCCTTAAAGGAAACAGCCCTCCTTTAACTTGCTCCCTCAAAACCAACCAAAAAATTCTTTCTTTGGAATCAACTGTTCCGATCGGTACTTTGAGAGCAACTAGGGTGCTTAATTGGTTATTATTTTTTTTCTTTCCTTTGTTCAAGAGCCGTTCACAAGTGGTGAGGGTGTTAGGGTTTTTTTAATTTTAGGGTTATATTATATAATAACATGTAAAGGTTTACGCCAATGGGTTTTTGGGTCGAACTTTAACTTAGTTTACAAAACTTGATCATATAATCCTCTTATGTCTTTCAAAACCCGCTCCTTTTCTTTGTTAAAACTCATCACCTACACAAAATAATAAACTTTGTAAGATCAAGTTAAAACGAGTTAAAAGCATTATTTATTATATAAATTAGTAATAAAAAGATGACAAAAAGGTATGGAAAATAAGTGTGTTTTACTACACATTAGTACCACAGGTATGATCGGACGCTCTTGGCCAAAGAAGTCAACATAGTAACTGTCACTTTCGTCTCTTTTGGGAATAGCTGGTGAGAAACCACTGCCGTTTGATTACATTTACTAATCAATATTGTATAGGATCTAGTTCTTGATATGCTCTATTGAATAGATGGTGATTGAATTACGTTAAATATCGTGTGTGAGTGTGAATTTGGGCAGCATAATGAGAGGATTCATTAATAATAGCACACTCATTAATAAGGTAACGAGGTACATCTATTCATGGATGACAACCCCATTCGTTAGACATCACATAACGAATGGGGACCATTCGTCATCATTCCCTTTTAATACATTATGATACAACGAATTACTCGTTCGTTGATCCTCATTCGTTAAACATGCTTAACGAATGACCTAAGAACAATGCGTATGGGCTCATTCGTTATACATAACATAACGAATGGACCTTTATACATTAAAAAATAGCACAAACATAATTACCAAAATGCCTTACATTAATAAAAAACCAATTACAAAAATACACAACCCAGATGCCAAAACATGTACAAACTCTCCCTCAACTCAGCTATTTGTCTTGATTACTTGAATCTCTTGGTCTTCCAATCAGTGCAACTATTAACTCCGAAGGCATGGCAAACACATACCACATGCTGAAATTGCTAGCGTGATCATAATCCTTCCTTTCGGCCCATCTGATATGATTGTTGAACAAAGCATTGTTATCAGACTCAGATAAATTAACCAACTACATTGGGTCGATCACGCGAATAAACTCCATCTTTAATCCTGATCCAAGCACGATAACGGCTTCACCAGTATGATTATCGTAGTACCACCGATTAAATGTCTTGTAAAGACTATGGGGAAACGTCTTAACAGGAACACACTTTAACGTACGCGGAGGTTTAACTCTAAGCACGAGCTTCCTCCAACCAGTTTTTGGATCAATCTCATCTATATACTTACGGGTCGGAACCTGAGGCTTTAAAATTTTAAAACAGTGATGTACCTCGAACAAAATTTGTTGATAGAACCAGCCTGCCATCTGACTACCACCTCAATTAACGAACAGTCTATTCGCCAACGTTCGTACATCTCATTCGGCAAAGTAAGAACATCGGAAATATGTTGATAATATTGTACGCAATGTTCCCACTATATAATACATACCTTAAGTTCAGAATCATACAGCCACAAGACGATATCACCTTTACCTGTCTTTGAAGCTTTGAACGAAGTCATCTGATGAGCAGTGGCACGAGCTTTTATCTGTTTGTTGTCCTCTTGCTCAACATATCTTAAAACATCAATAAGCTTTGAGAACGAGCCTTATTCTTTTCAAACATACCCTCAAATACATTATCCAATGGATCCTTTGAACCTGATCCACCTTCACTTACTTTAACCTTCTTCTTTTTCTAACAAGACCCTCTTCAGCTTCTTGAACTTGCTCAGTTGTGAAGAATGGAACTCCTTCATCTGTATTTGAACGTGTATACAGATCAGGGTATTCCTTAGCTGTCACGTCTTCTACCTCGACCTCATCAAAATTAAATGGTGTATTCTGGGACGGAATACTCGTGTCAAATATAACCTCATCATCATCGATAACCTCCACATCCTCCTCGTTCTCCAATTTATCCAACTCCTCATCATTCAACATGAGCAACAACGTGATTTGATCTCTAGACAACGAATAATCAAGAAATTCTCCTTCCTCAATCTCATCATCATTGACCTTGTTCATGACAACACTGCTTGTTTTGATGAATTGACATACTTAAAAAGATGGAGGAACCAGCTGCATTGGAGCCTGAGGACGGTTGAATGACATATAAGAGAAGTCCATTGGATGCATTGCCATAAGTATCGGACTTGTAGCGGATGTAGCATGCTGAGGTGTCGACATCGGAGATATAACAGGTTGAGAAATCGATGTGAACCTTATATTAGACGACATCGTTGTCGATAATGTAACAACCGTCGTTCCAACCGGACGAGTACCAACTGGTGCTTGCTGTTCAGCAGTAGATCGTGGAACAAAATCCCAAATTTCCACACCACCACCCCTATGAGTTCTTATCTTAGTAGGTTTATCCGGAACCTTCGCTTTATCCATACGTTTTCGTAAAGCAGCTTCAGCATGAGCAGGTTCACCACCAATACCGCCATCTCCACCATCGTTCCTACCTACTCCACCTTTACGTTCCTAAACAGAATCATCGTGAATCCAACAACCATCAGGTGGACATATATAATCAAGTTTAATGATATGACCGATCCACCTCTTGAACTCTGGCTTTCACTCTGGTGTCTAGTTACGATACGTCCTCAGACGCTTTATCGTTACTTCTATCATATGTTCCAACACCATGACATCGTTCATCAGCTACAGATCGCGCAAATGGGCTCTAAGTGATCTATGATTAGCTGCAAGAACCTCGGATACATGGGGAACTTGCTCTTGCAATGACGGGTAGTGCAGTTCTCCTTAAGATGGTAAAATACGAGCTCGTAGAAGTTGAATGTCGTTTTGAGAACCAAAACCACAAAAGCGGACTGTAGCATAATCCGGCATTCATCATGTCCACATTTTCTGCCACCGAGATAGTGTAGAAGTACATGAAGTAAGTACTTATAATGCTCACAGAGATAGGCCTTGTTGTATTGCCAATTGTCCAACTCACCATTGTACTTCAACCTCTTGAATAAACCCTTAATCAACTCTTTTTTCAAAATCGCAACAGTCATCTATAGTATCGGGAAACTGTGTAACTTGCGCATCACCTCCACGTCTATAATTATCTTCTTGTTTTGAATCTCGGCTTCAATCTGTTTCTCGACATCATTATATTTAGCAGAATCCCAGAATGGGTAGATAATGCCAAAATATATAGGAGTATCAACATAAATGGAATAATAGATCCTCGAGCGTCTAAGAAATGCTATCATAACTCCAAATATCGCTCGGCCGAAGAAATCATCGACCAAGAAAGCACATATGTTATGCTTCATGTCGTAAGTAAGTTCGGTAACTTGAACCTCCTCAGCAACTTGTTGAGGTTCAACTTGAACTTGTTCTACATGTTGCTCCTAAGCTAGAGCCTCGAAATTCTATTCGTCACCCATTTATGTAAAAACCGATCATTAGAATCCGAACAATAAATTAAAAACTATAAGTTTTCACTAAAACTTATTGAAAAATTACAATTTGTTCAAAATTAACAAATCTCATTCGTTGTTCGTTCGTTATAATGAAAGTAACGAATGATCCCATTCGTTATGGTTAATGTTATGTTGTTAACTAATGATTTCATTTGTTATGAATGTATACTAATGATCTTGTTCAACATTAAGGTATACAAATGATCCCACTCGTCAAGACATATCATCAAAAATAACGAATGTGATTACATTCGTTGTCCATAATGAATGTGAAGTATCATTCGTGATCAACCTTCATGAATGGTAACTCCATTCGTTATATACAACGAATATGAACAGACGAATGTGTTGTTTGACTCAATTAGTCAAAGTCAAAATTGTGAAGAACATATAACAGTCAACATGCAATTTTGAAATTACAATCAAGCTCAAAACATCATGTTAAAGCATAAAAGTTATACCATTATGATAGGAATCACATCGACAACAAACCCAAATCATCCAATTGATTAAAGATTATTAGTTAAACCATCAATTAGTCAATATTAGGTTCAGTTAACTGTCGGTCTAATTATCCTATCAAACATGGTTCAAATTTGATGATTTATAGTTCTTTGATCTCGCAATTACTTTAAGATCACTATTCAATCAACCAAAATACGATTTGATGAAGTTTAAAGTAAACAAAAGATCACCCATTCATTAGCCCATTCATTAAGAAACTCAATGAATCAACTCATACGTTAACTACTAACGAATAGCTTTTTATTAGTTAGCCATTCATTATCCTGTAGCAACGATTGAATGTCCATTCGTCATCAAACCAGCGGAAGTGAATGCGCAGAGATAACAAATTTATCATTTGTTGTCTTACATTAGGGAATGACCTTCATTCATTGTATACATTTAACGAATGTGATCCCATTCGTTACAATAGTGTAATGAATGGAAGAATTAAATATAGATGGAAATTTTCACCATTTTACCATTTTTCCAAATTAAATTACTATTAAAACCATTGTTTTGATAAAAATACATTAAAAATTTTTACCCCAACATGTAAAAATATACTTTAACGTGCTTAACGTTAAAACACTTAACTTAAAAAATGTGGGAAAATCTTTTTATTTTCTTTTTAAAACGTTATCCACATACCCCGGCATTCGAAAATAAGCAGAAATAAATTATTTTTGAATTTTGAATATTCTCAAATTAAAAGAAAACCAACTTAATACTAAAAACAACAAAAATAAAGTGTAAACTATGAAAGCAGTCTATAATTTTGTGAGTTGAGTAGGGAATCATATTGATCTTGAAATCCTCCATAACAGGTTTATTCTTCAGCTTTATTATGACCGGCGTTAAGTCGGTCATCGATATTGTTATCCACTTAAATTCTTTATAACAAAATTTTCAAGTATTTATGTGATATGTTTAAGTTTCAATTAGTGCACAAGATATCAGAAAATATAATCCTCTAATCTCAGTTCGGGCTTAATTTGATTTTCACCATGTCACCCCAACTAGACTTAAACCATTAAACTTGTTGATCAAAATATATGATTTATAGTATTTAGCATACTTAGCTAATAATCCCCACTACAAGGTATACCCCCGTTATCAAGCAATACCTCAAGCTTCCTTTACCATGAATGAGTATGCACAATTTCATCTGTATGGCTTGCAGACATTGTATCCCCTAGGTCCATTTCTTATTGATATTAAGACATGCGCAAGGGAGGCAATGTATAACTCACATCCTGTTTGATCAAGTCAATAGTGAATTTGTACGAAGTACAACAGTAATCAAGTTTATTGACTTATAAAGGGTTCGCCCTTAAAGCATTTGAATATTCACATTTGTGAATACCCAGATGATAAACCGCATAATGACTCACAGTGTCCAGAAAGTTAAAGTATCCCATCAATATAGGATTTGAGGCCATAAGACCATACACTATTGAAGTGTTAACCGTTAACTAGACGCCTTATTACGAAGTTTTGGTTTTTGGTGATAAAACAGACTTAAGGCTTGAGTATGACAGGCTATTACTTTTCTGCCTTCATCACCAAGACTTCTGTAAGAGACTAACACCTCTTTTAATTTGACATTTTTTATGTTTATATCATATAGTCTACCTTACATTTTTGTTAAAAACCTACTAATGCACCAATACAATTAAGCACAACAAACGGAGCTGGAGAAGAATCTTCAAAATGAGCATCATATGAAGATATAGAAGCATCATCAGATAAATACAAGATCTTGGTATGGAAAACATTTGTTCTACCAAATAAGCACAAACCAAATCTTCTTTTGATACTTCAACTAATGGGGTAAACGGCTTAAATAATTCCTCATAGTCAAACATCCAATCGAGTCCCTTGCCGGTAAGTGGTGTAGTGTAGCTTTGAGAATCTACATTATACCATTATTCCACACAACCCAAAGAAAAGTTAAAGACATGTTTCTTAGGAGGCTTAGCCTAGAAAGTAACCTTAAATCGCCTTCTCATCGAATTTACCCTCCTCACATTTCAACATCGTACAAGGACACCCAAATGGTTAGAGAAACTTTAAATTAGGCTTACGGTTATTGAGAAGCTCATAACTCGTATTCTTAATATTTTTAACCGTTAGAACACGATTGAGCGTATAACAAGCGATGTCCACATCTTCGTTAAAGAATTGAACAGGAAGCTTTGAATCCACATACATCATTCTTGCATCTTCAATTATTGTTCGGTTCTTCCTCTCAACAACACCAATCTGTTGTGGTACGTAAGGAGCATTGTATTTCCGATGAACTTTTGAATATAGAAAAAGTCCAACACGTTGTTCTTAAACACCATACCATTTTCACTTTGAATACGTCTCACTTTATGTTTGTGAAGTGATTCGATCTTAGTGATCAAATTTTGCACAAGAATCAGTGTTTGATCCTTAGAACTCATAAGTAAAACTCATGAATACCTTGTATAGACATTCATAATGACAAAACAATTCCAATCACCAGCAATACTCGATCGATTCACTGGACCGAATAATCCATATGAAAACGTTCCAAAGTAGTATCAAAGGAATTGATTTGCTTCAACAGGTGCGACTTCTTCTTCTGCTTGCCTTCTTTCACGCAACACCATGATCGGTCAATTTGAAATGCTTTAGTGAAACACCATCCATCAAATCATTAGCCATCAAATGATTCATCTTTCTAACATGAATATGACTCATCCGCCTATGCAATAGAATCGAGTCTTTCTCGATTGCTTTCAAGACAAAACAAGTTTCCACATAAGATGAAGACGACGATACATTTGTACTCATATTAAGTGTATAAATATCATTAGACCGGGGAGATCTCATGAAAATCATATCTTCAGGAATGACATAACCTGGTTTAAGGATTATACAATCCTTGTCGGTGAATACGCTGGTGAACTGTTTATCACAAAATTGAGAAACACTCAGTAAATTGTGATCCACCTTATCACAATAGTTTACTTTTTCAAATATAATGCAACCATTTGAAACATTACCCTCTTTGGTAATTATACCACCCTGATTTCCAGCAAAAGCACATAACCTCCTTGAATATCTTTGACGTTTGTAAGAAGATTGAGATTGACGGTTATATATCGAGAACATCCACTATCCATGATCCATTTGTCTCCAGATATAGTCTTGGATGAACTCTAAACAATCAAGGAAAAAGATTAGACCAAAAAGTTTGCCCAGGCCTCAGTCTTGGGCACCTCTTTCTTTTCCTTTTGAGACTCAATAAATGCATATTTCAAATGTGATTGAGGTACTTGGGAATACATTACAAGCCTCTTTGAATTTCGTCTAAGATATGCATCCTTAATCACATTTGTGTCATGATTTTTTCAAGTTGGTTGAGTGGGTTTAAACAATTTTCTCTTTAAATTAATCTAAATGTCATTAACATGAACTACCTTCCGTGGGTTCCCGTCATGAAACATTATTTGAGTTTCATCAAGCTAAGCTTGAGATGGTTGTCTTTTCAAAATTTCCTTAACTAAAGGAACCTTTGGTTGTTCCTAGGCTAAAGGCTTTAAAGTCTTGTTAACCCTAGCCCCACATCTACGTGCCACGTGACCACAATCACCATATGAGAAATAAGTTCTCATGTCCACGAAGGTGTGTGGTGGTTTGACACTAGTACGTCAAACATCAGGTTGAAAAGAATCAACTGATACTTTAACCACATCCAAATCATCCAATTTCACAGCCTTCTTTTTCTTGTAAAAATCAAGGTTTGAATAATTTTAAAAGCTTTGTAAAGTATCAGTTCAAGTTGAACTAACAAACTTTACTGGTTCCAAAAATTTTACATATTGTTTTAAACTGGGTTTAGTAACTGTTTATTCAACGATTTGAATTTAGCAAAAGCTTTCTCAAGATCATTTAAACTCAATGTTTCATTGTGAAAAACACTCTCGATCAGTTCAGGTTTGATCAAGTGTAATGGAATGTCTTTTTTATCAAACACCGTGTTAACACCCTTTAATTTAAACACTCTACTATTTTTGACCTTACTAGCAGATGGATTATTAAAACTCATTAAATACTCATCAGAAATGGTCGGTTTTTCTGATATCATGGTGTTAACACTTGATTTGTTTACTTCAAACGTATTTGAACCATACACAGCCTCATCAAATTCATGAGGTTCACATAGAATGTGATTAGAACAAAGAATGTTCATATCTTTCTGTACATCTTCTGGTTCAAACACATCCTCAATCACGACTTCATCAATAGTTTCAACAAAAACTTTGTAACTTTTAACATGAGTTTCTGAGTTGAAGATTGAAAAAGTGGTTTTTCTTTGTTAATTTGTTTTGATTTCTCCACACTAATTATCAGTTCAACAATTTTTGGAGGATTAATAGTTGAGGAACCATTTTAGAAGGAGAATAGGGTGCTATTTATAGTCTCAATTGATCCGTTGGGTGATTAATTCGCGTTATTGATATTTTAATTATATTCCGACGGTTTGAGGTTGAAATCCAAACGTTGGGGTGTTAATACGCGTAATAGGACTTGATTAAGCATTAAGGTTATGGTGCAATGGTATTAAATCATTAAAATTGGATTAATTTGGCGTTTTGAAGTATTTTTATTAGTCGCTGGAGTTTTATTCATCGCCTTCGGCCGGTTACCGGAAAATAGAAGAAGAGAAAGGGAGGCTAGGTAGGGTTTTAACATTATAATATAATTTGTATTGTATTTTCACCTTTCGCCCTTATACTTTACAACCATAAATAAATTGATTTTAAACTTTATTTTACCCAATGAACCTTGAACTTTCAAATATTAGTGATAACTTGGTATAATTTAATTATTTGTTTCTAATACCCGCATAAGTGCCTTTATTATGTTCCTTATTTGTAGAGTTTTTCTGAATCATGCAAGGATTTGACGTTATTCTTTTGCTTAAAAATTTTCATGCAATTATTTTATCAAGAGCGTCATTCGTTAGTAATTACCTTTTCTTTAAGTTTATTTTAATTTAGGGACGAAATTTCCAAAAAGTTGGAGATACTGTGACATCCGTCAAATTTGGGTCTCGAGTTGTATTTGTTTTTCTAAACTTTTATTTTGTAAAACCGATCCAACATTTTTAGAACTTTATTTAATTATTATATAATAATACTTTAGACCTCGACCATAAATAAACCGATGTTGGTCATATTATAGTATCGTTAAGAAAATCTTAGGGGGTTCAAATTGAGTTTTGTAAAGTTATTATAACCTTTGGAAACCTTTAAACTCATTTTAAACATTGATTGAAACTTGAGGGGGCTATTTTGAATATATATATATATATATATACATATATTAACAAAAAATACCCTAACTCTAACATATATACACCAGCTGCCACCCTCCCCCATTGCCGTTTTCCGGCGCCGATTTCCGGCGATCAGCGGCCTCGGAACTCTGGTGACTTCGACGTGATCTCCGGCCACCCTTTTTCCCTTTTCCGACACCACCACTCACCCTTTTCCCCTCTCTGACACCAACGACACCCCCTCCTTTCCCCCCTCGATTTTCCGGCAACCTACTCCGGCGGCCGAAGCGGCGGTCCAGCGAATCCCCACCACCATCTTCGTCTCTCTTTCTCTTCAGCTCTCTTCCTCTCTCCTCGCCGTTCTATCTCTCTATATCTCTATCTCTCTCCTCGCCGTTCTCTCTATCTATCTCTCTCTCTCTCCGGCTGTTGTTTTCAAATCTCTGGCGGTATCGGCTTGTTTCCTTCCTGGTATAGAGCCACGACTCGGGAACATCTAATAGGTAAATTAGTTTGGGTTTTGGTATTATTAGTTTTCTTATGTCGATTTCCAGATTTAAATTGTTAATAACCAGTTATATACTTTGAAACGGGTTGGATTGAGTTTAGAGTTTTTTGATTTTGGGAAAAAAATGAACACCCGGGAAATGGATATGTTATTTTCTTATTGGTTTAAATTAACTATTGTCATTTTGGTTCGGTTGGTTTGTACATAAGTTGTTGAACTAGAGGTCATGGGTTCGGGTCTCATCCTAGACCGGTTTCGTTGTTATTTTTATACTTAACAAAATTTTATTACTATTAATACTAACATTTCTATATAAAGATTATTATTAGTATTATTTTGTATAACTTACTATTATATTTATTAATTTATAATATTATTATTATCACCATTATTATAAATATTAAAGTTGTAATTAATATTATTAAAGGTCATATTATTATCTATTAAAATCATATTTTATCATTAATTACTAGCAATAATATTAATAAAGTTATTTAGTGAACTCGTTTAGAAATCGAACCAACATCGAGTATGGTATCATTATTTACTATAAATATTACTCATTATTATTACTATTTTTATGAACAACACTTTAAACTAATACCAAGATTTTTATTCTTTAACTATTATTATTAGTATTTCTAATAATAATTATCTTTATAATTATTATACGATATTAGTATTATTAGTAATAGTTATTATTATTATCATTAACTTATATATATATATTTTAAAATCATTATTATCATTTTTATCTTTAACATTAATAATATTATTATAAACTTTATTATCAGTTCATTTTTATACAACCGAGCTCTTGATTTAAAACCCGTCTCGCTTCTATTTAATATTGGCTTTGTTATTTAAAAGCCTAATAAAGTAATATTATTTAATTTTTTTTAAATTTATCAATTAAGTGTGAGTCCTTAATCATTAACAAATTAACCGGTAATTCGATTTACAACCGAACCTCCTTGTTCAATGTTTCTAATTTAGTTTCATTATGGTTTCAAGTTCATTAATATATATTACATTATTTATTTTAGCTAAGGTGTTTATCGTTCAAGTCGGATCTGTTCGTTTACCGTTCGAGCTTCATTTATGTATCTATTTATTTTCTCGGTTTATCAATCGAAGTGAGTACTTTCATACCCCTTTTTCCATCTTTCGTTTTGGGGTGACATTTCATACTTATCAAACTAAATGCTTTATTTACTGGAATCTTAAACCCAAAAACGTGATTGTATACTTTACTTGAATAATTGCTCGATTTGGTGTTCTATGCTTACTTGCTTATGTGTTTATCGCTTTTGGATGGTTGAACTATAAATCCTAGACCATTTGGCAACCCCTCATGGGAAGGTGTCGTTAACGTAATGCAATTAACGATAACTATAAAATCCTAGACTACTTGGCAACCCCTTGTAGCTAGGTGGTGCTAATGTGTTTAGCAATTGTCAGTAAATCCTAGACTATTTGGCATCCCCTTATAGCTAGGTGTCGCTAACTTGTTTAGCTATAACTATTTTATCCAAGTTTATTGTTTTTTTATTGTTTTGTATACAAGTTTTGTGGCTTTTTATTACTATATACGCATATGCTCAAAGTTATGAATTGCTCACCAACCTTTGTGTTGACAAACTTTATTTTATGAAATGTTACAGGGTTGACTTTGTTGACTCGAGGACTTGACGAAAAACGTTACCAAGACCATTAGGTTATTAGTAAAACGAATTAATATAAATGTTAATTGTATTCAACTTGTTTGTGTGGACGAGATGTGTTGTTTATTGATTCGTTGAAATAAAATGAGTTGAATAAATATTGTCACTTTAAATAGTGTCTTGTGTAATTGGGCAATCGGTTGCACCCCGGCATGTTCCGCCGCTTTTGGTCGGGGTGTGACATAAACAGAAAGAATGGATGTGATAGTTTCCTTTTCAGAATTTTTCCATCATTAACGACGTCAGAAATCTATATTGCTAACGATAACTTTTCATAAGTTTCCATTACTAATGACAACTTGACAAAAGCAGTATAGAAGTCGCCGTTAATATGGATCTTACATTTCCTGACCAATCCTATGAGATTCCTTCAAATTGCCGTTATGAATAGAAATTGCGTTATTTTTAAAAACTTTTCCACCCAACCTTTAGTTGTGAAAAGAATGAGTGTATCAATCAGATTAAATTTGCAAAAAATCCCCATGCCAGGTCGTGTTTAGGACTATAAGGGGGTGTTTGTTTAGGTCTGAATGGTTCCATTCAGATGCACATGTCTGAATCGCTCAGGTTAAGAGCGATTGGTCGCATTTTTTTAGCTCTAAATGGAATTTCTAACATCTGATTCGCTCAGTTAAAAAAAAACGTTGAATGAGAAAATGGACCTCCGTAGCCCTAACATAATACATCTTTCTTTCCCATTTTCAATCCCTCCCAACCCTCAATATAACAATCGCTATGTTCCTCCCAGTCAACTGCTACGGTGCTGCCTTTCTCATCTGCCTCCTAAACCTTAACTAGGTAATTGTTTTCTACAATAGTATTTTGTGAATTTTATTTTTTAAATTGATGAACCGTTGTTTCTTCTTTGTTATCCCATCTTCTGAACATCGTGTTTGTGTGTTTGTATTTTATAACATGGATTAATTAGATTGATATAATTGTTCATAATTGTTAGAGATTAGGGTTCAGTTCTAAAGATTTGAGCTTTAGTTAGGGATGTTTTTTGGGTTATTTTTTCAAGAATATGGTTGTTTGGGAGGATGTTAAGGGTAGGGTGCAGAATTTTAGGGTTAAGTTGTTGGCTGAAAGTGGTGGCCAATGCACCATGGTTCTTTGTTAGGCTTAGTTTCTTAGCTGGTTAATCCTTCTACTATATAGCATATTAATGTAGGTTTGAGAGTACATTGATGAAGTTAGCTGTGTAGTAAGAAAACAAATTAATCTATCAAACATATTGTTATCTAGGCTTACATGTATCAGAACCATTTCTTAGGGTAACAAGTTTTGAACTTTGATATATGAAGAATACTAACATTCTAACAACATAAACAAAAAAGTCTGCAAATTCAAGACATATAAGAAAAACAGTTGATTATACGGTTTTCTCACCCTTTGTTATATTTTACAATTAACAATAAAACAAGGAGGGTGGCGTGTAGGGGTGCAAACGATCTGAGCCAGCTCAGCTCGTTTAGAGCTCTATTTAAATTTGAATATGAATTTTTTAATATGTAAAATTAAAATCAGTGAATCATTAGACATAATTTCAAACAAAACATAAAGATGGTTTTGGATGCGTGAAAATAATCACAGCAAGACAGGTAACAATATAACATTAACGATGGGTGAACCAAATAACAAAGGAAATGATCATTGGGGAACCATAATAAAGCAACATATGACTCAATCATAGTTAACAGTGAGATTTACTAAGATAAAACTAAGCAATTTCACCTAGCTGAGATGGTCTTAACTCACTTTGAGAGCCCTCCAATGGGAATAGTGACGGGTGCATCGGAGGATGACCCGTAAGTGTGTTTAAACAAGATAAAATGATACGTAATAAGTGCTAACTTCATGGGATGAGATAACTACTGTTGTGTGGTTATTTGTAGGTTAAAAAGGAGGTTCCGGAGCTTATACGATGTGAAAAGAGGAAACCGAAGGAACCGGAGACTCGAGGAGGCGAAAATGGAGTTTGTAGTTGAAGTCCACCGTGGCCCACAGTCCATTGAGCAAAGATGGCAGAAGCGACCGTACCGTGGACAAATATAACAACGTGGATGGGACCGTGACCCACGGTGTGGACCTTGGGCCACAGTCCGGCTGTAACTGCCAAAAAATACTTCTTTTTATTACGTTTTTGGGTGCCTTTTGATATATTTTTCATTGAAGAACACCTTAAGGACGAATTTTGGAGTCCAAGAACGATATTTTGGGATTGTAATCATTAGCTTGGTGTTTGTGATTCATATGCATACCCTAATTGATGTGATGATGAATCAAATTATGTGTGGCTAGTTGTAACATTTGTTACTTTTCAAACCCGAAAATCCGACCCATTTTAAATTTTTTGGTTTTATTTTTGAATACATGTAAAAATATAAATATATTTAAAGTTTTGTCTTATGTATTTATATTCGTTAAACCGACACGTTTTGATGTTTCGATGCCATCGTAATTTCCGCTTATTATTTATATAATATTCTCGAAAATTTAAGTAATTAATCAAGCGTTTTCTATTCAATTCATTAAGTTATAAAACTCCGGAATTTAATGTTGTACTTAAACGAAACCCGAACTATTTGGGAATAATACAAAAAATATCTAAGTTTATAAGCTTTTATTTCCATCTCTTATACATTTTAAAGTCCGAGGTTCAATGTGTAAATATAGTTTAAAAACAAATTATAAAGGTTTCAATAGTACAAGGGCTAAAGGTGAAAATTCAATATAAATATAATAATAATAATAAAATGCAGCAGCCCTTCCCCGTCTCCCCCTTTACTTGAGGTTTTCCGGCTACAAGCTCCGGCGGCCGGAAATCGGCGCCGGAGAACACCAATAATCGCATTAAAACATTGCTCGACTCGTTAAATCATTCTAAACGACATCGTCATTAATCCTAAACAATAATACACGATTAAAGTCACCATTAACGATGTAATAAACTCGTATTAATCGCCGCGACCATCGGATTATAATCAAATCTTAATAACTCGTATTAGACACAAAACGACCCAATTAATAGTATAAATAGGATCCTTGACCTCGACTAAACTCGTACCAATCAACAGTTTTATCTAAAACACAATCTTTTACCCGATTTGTTCTTTCCAATTCCTTTTCCGGCCGTCCACAGTTTACCATCAAACTGAAACATTATCAGGTAATACTTATATGTTTTTTGATCATCTTAGTCTGGAATAGAAAACCCCTAACCTAATTTCAGCATACATGGAATGAATTAACGGATCTCAAACCTAGGGTTTTGTATGTTGAAGATGAAGTTGTGTATTAATATTTATATATATATTGTTTCTGTCATAAGTTCAAAATAATAATCTTGTCAGTGGTTAGAGCATGTATGTATAGACAGAAGGACCCGGGTTCGAACCGGGCCATGCCACGTTTTCTTTTAATTTTCTTTTTAAACATTTCTCTTTTATGAACAGCAACTTTCCGGCAAAGCGAACAATAACTTTCCGGCAGTGAACAGTGCTCTGTAAAATGAACAGTACCTCTGGGTATGTTGTTTTGCAAATAGATTTGGATAGGAATAGGAAGCAGTGGATGGCCGGACGGGTTTGAAACAAATTCGGAAACGGGTGCCGAGGTTCGTTTCAGATCTGGTGGCTGCTGGTAGTTGCTAGTCAGACTCGGGTTCGGGTCAGATAGAGGCTAGGGTTTGGATCGAGAGACGTAGCCCTGATACCATGTAAAGAAAAGGATGTATGTAATGAAAGAGATGTTTATTGAATGAGTAAATAATACAAAGGTAGGAGCACCTATATATACAAGTGTGAAACCCTAATTACATCCAAATCTAGGCCCATGGGTTTTAACCAACTACATAATAATATATCGGTTGTAACCCAATGCAATACAACTAACACAAAATAAGCAGAGAACCATAAAGTATAGTTAGCAATTTATTGAAAGCATTCAAGAGTTCAAACCAAAAAACCAATAAGGCCATGAAATATCCATACTCAAGTATGTTGGGTCACGATTTGGTTAGACTGACGCATATCAAAAGGCCACGACATGATCAAGACTAAAGTGATATAAACGAAGACGAGTTGAAGAATTGCATTTTGGTTGTGATGGTGTAATACCGAAATCCCTATGGATTTCGGTTTGTCTAGTAATACCGAAATCCGTACTGAAATCCCTATGGATTTTGGTTAGGCTAGTTTGGGCTTGGTTGGGCTTGGCCTTTGAGCCTTTTATGTAACCCTATATATAGTTAGTGTTTTATCATTTTAAGGTTAGACACTGTTAATCAGTAGTAGCCACCATTAAGAGAGCAAACTCATGTACCAGACGATATGTTAATATAATCATGTGCATTTGGAGTATTATCGTGCTCATTATATTTATATTGTTCTTCTGTTCTCGTTCTTGAATCACCACGGTGTTAGGATTCCGCACTAACATCGTGTCTGGGTTGATATCATATTGCTTAGATCCGGTTTCGGGACTTACAATTGGTATCAGAGCCTTTTGAACCTTTCAAGGCTCGATTTGATATCAACGAATTCAATAATTTGTCTTGTTTGGTGGTTTTGGTGAGTTTTCCGGCGAGAATGTCATCGGAGGAGTAAAGAGTATTGTTTTTTTGGTCAAAGATTGGATTTTCTTTGAAAACAAATCAAATCCCACCAAAATTGGGAGTTAGTTGTTACCAAATCCAACGGATTATCTAGTTTTCGGGCCTTTCTGACAGTTCTCGGGATCATTTAAAGGATCTCGGCCATTTATTTTGGGATCTCGGCTTGATTTCATCGTTTTCGGTCATATTCTTGGGTTCTCAGGCAAATCTCAGAATTCTCGATCAGGAAGAAGGTTCTCGGTCAACAAAGTGTTCTCGGTCAAACATAGTTTTCGGTCAAACAGAGATCTCGGTCAAGAGTTCTCGGTAAAAAAAAGAAAAAAGAATAATTTGGCGGGAAAATTTTTCTTGAACGACAATTTTCCGGAATACGCCTTATGAGCGAGACTTCATTCTTGAAAATTTTAGCGAAAATTTTTTTTTTCGAGTGATTTTCGGTGAATTTTTGGCAGGAAATTCGGAAAAATTTGTCTTGAACGAAAATTTTCCTATACGCTTCTTTTGGGTGGGACATCTTTCTTGAGAATTTTGGCGATCATATTTTTTTTTTTTGAAAAATTGTCGCTGGAAAATCAGATTAATTCCTTTAATTACTCAATGGATTCTCCACAACCCATTTCAATGTTTGAAAGTACTCTTAATCAGTCTGCTCCCTCACAAGTAGTACTTTAGAGTTCGTCTACAGAGGTAAGTTTCAATCATGTTCTCAAGATTGCATTGATAAAATAAATTTATATAAGCTCCATAATGATAACTTGATTAGAGACATGAAAAGAGTAAAATCTGAAAACTTTAAACTTAAGAAAAATGAAAAAGCTTTCCTAGACAAAATAGAAGCACAGAAAAAGGACATCTCTAAGCTTAAGTCTGATTTCAGTATAAAAAGTTGTCACCACTTAGATGCCAAACAGGAAATCGCTGAATTAATTGCTGAATTGGAAGCCTCTAAGTTAGAAGTATTTAATCTAACTGAAAAATTTAAAAGGGTTGAATTTGATTTTAGAAAGTTTGATGGCTCCAGTAAGGTAGTTAATTCCATGATTGAAAATCAGTTATGGTGGAAAGAGAATGAGGGTGAGGGTATAGGATATAGTCAGGTACCCCCACCATATAATGACAACTATACTAGTCTTCCTCTTACTAAATAGCAAGAAGAAAAGGTAAAAGACATGAAGTATGGTAAATAGGTTCAATCTGAAATTGTTGGATCAGGATCCCTAGAGGAAATCAAGCCTGTTTTTAAATGTGTGAACAATTTTGATGCTTCTACTTCATGTGCAGATATAGTAAATGATGTTGCTTTTGCTAGTAAAGGGGTTCAGGCTAGTGAAAATGAATCTTATTCTAACATGTCATCAAACTCAGATGACACCACAACACTAAATTATACTAATAATAATACACAGAGTTGTGGCAACAAAGGGAAGGCACTTAAGAAATCAACACAACAAGGACAGTCTCATCTTCATAGATCCTCCGGATCTCCATGTATTGATAAATCATTGGGTGCTATTTATATTAAAAGCCAAACAAGTTACCGCTGTGGCACGCCAGGACATATAGCCAGAAATTGTGTTCATCGTCTATATGTTCCCTATTACAAGCAAAATCAGAAGGCTACACCAAGAGGCAATAAGAATGGAAAACCCTTTCCTAAGAAGGAATTACAACATGAGGCAAGTTCTTCCGTTGAAATTAGAAGAAGGATGAAAACGTGTTTCATCTGCGGGAACGGTGGGCATTTGGCAAAGGAGTGTCACTACCGTGCTGTTAATAGACATGCTTCTCAAGTGAAAGGTAATAGGTTTCAAGAATCCAGTGGTTAAACAAAATGCTTATTGTACCAAACCACGAGTATTTGTACAACGGGTCACAGATACTCAAGGATTCAAAGTTAATATGACAGGTTTGCACTCAAATGATTTAGAAACTGTTAAAAGAAAAATAAATTTTCAGAAGTCAAAGAGTGTTGAGAGTTCTAAGAATTTGAGTTCGAATTGCTCCACTCCAAATTCTGCTCTATCAAATTCACTAAACCAAGACAGACTTGGAAACTTAAAACTCAGCAAACAGAATCTGTATTAACAAGTGATTTTGTTAAAGATGGGAAAGATATGAGTTGGCAAGAGGTCACATATGTTGATGCTCAAGGGAGCCCCAAGACATTTATGACTTGGGTTCCTATGTCCAACTAATCCCGCTATGCGTGTAGGAACAACCACAAATTCATTGTTTATTTAATGGGTTGTTCCAGGCACATGAAAGGGCAAATATCCATTTTTAACCTTTAAACCATAAGATGGATTATTTGTTGCATGGACGGGATTTTAGGGTGACAGAACGTTTTAATCTGCTCTCTAAGTGTGTAGGAACAAATTAAGGAATACATTGCATATTAAAAAGGTTTGTTCCAGACATTCAACTCGCAAGGATACAGAATCTCAAAACAAACTTATTCTTAGGGGGAGATTCTCACAAATGGGAAAATGATGTCTTGAAGATAAAAGGTAACCGTATCAATTTGGTATGAAAGATTGATCAATCAAAAAGATTTTAAAATTTTAAATTTTTAAAAAATTTTTAAATATAGTTTTTTATTTTGTTTTATTTCAAAATGTGAAAATGACTTGTTTGTACATGAGAAATGATAGTACATTATTATTAAATACTACGTTTCGACGATTGAGTCTTTTTGAGTATAAGTTTATACATAAAAGTTTTCCTTTCGGTCAAAATTTTTACACAAATTTAGGGGGAGAAAATTAAAAAATCAAAAATAGTGTGTGTATTTTTATTGAGAAAATTAAAAAATTCAAAAAAAGTGTGTGTGTGTTTCTTAAAACAAAAAGTTAAAAAAAATTTCAAAAAGAGTGTGTGTGTTAAAAAAATAATAAAAAATTGTTTTATTACTTTCGCTTAAAATTATGTCGGTTGCTCAAGTTTGAAGAACATATACTTGTATATGTTTGGTCCGGTGATATACTCATAGATTCATAGGATAGCAATTTATCTAAATACTGAAAGCATCTGGGGTGATTGTGATATGTGTTTGGTCCTGTTGGAGGGACACGTATTCTCATATGTGTTTGGTCCTGTTAAGCACTAGTGGTCATACGGGATAGCCATTTACCTGAAAACTGAAGAGTGATCGGGGTGACTGAGTTCTTAACATGTGTGTCTTCAGTAACCCTCTGGGAAGTGATATAATTATTCAGTTAACAACTTTTTAGAAGCTTCAAAATATTTTCAAATAAAAATTGATCCAACCTTTAGAAAATGATAGATAAATTGTTTCTGTGTGCCTAACGGGTGAAGTTATTAAGCTTAAAAGGCTCTAGAACAGTCACTGATTTGTATGGTAGCTTTCCATGATGTGTAAAAGTAGAAGTGATATAATGTTGGGCCTAGTTTATGTGGTTTGTACTTGGTCTACATATGTATGATATGGGCTACGGGTTTAGTGTGTGAGCCGAGAACTCTTTAGGGTTCTCGGTGGGCTTTTGGGCTTTAGTTGGGCTTAGTTGTTTTGTTTTCCCTATATATATGTGATGTAATGTATAGGGTTAAGGTTGTTCATTCACAATATTATTATTGTTTTGGCCGTCTACCAGTTGTTGGACGTGCAAGTATTGTAAATGCTTAAGCACCCGACGTATCTTAATATACGTGTGTTTTGAAGAAATCTCGTTGTTACGTTCTTGACTTTACTTGTGTTCTTGATTCACCAAGTGTTGGTATTCCGCACCAATACTTGTTTATTGATATCATAATAGTAGTGATCCAGATTCGGGACTTACAATTGGTATCAGAGCCTTAGACCTATTCAGGCTCGTTATTGAGATATCAACGGATTCAAGATATTAAGTTCTAGTGGTGTTTGTGATTTCCGGCAACTCACTGATCGGATAAGAAGATTGAACATTTTTTGAGTAAAGATTGGCTTTGATTTGGAAATTAAATCAAATCCCACTTTACTTGGAAGTTTGTTACATTCTGTTTTCGGCTACTGGTAGTTCTCGGCCAGAGTTGGTTCTCGGCTTAGATTAATTCTCGGCCAGAGTAGTTCTCAGTCAATTATTGTCAATTTTTGGGTTCTCGGTCAAAGCTTGGTCAAATCTTTGTGTTCTCGGTCAAAGATTGGTCAAACCCTGTGTTCTCGGTCAACGCAAGCAGTTCTCAGTCAACGCAGGCAGTTCTCGGTCAACCAGTGTGGACCTGTTCACAGCCCAGTTAGTTGTTTGGGCCTGTTTGATTTGAACTTGGACTCTTAGTTTGGACTTAAGTTTAAATTGGACTTAAAAACAATTTTTAATCTGATTAAAATGGCCCAGTTAACAAATGGTAGCAATTCAACCAACTCATCACTTCATCAAGAGCTTGATTCCATCATGGGGACTGCCACTCGTATACCCCATCGCTTGTCTCATGAGGGGTTCAGTAAATGGAAATTTCGTTTTGAGCATTATGCCAAGATGAAAGATTCCAAAATTTAGAAAAGTATTGTTAAGGGACCTCAAAGAATCATGTATCAAAAGGATGGTTATGATGAAGTTCTTATGAAACTAGTTGCTCAGTATGACGATGATGATTTTGCAAAAGTTGAGAAAGATGAGAAAGCTCTTTCCACTCTAACCATGGCACTCTCACCTGAGATTGCTCTTTAGTTTAGAGAACTTCAATATGATAAAGAGCTATGGGAGGCACTGATCAAAGTATATGAGGGGAATGAAGACATGAAGAGGAGTCGCCAAGATCTGCTGCGACAAAAGTTCAATATGTTTAATCATGTTTTGGGAGAAACGTTGGAGTCCCAACTTCAAAGATTTATCTCACTTGTGACTGAAATGAGAACAACAGGGATTTATCTGCAAACTTCATAAATAAACAACAAGCTGGTGAATTCATTACCAAAGAGTTGGGACATGAATGTTGCGGTTATCAAAAAGACTAAGGATCTCAACAGAATGGGTATGACTGAAATGATAGCCACTATTAAAGCATGTGACATGGATGATAAGCAGCGGGCAATAAATCATGCAAGCTCTTACAGTGCAGCTGGATACAACGTTGCCTCCAACAGTGCTCTCATTTCTCAAGATAGTTTCTCACTATTCAAGCCTACTCAACAACCACCTCAGGGAAACTTCCAGATGTTCTCATCCACTCTAGGTCAATCATCATCATCCAACTCACCCAAACCGGCTCTAGTATTCTTCACCAAGTCTGGACAGTCTTCAAATGATACTAGAAAAATTGTTCACTCTCCAAGTCAGAACTTCAGTCAGATTCCTACCATACCAAAGGAGACTCAAGAGAACATAGCTCTGATGGTGGGATTCATGAATTGTTATAATGCATTTTTGGCTAGAGACTTGGTTCAACCTGTGGTTACTGCAGAATTGGATCAGATCCATCCTGATGATGTTAAAGAAATGGACATCTCGTGGCAAATCGCCATGGCAATATTTCGTGCGAAGAAGTTCACGAAGAGGACGGGTAGAAACAATTGGAATATGCCAAATAATCAAAAAGTGGGTTTTAACAAAGACACTCTCAGGTGCTACAAATGTCATGAGCCGGGTCATTTTGCTCGTGAATGTACCAACCCAGCAAAGGATGGAAATACGGAAAGAGCATTGGTTCCAGCCGGAAACGTGCTGGAGGAAGTTCAGGTAATGGTAAAAGAAGTATGGTTGCTCAACAGTTCTCTTGGGAAGGTCAGATGGTTGCGCTCAACATTGGAAATCAGACTGCAAACTTCGCAAATGTTGAAGACACTGAAGAAGAAAGTGCCACTGAAGAGAAGGTCAAGGAGCTTCAGTTTTCTTATATGGCGTTACTTCTCCAAATTCATCGGAGGTAAGTTTTCAACCATGCTCTTTAAATTGTGGTGAAAAAATAGAAATGTATAAGCTTTATAACGATAGTCTAAGTAGAGATATGGAGAGAATAAAATCGGAAAACTTCAAACTTAAGAAAAATGAAAAGGGCTTTCTAGACAAAATAGAAGCATAAAAGAAGGACATTTCTAAGCTTAAGTCTGATTTTAGCATAAAAAGTTGTCACCACCTAGATGCTAAACAAGAAATTGTTGAGTTAAATGCTAAACTGGAAGCCACCAAGTTAGAAATTTTGAATCTAACTAGTAAGTTTGAAAAGGCTGAACTTGATTTTAAAAAATTCGATGATTCCAGTAAAGTAGTTAACTCAATAATTGAAAACCAATTGTGGTGGAAGGAAAATGAAGGTGAGGGAATAGGATACAGTCAAGTTCCCCACCTTACAACCAGAATTATGTCCCTACCCCTGTCACCAAAGAACAAGAAGAAAAGATAAAGGACATGAAGTATGGTAAACAAGACAAAGGTGATTGGACCAGTTCTGTGAAGGCTGGCCCATCAACTTCAAATATGAACGATTCTAATGTATCTACTTCATGTGAAGAAAAAGTAATTGTGAAGGAGTGGACTAATGAAGATGACGACCCTAGTTTTGATGTTGATAATGATATTGTTTCTGATGTTTCTTTAAGACTTCTTGTTTTATATTCTGTTATTCAGATTGTTTGTGCGGGCTCTGTTTTAAAGAGCAAGGATTCTTGTGTGGTTGATTCGGTTGAACTTTTGAACTCTAATAATGTGGTTTCTAATCAAACAAAATATTCAAAAACATCTAAAAAATACGAGGCACCTAAATTTGTCAAAGAGGGATGCTCTAACGACAAACAAGGTGACAAGTTCAAAAATGAGAACAAGAGTTCTCGCAAATTTAAGCAGACTGGTCCACACAACCAGTCCAGACAAGGAGTTGCCCAAAATGACTTTTTCATAAAACATCAAGCTTGTTTTAATTGTGGCATACCTGGTCATATTGCCAGAAATTGTCCACATCGTACATACGTTCCCTACTATGGATTTTATCAGAGGAATACGCCATACATGCCTCATAACACGTACAGGCAAAGATTCAGGCATTATCAGGCTAGTTCCTTTGACGATGATTGGAATCGAAACAAATCTGGCAGGTTTAGTCCTCATCAGACCAAACCCAACATGTCTAAAGGAAAGGTCAGAAAAGGTGTTTCTAATTCAAATTCTAATATGAACACTAAGACTAGACCAAAACAAGAGAAAAAGGCTGATTCGTCTCCTTCCACATCCAAAACACCGGAGGTTACGACAACCATTCGTACCTATAATTCCAAATCATACAGACATAGATGGTTGCCTAAATCTTAGGCGAAAGTTTCTTCAAAATCTATGTTTGATGATCAAAAGGACATGTCATGGCAATCCGTGACAACTGTAGATGAATCAGGGTCACCCAGTGTAAATATGAACATGGTACCAAAAACTAACTAATCTCGCGTTTTGTGCAGGGACAACTATGGAGGAATGTCATCAGACCTTGGTATGTTGATAGTGGCTGTTCCAGGCACATGACAGGAGACATTACCCAACTACACAACATTCAAAACTTTAACGGTGGGTATGTGTCCTTTGCGGGAGGAGAAAAGGGAAAAATCACTCAGAAGGGTACTGTAAGTAACGGTGTTCTAAAATTTGAAAATGTTAATTTTGTTCCAGAATTGAAGCATAGCTTATTGAGCGTGTCACAAATCTGTGACAAAGATTTTTCGACTCATTTTACTAGGAAAGAGTGTCTGATTTTGAAACCTGGTATAATTATACCAGAAGACTGGATTCTTGTTCGATCACAACGCAAAGATAATGCTTATGTGATCGACATGAACAAAATGTTCCTGACAAAATAACCTGTTTGTTTTCAAAAGTGTAAGAACATAATGCAATGCTTTGGCATCGTCGGCTTGGTCATGCTAATACTAAAAATCTAAATCGTCTTGCTAAAAACAATTTGGTGCGTGACTTACTAATCTAGGATTTTGTGACTCTTGAAAAATGTGTGGCTTGTGCTTTGGGTAAACATCATCGAAAATCTCACAAGCCAAAATTGATTAATACCATATCGTCAGTTTTTCAATTACTCCATATGGATCTTTTTGGACCTGTCCATGTTTTGAGTTTATCTCGTAGCTCTTATTGTCTTGTTATTACTGAAAATTACTCACGTTTTACATGGGTATTTTTCTTGTCAAATAAGAGTGAAACTGCAGAGCTAATCAAGAAGTTTGTTGTGCTCATGGAGAACCAACTGAATCTAAGGCTGAAGGGAATTCGCTGTGACAATGGAACGGAATTCAATAATGCAACTTTGAATCTTTTCTGTTCAGAAAAGGGGGTGCTCCGTCAGTACAGCGCCCCACAGACGCCTCAACAAAATGGTGTGGCTGAAAGAAGAAACAGAACTCTTATCGAAGCTGCAAGAACAATGCTGTGTGACTCTAAACGACCACTGTTCTTCTGGGCAAAAGCTATTAACACGCCTTGTTATGTTCAGAATCTGGTGATAATCAACAAATCCAAGATGAAGACCTCATATGAGATTGTTTACGGTCATAAACCCACCGTTGCACATTTCAGAGCTTTTGGGTGTCCGTGCACCTTACTAAATATTCCAAAGTTTGGGCCCGCAGCCGATGAGTATTACTTTGTTGGGTAAGCGGGAAATACAACTTACAGGGTCTATAACAAGTCTACCAAGCATATTCTAGAGTCCTATGAGGTTCGTTGGCTGAAAGAAAATGAGACTGACGCTCGTGTTGGTCCCGGTTGGTTATTTGACTACAATGAATTTTTCAAATCATTCAATGTGTTTCCAGTCATCAACACTAAACCTTCATGTGGTCCCACAGTGGAAGCTGCAAAGGATAACTCACAGACAGTGTCCCACATTTCTCCACTAATTGATGATGATGTCGCTGAGTTAAGTAATGATTCACCTGCAACTGGCACTCAGCCCAAGGACACCTCAGAAACCGAGTGTTCGCCAAACACGTCTGATGATGCTGCTACTGTTGAGGGGGAGAGTTCCATCCGTCAGATATTTAGGAGCACACTGTTTCCCGATACCATTCCAGATGAATATGTTGTCGGTACTTCGTATTCACATCGTACAGCGACATCTGGCTGGAAGAATCCCCTTGCCGATTTTAGTGAGAACGTGACAAATCTTCAACCTAACAATGATGTTTCCGATCACTTAATTCCATCAAGAATCCAGAAGAATCATCCGATTGAAAATGTCATAGGTCCCATTGAAGCGGGAGTATCCACCAGAAGTCAGATAGGACACATAAACAGCTGTATGTTTTCCTGTTTCAAATTGAGCCAAAAACGGTTGAAATGGTTCTTCAGGAACGTAGTTGGGTTGATGCTATGCATGAAGAATTAAATCAGTTTGATAAGTTGAAGGTTTGGAGAGTGGTTAAATTGCCGGAAGGGGGTCTTCAGAAACAAACAAAATGACACCGGGGTTATTGTTCGAAATAAGGCACGATTGGTAGTTCGTGGTTTTCGTCAGGTTGAGAGGTTAGATTACACTGAAATCTATGCCCCAGTGGCTAGACTTGAGGCCATTAGAATTTTTCTAGCCTATGCATCATACATGGGGTTTACAGTGTATTAGATGGATGTTAAGACCGCGTTTCTGTATGGTGAAGTCAAGGAGGAGATTTATGTTGATCATCCACCGGGTTTTGTTGATTCTAAGAAACCAAATCACATTTACAAGTTAGACAAGGCATTGTACGGGTCACATCAGGCTTCTCGAGCGTGGTATGCTATGTTGACCGTGCATCTTCTTGATCAAGGCTACAAGCGTGGAACCATCGACCAAACCTTATTTCGAAAAACTGTCGGAAAATATTTGATTCTCGTCCAGATCTATGTCGATGATATCATCTTTGGATCTGCCAGCGCTGAGTTGTGCACAGAATTTAAAGGTGTAATGAAGAAGAGATTTGAGATGAGTTCGTTGGGTGAAATGACAACGTTTCTGGGGCTACAGGTTCGCCAAAGCTCGACAGGGATTTTACTGCATCAAGGGAATTATGTTGAAGATATGCTGGCAAAGTTTGAACTTCAAGATTCCAAGAGTACCAACACTCCCATGGCAGAAAGGCCACTACTGTCATCTGATCCTGAAGGGAGTCCCGTAGATTAAACGTACTATCGATCGATGATCGGGTCTCTGATGTATCTCACAGCTAGTCGCCCTGACATCATGTTTGCAGTCTGCCAATGTGCACGTTTCCAGTCTAATCCTAAACTCTCTCATTTAATTGTTGTTAAACGTATTTTTAGATATCTGAAGGGACAATCAAAGTTAGGTCTTTGGTATCCCAAACAATCAGAATTTGATCTTTATGCTTTTGCTGATAACAATTATGGTGGAGATGACATTGACAGGAAATCCATGTCAGCTGGTTACCAGTTCTTAGGAGACTGTCTCATTTCATGGCAGTGTAAGAAACAACAGACGGTGTCTACCTCGACCGCCGAAACGGAGTATGTTGCCTCATCTGCTTGCTGTTCTCAGGTTATCTGGATGCAAAACCAACTGCTGGATTACGGTTTGGAATTTCTTAACACTCCTATTTTTTGTGATAATGATGCGGCCATTGCAATTGTTAAAAATCCAGTTCAACACTCTAAAACCAAACACATCGATATTAAAATTCATTTTATTCGTGACTGTTTCAATCGAAAATTGATTCACCTTGAACAAGTCCACACTGACAACAATGTGGCGGACTTTTTTACAAAACCGGTCAGAACAAGAAAATTTAATGTGCTTGTGGGTTTTCTTAAAATGCTTCATTTCGAGGATTGAGTCTTTTTGGGTGTAAATTTGTACATATTTGTTTTGTTTGCACAAATTTAGGGAGAGAAAAAAAATCAAAAAGACAAAAATAGTGCGCGCGCGTTGTTTTTACTATTTAAGAAAATTCAAAATGTCAAAAATAGTATGTGTGCGTGCTCTTTATTATTAAAAATTTAAAAATTTGTTTTTCAAGATTCATTCTCGCTTAAAATTATGTCGGTTGCTCAAGTTTGAATGACATATACTTGTATATGGTTGTTCCGGTGTTCTACTTGTAGTTTCACAGGATAGCCATTTACCTAACGACTGAAAGCACCCGGGGCGATTATGATGTGTTTTGTGTTTCGTATTCTTTCACTTAAAATTATGTCGGTAACTCTGAGATGGAAAGACTTGTGTCCTCATGCATGTTTGGTCCGTTTAACCACTTGTGGTCATAATAGATAGCCATTTACCTGAAAACTTAAAGTGACCGGGGTGACTGAACTCTTAACACGTGTGTTTTATTTAACTCCCAAGGAAGTGATATTATTATTATTATTATTCAGTTAACAGCTTTTTAGAAGCTTCAAAATATTTTCAAATGAAAATTGATCCAACCTTTGGAAAGTGATAAATAAATTGTTTTTGTGTGCCTAACAGGTGAAGTTATAAAGCTTAAAAGGCTCTAGAATAGTCATTGATTTTGTATGGTAGCTTTCCATGACGCGTAAAAGTTGAGGTGATATAAACTAAATTTGCTAAACTTAATGTGGAGAGTCATTTTGAAGAAATGTGCATGTCTCCAGTTACATCTCTCCGAATGATAGGCAGAAAAGCAATTACCTAGTCATACACGAGCCCATTAGTGTCTTGATCACCAAAAACATTGTGTTGTTAAATTATTATTATTATTAAATTGCAAAAAAAAAAAAAAAAATCTACAAAAGAGTCATTTGAGTTTATTTTATTCTATTAAAATGTTTTAAAAAGCTTAAAGGGTCAAACTAGAACTACAAAGATGAGAGCACACAAGTAAGTCCTGTCATGTCTTGAATGAAAGGCTTGTCAGTTTACTGGCTTGTAGGTCCAACGTTCAACCTTAAAGCTTAAATTTGCTTTTATATAAAATCTTTTGATCAAGCACTAGGGGGTTGGAGTCAAATTGTGGTGATATGGGGAAAGTCAAATACGCTTTGAGAAGAGATAGGAGACACCACAGGTTCATGAGTGATGTCCATCTAAGCTTTATGCCGAACTGAACCCTAATCATATCACTGATGCAATGAAAAATATGCTAAGTATGTTATACCTGCTATCAACCTGTCTCTTACGTCATAATAACGCTGAACATAAATACTAGTGACAGCCTCTTGAATGATATGATTCCATGTTCGGATCTTTTCATAAAAGGGCGGCGATTTTACTAAAACTGAAATTTGATCCCGATCGTACAAAATTCAAGGGAGTTCTTTTATACGTTTTTTGGTTTTATTTTTTTTTTTGTTTTACCTATTTCATTTTATTTTATTTTTTTTTTTGTCTGTCTTATCCCGAAACTACTCTCCTCGAAATTATTTTTTTTTAAACCAGTGTATTTCAAATATGAGTTTCATGTAGTTTGGGCTGCTCATCATTTTGGACTATGTTTTTTTAACTGGGTCCTTTTTCAACATGGGATGTTAAAAGGTTTTGGGCTACTCTGAGCCCACTTTGTGTTCTCGGCCCGTCTTGGTTGCAGCTTAAAATCATTGAAACCAATCTTTTACCCTCATTATCTTCAAAATTCACAACTTGTTCTCTCTCTCTCTCTCAAGTCTTCCAGCCGATTACTAAACTAACCTCTTTAATCATCTTTTGGTGTTCATTTGACTGATTCACAGGTAATGTGCAAGATTTTTAAACTGGGTGTTCTTATGAGACCTAAGGAGTTACAGTGATTGTTTAGTGTTCTCATGGATTAATGGATAGTTTTTCTAAATTCAAGTGGAATCTTAAGTAATTAGGGATTTCGGTGGACTTCTTAGGGTTTAATGGAGTGTTTTCGGTTGTTTATTATGGATTTTTGCAGGTTTAATGGAGATCTCGGCTTCTTGAAGAAGATGACACACTTTCCAAGACGGAAACCAAAGTGTTTTCTGTCAACAGTTGTCAAGGTGTTCTCGGTTGACTTTCGTTGACCAAGATCACCTGGACTTGACCGAGAACTCCTGTTCTCGGTTAAATATTGACCGAGAACTCTTGTTCTCGGTTGAATATTGACCGAGAACTCCTGTTCTCTGTTGACTTTCATTGACTGTTGACCGAGAACACATTCCTTTGACCGAGATCTCCTCATCTGAACTTAAAACTGACACTTGGGCTTAGCTGATATTGTTGTTATGGGCCTTCTAACGAATATTTGGGCCTGCTTTCAATTTTATGGCTCAAAGCTTCTTATAAATCATGGGCTGTTTTTGAACATTAACAAATAAGTTTACATTGACTAACTTGATAAGTTTGGTGCAGAAATGGCTGATTAGGCTCCATTAAAGTTTGTTGATACGCACAATGTGGCTGGATATCTATATGATCCACCACTGACTCACAAAGAATTCAAGTCTGTGATTGTCGGTCTCAACACATACAGGATTTCTCACGCACTACGAGAAAATTCTGTTATATGCAAGAAGATGATCACGGAATTTTGGAACAACGCTTCAATCAATCTACGAGGACAAGATGGAGTCGTGTCTATAGACTCCAAAGTTCAAAAAAAGCTAGTTAGTATCACTGAGGCTATCGTGAGAGAGGTGTTGCTGTTTGGTGATCAACCTGATTGCCCGACTGAGTACTCCACTGCTGATGTTACTGAGATCCTCACTAGAATGGGTTACGAGGGCACCTACCCTCCGACAATCAAGAAGCTATTTTACCCGTACTAGAGATTCTTGATTCACACGTTTTTCACCTGCGTGTCCGGTAGGAAAGGGGGCTCTGATGAGATTAGTCATATTCAGATGTCTGTTGTCACTGCTCTGATCATGGATTGGAATTACAATTATTCCAAGTTCGTTTTCAATGAAATGATGAGGAATCTGAAAGGGAAGAAGAAGGAGATGTTCCTTATATATCCAAGATTCCTGCAGATGATCTTTGATCTCACTACACCGATCTTGTCAAGTCTGTTGATACTTTGGATATGAAGTCAATGAGACCCAATACCTTTGGGTTGATGAAACAGAACAGAAAAGGATCCAAGATTGTATATTAGGGCCTCAATGCTCTGGTTAAATTTGGACGATTTGTGAAAACAGAAGCTGAGCCGATTATAGCTCAGGTTGCTGATGAACATGTGGCTCCAACTCAGCCACGTGTTGTGTCGTTTGAAATTTCTAATGATGAAGAAGATGAGACTGAACACCGTCAGTCAGATACCTCTCCAAGTGCTGAGAAATTAAGTGCTTTTGAAGCTGCAAAAGCGTTATTACAGTCAACTGCTCTGAAGCCTCCTCAGACAGTTGCTGAAATTATTGAAGAAAATGTAGCTAAAGATCCAGTCGCAGACCTCGGTCTATGCAAACGAAGAAAGAAAGATCTGAGGCCTGGCGTGCTGGTGAGTGAACACGAAACAACCACTACACCAACTACAGATGCAACAAACAGCCCACAACAACAAACTGCTCAACCTGAGTCACATGCTCTAGAAGCACAAGCTGAACAAGATACATCTACTGCTGAGCCATCATTTCAAGATCTGTTTTCTAGTGGTTTTGTTAGTGAATTTGACTTTGAGACAGATATTCCACACACTGCTGAGGCCAACATGCCATTTAATGTTGCTCCCTCCAGCTCATCAGGCCCAAAAAATCAAGGTCAGTCAAGTTCAAATGTTACTGATAAGATTGTTGAGATTCTTGCCATGCAAGAAAGATTTATGCAGAACAAGGGCAAGGGTATTGTGTTAGAAGGAGATGCTACGGTTGACGTGCAAGCTCTCCAACGTCGAGTTTTTGAACTCGAACAACATTCAGTTGTTAAAGATGTTCGTATTCAAGAGCTGGAAGCAGGTAACTCTGATAAAGATGCCAAGATCAAAGAATTACAGTCCAACATGGGAGAGTTAACGGCTTTGTATCTTGACCTCCAACAAAAGTTGTTTCAGAAGTTTGGAGATGAGTTTAAAGGCAGTGATGATATTGATGTGGCCTCCAAAATGCCCAACATTAATCAAGGTGGCAGCTCTACTACTCGCCCTGTAGAGAACATTGATGAGTATGAGACATTGAAACAATATCACGCACCACCAATATCCAAAGAAAAGTCTGATAGAGTTCAGAAGAAACTGCTGGTGATGAAGAACTCAAATCAAAATGTTGAATTTGACAATCGTCAATTTCAGGTTAACCTCGTTAACTCAACTCCGTTAATTCAAACTTTAAGATCGTTGAATCTATAACGCATACTTCATTACATTTAAACTAGGGTTTAAATGACGCTTAACACTTACTACATGTGTAGTAGTCTTTCGGGATTTGCACCGAAACGCAAACGATTGAGGAATAAACGAAGCACACTAAAACACTAATGATGTGATAACTATGTGTTAGGATTATGTGTTATATTATTGTCATGATTATGTGCAAGTTAGGATAGAATGTTCTAGAAAAACAACACTTGAAAGTAGAAGGACTAGAGTGTAACTTGTTTGTTTATAAATATATCACTAATAAACAAACCCTAACCTATTATTCTAAACCTACAACACCACCGATCGGCTCTCTCTCCCTCTCTTGACCCACGGCTGCCGTCCACCATCACACACATATACACATCAAATTAAGAGATTAATCCAAGAACTAGGTGCTAGGAAGGTATACTTGATCATCTCTTACCTCTTTGTTGTTTAATTTTGATGTTTGATGGGTTGTGTGAAAACCCTAAATCGGCCGATCTTGTATGTATGTGATTGTTATGATTCTTGTTAGTTGGATAATAGATTGATAACTAGATTGATATTGATACATGATTGATTGTTGTTCTTGATTTGAATTAAAACACAAACCCTAATCTTGTATGTATGGTGTGATTGATATGCATGGATAGTAGTTATAGTGTCTAGAGGGTTATATGGATGCATGATAGTTCATAGATTGTTATTATGATGAGTTTTGATGTGAACAGATTCTGGACAGAACGTATATACGATGTTTAACTGACTGTAACGAAGTGTAAACGTGAAAATTGATTGAGATTGTGGGTACTGCAGTAAACTAGGTTGAGTCTAGTTTCTATGAAGTATAAATTCGTAATTTTTGGATAAGTGGAAGTATACTTTTATGATTTTACAAAAACGTGATGCAAAGCTGAGCTGTTAGACCTGCTGTTAGGTTATGTTGTAAATGTTATATCTCATGAACTACGAGACCAATTGGGTTGGTTCCACTTCTGGAGGTTGACTCACTGAGTTAGGAACCAAACCCAAGTGGTCTTGCATTTATTGGATTTTTCGTTTAACGGGAATTGCAAATAACATTCTGATGTGCATGAATCTGACTGATATAAGTTAGCTGTAATGTTTTGATCATTATGAACAATCTATATGGAATAAAAATAAGATAAAAGATGTTCTGGAAACCTAAGATATGTATGCTCCTGTGGTAATTTTTGGTAAATTAATTGAGACGTTATAATCGGTAAACTAGTGCAATCTTTCAAGTAGAAATTCTGTCATAACGAAACTAGCTGCTGAGTTGTATAGGAATGCATGAAATATGATAGTTTTTATATAATTGTTGTATTTTGACCAAAATACCCTTGCGGGGAATAGTTGCTAGTTGATTGCCATGAATTGACCAAATTGCCCTTATGGGGAATAATGGTTAGTTAGTCTTTGTTTGTTGACCAAAATGCCCCTACGGGAATAATTGCTAATAAGTATGTTATTAATACGTGACACGAAAGTAATTGCTCACTCATGTATCGTATCACAATTTTACTTGTTTAAGTCACACACGATTCACAAACGAAACACGAAACATGTTACGTGCATAGGTATTATGTGCCGAGTCTAGAGACTCGTTAAACATTCCGATACTTAGAAAATCTCTTTGTTATTTTAGAACGCTAGAGAGTTTTCTACGACGCGCATCACTCGGTGATCTAGATCGGATATTCTTCGCAAACAGTGAGTTCACTTACCCCACTCTTAAACTGTTTTCAAACGTTTTTCACTTGGGGGAGATAACATACTCCGATAAACATATTTTCTGAGATAAACGCATATGAAAGATTTTGTTATAAATTATATATCACTTGTAAAGGCTAAGCGGCATACGTAACATTTGAAGTCCCACAAATCGGACCGGTTAATATTTGGAATAGCGAGTCACTTTTGGGTAGTACTACTGGGTTTGACAAACCCCACCCGACGCTAAGCTCAACTGGAGGTTGAGTGGGTGTAAATTTTGGCTAACACTTACCATGGTCTGGAGGACCTGGTGACGGGCACTTGATAAACAGTCAGCTTCGGTCGCGAACCACTTAGCGATACTTGTTGTATAGATTAGCTACCTATCGATAAATAATTTGACATAACACTATCTGGTAATGCAAAACACTTAAACGCTGTAACGTGGTTACACACTTAAACGCTGTAACGTGGTTACACACTTAAACGCTGTAATGTAGTTACACACTCAAACGCTGTAACGTGGTAACACACTCAAACATCGTAACGGGGTTACGCAACATTTAAACGTCGTAACGAGGTTACGCAAAACGCTAAACGATTTATCTTATTTTACTTGTGAACTCACCAACCTTGTGTTGACACTTTTAGTATGTTATTCTCAGGTAGCCGAGGCGGGCGCGCGGTTTAGGAGCATGCATTAATGAAAACACTTTTATTCTGCAAACTTAATTTTAACAGTTACATTTGGTTTTAAGTCGTCCTGCGTGACGCAACTTTTGAATTAAGGTTTTACGCTTCCGCACTTACTTTCATTTAAACGTTTTTCTTTGGTTTGGTTATAACTAATGATTCCGATCCTGCCAGTTCACACCCTCTGACGGTAAAACTCCGTTAGTGAATTTTGAGGGTGTGACAGATTGGTATCAGAGCCATTGGTTATAGCGAACTAGAAACTGCATGCATACTAGACTATAACCGCGACGACCCATTAGTTATAATGATACGCACTGCATAGGTTTGTGTAGTCTTGAAATCTTATTTCCTTATCTCCTTCACTCATACGCGCGCATATACCCGGCTTACCTGTAGGAATGTCGACGCCACCCTCATCATCATCCGATTCGATGACGCATGCTCACGGGAAGGAACCGCAGTTACCTACTGCCTCGCCACCCCGTGTAGTCCCGGAACTCGAAGCTCCTGCACCAAAGAGGTACCGCCTATCCGGAGGCTTGTATGACAACAACGTTAGCTGGGAATGGTACCCCAACATGATCAGACGTATGGTCTACCGTGAACAAGTTCCCCCATTGCCTCACCCGAACCACCCTGCTTACCCTAACACTCTACCACCTATAACCGAACCTGTAGAGCGAGTTCTCGCAGCTGTCGTTTCTTGTTTGGAGCGTGATGTGGGTTACATGAGCTACACTAGAGAAAATGTTGCCAGACTGTTTAAAGATGGAACCGAGACTCAGGAGGAGATTGCCCGCATGGCAGCGGCAATGAAAGAAATGAAAGAGACTAGTGAGCAACAAACCAAGGTTATGATGAAGATGCAAGCCGAGATGATAGACTTGCAAGAGCAACTCCAAGAAGCAAGGACCCGAACCGAAATAGCCTTAGAACGTTGCGATATCCTACAAATGCAACTTGCCCAGAACGTAGCAGAACCTGAGGCAGAGCCCGAGGCAGAGCCTGATGTAGAACCTGAAGAAGATCCCGAAGAGGAGCCTGAGGAGGATCCCGAGGAAGATCCCGAAGAGGAGCCCGAGGAGGAACCTGAAGAAGAACCGGAGGAGGAACCAGCTGAGGAGGAGGCACATTCAGAGGTGTCCTCAGATGACGACATCTAGTGAGGATGACACTTAGATGGAGGGGTTGTCTCCATCCGAACTATTATTTTTCTATAATTTTAAGGATTGATTGGAAATACTTTGTAGCGAATACAATGGTTTTAATCATGAATTTTTAATTAGACTAATAAGTGGTTGTGATGTGATGTTGTTTTTTTTTTTTTCTTACCTATCTTTTATTACATGTATGGTGTGTTGTATATGAAAGAAAAATTCACGTTTTATACTATGATTCTAGGAAATGGCCGGAAGAAACGCTGGACGAGGACGTGGTAACATCAGCATGACTGCAGCTGAACTCCAAACCCTGCTGAATGACCATGTTGCTGCCGCTTTAGCTGCACACGTTCAAAATCAAACAGGAGGTCCGAATGGAGCATGTACCTTCAAGAACTACTTAGACTGCAAGCCCAGTACGTTTAAGGGCACTGAGGGAGCTATAGGCTTCCTGCGTTGGGCTGAGAAGGCCGAGTCGGCCTTTGAGATGTGTAATTGTCCCCCTGCCAGTAGGGTCAAATTCGCTGCTGGGACACTTGAGGATTCCGCCCTCACTTGGTGGAATTCGAACGTCCAGATCCTTGGATTGGAACTGGCTAACGCGATGAACTGGGAGGAGTTCAAAAACATGATGCGAGAGGAGTACTGTCCGAGGGAAGAAATTTCGAAGTTAGAGTCGGAGTTTTGGTCGTTGAAAATGGTGGGTTCAGAGATTGAAAGCTACACTACTCGTTCGCACGAGTTGGCAGTGATGTGTCCGCGGATGGTGGATCCGCCGAGCAAGAGAATAGAGATGTACATTGATGGGTTAGCACCACAGATTCAGGGTATGGTGACGTCTTCCAGACCAGCCACGATCCAACAAGCGATCCGTTTGGCTCACAAACTGACGGATCAGGCTGTGACCCAGGGTGCGTTACCACCGAGGGGTTCGACTGTTAAAGCCCGTGACAACCCGAGTAATGACCACGTCAGCAACAGTAACAACAACAGCAACCCGAACAGCGGGAAGAGAAAGTTTGACAACACCAGATCTTCATCCTCAAACCTCCCACCGCAACACCACTACCGTAAGCCCGAATTTACTCGGAGTTTCAACACTCAGAATCACAACAACAACAACAACGGTAGCGGGCAGGTTTCGAGCGGATATGTTGGGAAATATCCAAAGTGCAACAGGTGCAACTTTCATCATGTTGGTCAATGTGACCGTGTCAAGTGTCAAAGATGCGGAAAGATAGGTCATCAAGCGAAGGAATGTAGAGGAGACCTTGCGGCGAAGGGTGCTCCTAAGCCACCGATGACGACTAAGGGATGTTTTGAATGTGGACAGGAAGGTCATTTCCGGAAGGATTGCCCCAAGCTGAAACATAATGACAACAATGGGGGCAATGGAAGTGGCAGTAATGGTGGAGGAAATGGCAAAGGAAGAGCGTTTGTGATTGGATCAAGTCAAGCCCGCAGAGATCCGCATGTGGTGTCTGGTAAGTTCCCTGTAAACGATTGTTTTGCTTCTGTTTTGTTTGACACTGGAGCTGATAGGAGTTTTGTGTCAAAGGCCTTTAGCCAACTTTTAAACCTTACTCCAACCCAGTTAGACGCTAAGTTTCCTGTTGAATTAGCTAACGGTAAAACTGTAATAACAACTCATATACTTGCGGGATGTAAGTTGAAACTGTCAGGTCATGTCTTTGACATCGACCTTATTCCTTTTACACTTAGTAGTTTCGATGTCGTTGTCGGCATGGACTGGTTATCCGAGAACCGAGCGGAGATTATATGCCATGATAAGATAGTCCATATTACCACCCCTTCTGGCGAGATCATTTCGGTCCGAGGCGAGAGAAGCGGCATGACCACCAGCGTCATTACCCTTATGAAGGCACAGAAGTATTTACGAAAGGGTCATCCGGCAATTTTGGCGCAGATTGTTGAGAAACCCGCGGAGGAGAAACGAATTGAAGACATACCGGTTGTGCGAGACTTCCCGGAAGTTTTCCCGGAGGATTTACCTGGACTCCCTCCTATTCGTCAAGTCGAATTTCAGATCGAGTTGACACCCGGTGCAGCACCCATAGCACGAGCCCCGTATCGGCTCGCACCGGAGGAACTTCAGGAGTTGTCCACCCAGTTGCAAGATTTGTTGGATAAAGGTTTTATCCGACCTAGCTCATCGCCATGGGGAGCCCCTGTCTTGTTTGTCCGAAAGAAAGACGGGACTTTCCGAATGTGCATCGACTACCGGGAGTTGAACAAGATGACGGTCAAGAACCGTTATCCTTTACCCCGAATTGATGATTTGTTTGACCAGCTTCAGGGATCGAGTTACTACTCGAAGATCGATCCACGATCCGGTTATCACCAGCTGAGAGTGCGCGAAGAAGATATTTCAAAAACGGCTTTCAGAACACGGTATGGTCACTACGAGTTTTCGGTTATGCCTTTTGGCCTAACCAACGCACCAGCCGTATTTATGGATCTCATGAATCGAGTATGCAAGGCGTACCTCGACAAGTTCGTGATTGTTTTCATCGATGATATTCTCGTCTATTCCAAGAACGAGACTGACCACGAAGAGCACTTAAGGATAATTCTGGAACTACTGAAGAAGGAACAACTGTATGCTAAACTCTCGAAATGTGAATTCTGGCTTCGCGAGGTTCACTTTTTAGGACATGTGATCAACGAGAATGGTATCCATGTCGATCCCGGTAAGGTAGAGGCCATCAAAAACTGGGAAGCACCTAAGACTCCGACTGAGGTGCGACAATTCCTAGGACTGGCCGGCTACTATCGGCGTTTCATCGAGGGATTTTCAAAGATTGCTCAACCCCTCACCGCTTTGACTCACAAGGGCACTAAGTACAACGGGGGTGACGCGCAAGAATCCGCTTTTCAACTGTTGAAAACCAAGCTTTGTAGCGCCCCTATTTTAGCTCTCCCCGAGGGAATGGAAAACTTTGAGGTACACTGTGACGCATCTATACAAGGTCTCGGTTGTGTGCTGATGCAACTCGAGAAGGTTATAGCCTACGCCTCTAGACAACTACGGGTTCACGAGAAGAACTACACGACCCACGATTTGGAACTCGGAGCTGTAGTGTTTGCTCTTAAGATATGGAGGCATTACTTGTACGGTACCAAGTTTACCATTTACACCGACCACAAGAGTCTCCAACATATCTACGATCAGAAGGAGCTGAACATGCGACAGCGTCGTTGGGTCGAGCTGCTTAAAGATTACGATTGTGCCATCAAGTACCACCCTGGCAAGGCCAATGTGGTGGCCGACGCCCTCAGCAGAAAAGAAACAGATAAACCCAGACGGGTGAGAGCATTGCAACTTACTATTCATGCCAGCTTACCCTATCAGATTCGCGATGCGCAACTGGAAGCGTTGAAAGATGATAATCTTCCATCGGAACTCATGCGGGGCATGAGCAAGCAACTTGAAACCAGATCGGACGGGGTCCGATATTTTGAGAACCGGATTTGGGTTCCACGATACGGAGTATTGAGAACTCTAGTGATGGACGAAGCTCACAAGTCCCGATATTCTATCCACCCTGGCTCAGATAAAATGTATCATGATTTAAAGGAACTTTACTGGTGGCCGAACATGAAAGCCGACATTGCCACCTACGTGAGCAAATGCTTGACTTGTGCCAGAGTCAAGATAGAATACCAGAAACCATCTGGTCTACTGCAACAACCGGAACTCCCAATGTGGAAATGGGAACACATCTCAATGGACTTTATTACGGGTTTGCCTAAAACACCGACGGGATGCGATACCATCTGGGTGATCGTTGACCGGTTGACTAAATCGGCGCACTTCCTAGCGATTAAGGAAACAGACAAAATGGAAAGACTGACTCGTGTCTACATGAAGGAAGTAGTGTCGAGACACGGAGTGCCTGTCTCGATCATTTCCGATCGAGATTCTCGTTTTACCTCACACTTTTGGAAGTCGCTACAAAGCGCACTGGGCACACGTCTCGATATGAGTACCGCATACCATCCTCAGACGGATGGGCAAAGTGAACGGACTATTCAGACCCTGGAGGATATGTTGCGTGCATGCGTCTTAGATTTCGGAAAAAGTTGGGAACCCCACTTACCCTTGGTAGAGTTTTCGTATAATAACAGCTACCACGCAAGTATTAAGGTAGCGCCGTTTGAAGCGCTGTACGGACGGAAGTGTCGATCACCACTCTGCTGGGCAGAGGTGGGTGATAGCCAAATCACTGGTCCGGAACTGGTACTCGAAACCTCGGAAAAGATTGTTTAAATCCGAAATCGCATGGCAGCAGCACGAGATCGCCAAAAGAGTTACGCCGACAAGCGCCGAAAACCTCTCGAATTTCAAGTAAACGATCGAGTGTTACTCAAAGTCTCACCCTGGAAAGGTGTGGTTCGCTTTGGTAAGCGAAACAAACTCAACCCACGATATGTTGGTCCGTACCGGATAACTGAGCGCATTGGTCCGGTGGCGTACCGACTGGACCTACCAACAGAACTCAGTGGCGTACACGATGTATTCCACGTATCAAATTTGAAGAAATGCCTATCTGATGAAACCCAAGTAGTCCCTTTGGAGGAACTACAAGTTGATGAACAGTTACGGTTCATTGAGGAACCAGTCGAGGTTTTGGATTGGGAAACCAAAACGCTCAAACACAGCAAAATTCCAATTGTTAAGGTTCGTTGGAACTCGAGACGTGGACCGGAGTTCACATGGGAACGCGAGGATCACATGATGAAAAAGTATCCTCACCTTTTTGAAGGGCTAACCAAACACCGAAAACCGCGAAACCCGGCAAACCGTCAAACATCACCGGAGGTATGAACTAAATTTCGGGACGAAATTTCTTTCTACTAGGGGATGATATGACAAACTGAAAATCTTTCTTACTTTTTCAGGCTCTCATCACGACTTGACTCAAATTTTCGGGACGAAAATTCTTTAACATGGGAATGATTTGACAATCGTCAATTTCAGGTTAACCTCGTTAACTCAACTCCGTTAATTCAAACTTTAAGATCGTTGAATCTATAACGCATACTTCATTACATTTAAACTAGGGTTTAAATGACGCTTAACACTTACTACATGTGTAGTAGTCTTTCGGGATTTGCACCGAAACGCAAACGATTGAGGAATAAACGAAGCACACTAAAACACTAATGATGTGATAACTATGTGTTAGGATTATGTGTTATATTATTGTCATGATTATGTGCAAGTTAGGATAGAATGTTCTAGAAAAACAACACTTGAAAGTAGAAGGACTAGAGTGTAACTTGTTTGTTTATAAATATATCACTAATAAACAAACCCTAACCTATTATTCTAAACCTACAACACCACCGATCGGCTCTCTCTCCCTCTCTTGACCCACGGCTGCCGTCCACCATCACACACATATACACATCAAATCAAGAGATTAATCCAAGAACTAGGTGCTAGGAAGGTATACTTGATCATCTCTTACCTCTTTGTTGTTTAATTTTGATGTTTGATGGGTTGTGTGAAAACCCTAAATCGGCCGATCTTGTATGTATGTGATTGTTATGATTCTTGTTAGTTGGATAATAGATTGATAACTAGATTGATATTGATACATGATTGATTGTTGTTCTTGATTTGAATTAAAACACAAACCCTAATCTTGTATGTATGGTGTGATTGATATGCATGGATAGTAGTTATAGTGTCTAGAGGGTTATATGGATGCATGATAGTTCATAGATTGTTATTATGATGAGTTTTGATGTGAACAGATTCTGGACAGAACGTATATACGATGTTTAACTGACTGTAACGAAGTGTAAACGTGAAAATTGATTGAGATTGTGGGTACTGCAGTAAACTAGGTTGAGTCTAGTTTCTATGAAGTATAAATTCGTAATTTTTGGATAAGTGGAAGTATACTTTTATGATTTTACAAAAACGTGATGCAAAGCTGAGCTGTTAGACCTGCTGTTAGGTTATGTTGTAAATGTTATATCTCATGAACTACGAGACCAATTGGGTTGGTTCCACTTCTGGAGGTTGACTCACTGAGTTAGGAACCAAACCCAAGTGGTCTTGCATTTATTGGATTTTTCGTTTAACGGGAATTGCAAATAACATTCTGATGTGCATGAATCTGACTGATATAAGTTAGCTGTAATGTTTTGATCATTATGAACAATATATATGGAATAAAAATAAGATAAAAGATGTTCTGGAAACCTAAGATATGTATGCTCCTGTGGTAATTTTTGGTAAATTAATTGAGACGTTATAATCGGTAAACTAGTGCAATCTTTCAAGTAGAAATTCTGTCATAACGAAACTAGCTGCTGAGTTGTATAGGAATGCATGAAATATGATAGTTTTTATATAATAGTTGTATTTTGACCAAAATACCCTTGCGGGGAATAGTTGCTAGTTGATTGCCATGAATTGACCAAATTGCCCTTATGGGGAATAATGGTTAGTTAGTCTTTGTTTGTTGACCAAAATGCCCCTACGGGAATAATTGCTAATAAGTATGTTATTAATACGTGACACGAAAGTAATTGCTCACTCATGTATCGTATCACAATTTTACTTGTTTAAGTCACACACGATTCACAAACGAAACACGAAACATGTTACGTGCATAGGTATTATGTGCCGAGTCTAGAGACTCGTTAAACATTCCGATACTTAGAAAATCTCTTTGTTATTTTAGAACGCTAGAGAGTTTTCTACGACGCGCATCACTCGGTGATCTAGATCGGATATTCTTCGCAAACAGTGAGTTCACTTACCCCACTCTTAAACTGTTTTCAAACGTTTTTCACTTGGGGGAGATAACATACTCCGATAAACATATTTTCTGAGATAAACGCATATGAAAGATTTTGTTATAAATTATATATCACTTGTAAAGGCTAAGCGGCATACGTAACATTTGAAGTCCCACACATCGGACCGGTTAATATTTGGAATAGCGAGTCACTTTTGGGTAGTACTACTGGGTTTGACAAACCCCACCCGACGCTAAGCTCAACTGGAGGTTGAGTGGGTGCAAATTTTGGCTAACACTTACCATGGTCTGGAGGACCTGGTGACGGGCACTTGATAAACAGTCAGCTTCGGTCGCGAACCACTTAGCGATACTTGTTGTATAGATTAGCTACCTATCGATATATAATTTGACATAACACTATCTGGTAATGCAAAACACTTAAACGCTGTAACGTGGTTACACACTTAAACGCTGTAACGTGGTTACACACTTAAACGCTGTAACGTAGTTACACACTCAAACGCTGTAACGTGGTAACACACTCAAACATCGTAACGGGGTTACGCAACATTTAAACGTCGTAACGAGGTTACGCAAAACGCTAAACGATTTATCTTATTTTACTTGTGAACTCACCAACCTTGTGTTGACACTTTTAGTATGTTATTCTCAGGTAGCCGAGGCGGGCGCGCGGTTTAGGAGCATGCATTAATGAAAACACTTTTATTCTACAAACTTAATTTTAACAGTTACATTTGGTTTTAAGTCGTCCTGCGTGACGCAACTTTTGAATTAAGGTTTTACGCTTCCGCACTTACTTTCATTTAAACGTTTTTCTTTGGTTTGGTTATAACTAATGATTCCGATCCTGCCAGTTCACACCCTCTGACGGTAAAACTCCGTTAGTGGATTTTGAGGGTGTGACATTGAATCATCAGATCATCCAGACAGGTTCATCGTTACTTTTCAAAAGGTGTTCTCTGATAATTACGGTGATCGTTCGGGAGTTCTATCATGGGGTTTTGATGCGGACAAATATGGTGGGTAAAGAGGAAGTCAGGAACAACTGAGTATTACAAGAAGATGAAAGACTTTGGTTCCTGGACCAAAGTGGATCTTAGTGACCTGATTAACTCTCCTTTCACCAACCCGACAAACGATAAACGTGGTATAGACTTCTGGAACTTTCTAAGAAGTCAAGTCGATAGAGGTTTCCCAAACTTGACAACTGCATAATCCTTTCTAAAGAAAGCCAAGGGAGTCAAGGATCCAAGGACTGGAAAAACTATGGTCAACGTCATGTGCCCAGCTACGAACAAGGCTACTCGCATTCCTGTTCCTGAAGCGATTCCAGATGGCACATTGCATAACATGAGATTTTGGATGTAGGATAGTGTCACTGCCACAGTTGTTATTAAGCTAGCGAAAGGAAAGGGTCAGTACAGATTTGTTGACCCAAGAGACTTATTAAAGTTGGGAGAAAGGGACATCAAGACCCTCAGTACTTTCCAGATAATTGCTTACCCGATTTTTGAAACGGCTGCTAAAGAATTCACTGATATGGTAGCCTCTATCATCATATGCAAGTTCTGGGCAGGAGGATTGAAGGATGCTGATATAGACTACATGGAGCATGACTAAATACAAAGCTGCAAACCAAGGGGGAGATTGTTGGGCCTAGTTTATGTGGTTTGTACCTGGTCTACATATGTATGATATGGGCTACGGGTTTAGTGTGTGAGCCGAGAACTCTTTAGAGTTCTCGGTGAGCTTTTAGGCTTTAGTTGGGCTTAGTTGTTTTGTTTTCCCTATATATATGTGATGTAATGTATAGGGTTAAGGTTGTTCATTCACAGTCTTATTATTGTTTTGGCCGTCTACCAGTTGTTGGACGTGCAAGTATTGTAAGTGCTTAAGCACCCGACGTATCTTAATATACGTGTGTTTTGAAGCAATCTCGTTGTTACGTTCTTGACTTTACTTGTGTTCTTGATTCACCAAGTGTTGGTATTCCGCACCAATACTTGTTTATTGATATCATAATTGTAGTGATACAGATTCGGGACTTACATATAAATTAAATTTGCTAAACTTACTGTGGAGAGTCATTTTGAAGACATGTGCATGTCTCCATGTACATCTCTCCGAATGATGAGCAGAAAAGTAATTACCCAGTCATACACGAGCCCGTTAGTGTCTTGATCACCAAAAATATTATTGTCTTACTGTAGTGATCCAGATTCGGGACTTACAGGCATTTGTTATTGTTATTAAAAAAAAGTTGTTGAGAAGCTAAGTACGTATATAGTTTGTGCTGTTGTCTTTCGATAAGCTTAAAGCTCAAAGTTTATATTGTTTTCTAAGTTTTGATTAAGCACTAAGGGGTTGAATTCAAATTGGGGTGATCTGGGGAAAGCCAAATATGCTTTGAGAAGAGATAGGAGGCATCACAGATCCATAAGTGATGTCCATCTAAGCTTTATGCCTAACTGAACCTAATCCATATCACTAACACAATGAAAATCATGCTAAGTCTATTATACCTGCTATCAACCTGTCTCTTTATGTCATAATAATGTTGAACATGAATCCTTGTGAAAGTACCTTAATCAATAAGATTCCATGTTCGGATCTTTTCATAAAGGCGGCTGTTTTATCAAAAACTGAAATTTGATCCCAAAATTTTTGCCAAATTACAAGAAGACCGAGTGATTAAATTTGTTTTATTTGTAGTTTTTGGTTTTATTTTTATTTTATTTCTTCTTGATTACTCTTGTCCAAACAAATGTGTTAAGAAATCGTTTTAAAGATTGTTTTAGTTGTTGTCTTCAGCTCATGAAATCTGATGTCATTTTTGTGTTTTAGTTGGTTTAGCTGGTATGATCTCATCTCAAGTCTTTTCAAGAAAATCAGAAAAATCAGAAAAATAAAAATTACAAAAATTATGTCTGTCTTATTTTGTTTTATTCAATTGTTTTTAAATTTTTTTGGTTGATCTTTCTATCAAAGTTGATTGTTCTTTCAAGACTGATTTCTTGCAACGGAAGCATATGAAGTATCTGAGATTCAAATTGGATGATACTGTCAAAAAAGGGAGAGATGGTAGAGTATTGGATGCAGTTGCTGAAGTTGTTGATCATGTTCTAGTAAAGATTCTGAAGGTTTTGAAAGCATCAGTCTAAGGGGGAGATTGTTGGGTCCCGATTTGGTTAGACTGACGCATATCAAAAGGCCATGCCATGATCAAGACTAAAGTGATATAAACGAAAACGAGTTGAAGAATTGCATTTTGGTTGTGATGGTGTAATACCGAAATCCCTATGGATTTCGGTTTGTCTAGTAATACCGAAATTCGGATTTCGGTTAGGCTAGTTTGGGCTTGGTTGGGCTTGGCCTTTGAGCCTTTTACGTAACCCTATATAGAGTTAATGTTTTATCATTTTAGGGTTAGACACTGTTAATCAGTAGTAGCCACCATAAAAAAACAAACTCATGTACCAGACGATTTGTTAATATAATCGTGTTCATTTGGAGTATTATCGTGTTCATTATATTTATGTTGTTCTTCTGTTCTCGTTCTTGAATCACCACGGTGTTAGAATTCCTCACTAACATCGTGTATGGGTTGATATCATATTGCTTAGATCCGGTTTCAGGACCTACAAAGTAACTATGTTTTAATGTGATAATTTACTTTATATCCAGTGGTCATTACGAAACTATATCATCTAATAGGTAAAAAGAAAAAACTTATCAACAGGAATTTAAATACAATGAAACTAAAAGGAATTGACCAATAAATTTCACATGTAGTGTAGCTCCCCACCAAGAGAAGACGCAATAAGTTACCTTAAAGCAATATGCCTTAACCTTAGTCGAACAAGTCTTGCATTTAAGCTTCAAAAAATCAAACACAAAAAGTCAATAACTAGCACTGTCCACTATTAGCTTTATACTAATTTGATTATTTAAACTTGCAGAATTAAGTATAACATCCAATATTATGAGAGTCAAAAAGAAAAAAAATGCTCTTGGCTTATAGTAAACACTCATGATTTGTTTGGAACAACAAACAGAAAGCAAAACAAATCTTGATGGGAAAACAACCTCCAGATGATCGATGTCGGAAGGTTAATAAAAAACATTTATAAAATACCTTTGCAAGCTAGGGCAAGTAAGGTGTCGAATCCACAGGGAATCAGTGGAACTCAATTTCTATTATAAAAATACTTAAAAGTGGACAGACGATGTCAAGCGGTTTAAAAGAGTAGTTTGTAAACAATGATATGAAAATAGCCAAACTCCAGGGTTCGGGTTTTGCAGCAAGTTAAGGAATTGATAAACTTCTTTGGACGGTTTATTATTAAATATGTAAATCAAAAGACTTAACGATTGACTGTGTTGATCGTCAGAACTGAATCCGAACAATTGACACGGCTAAATAAAAATCTATTTGATAATCGGTTTTACTTGTTGAAACACAAAATCAATAATATGCTTAACGATAAACGGGTCAATGACGAAAGAACTTAATCCTAATTGTTGATGACCATAAATCAATTAACTGACAAAAGATTAAATAATCAATTAATAAAAACCGTTTAAGCACAAAAGCAAACACAAAGAATTGATCAACCGAATGATTGATCAATTACAAATCCAAAATTGAAGTATAGAATAACAAAACCTAGCATGTAACACAACCCTACACCCAGAGATGGTTATAAAGCCTTTAGCCTAGCATATGCACCTTGAAGATCTTGATTCTTGATTGAGATTAGGAGAACATGGATGATTGTGGTGAGTGGTAGGTGTTAGGATGGTGGAGAATGACCAATCAAAAACATTTATAAAATACCTTTACTAGCTAGGGCAAGTAAGGTGCCGAAATCCACAGGGAATCAGTGAAAAATGCTAATCAAGTTTAATACTTTTTAATTAATTATTCTAGGATGGACAAACGATGTCAAGCAGATTAAATAATGATTTGTTTATAAACAATTTGTTCAGGTTGTGAAACAGACTAGACCAATTGTTAAACCTATATGGAAAACTCGGTTGATTACACTTATAATCAAAAGACTAGATATTTGACCTCACTAATTGACAGAACTTAATCCAAACAATTGGTTTGGATGAATAATAACCTAATTGATTACCAGTTTTTAGGTTTGATAAATATAAGTGATTTAATGGTAAATGATAAACGGACTAATGACTCACTTAATCCTAAAAGTTGATGACCACAAATCAATAAACTGATAAAAACACAAAACATTCAATTACGAAAAACTGTTAAATGCATAAACAAATGTAAAGATTCAACTAACTGAATGATTAACCAAATCCAAATTCAATATTAAGGTTCAAAATACAAAAAAGTCTAACCACAAACACAACCCTATGCTCAGAGATGGTCACAAAAGCTTTAGCCTAGCATATGCATCTTGAAGATCTTGATTCTTGGTTGAGATGATGAGAACATGGATGATTGTGGTGAGTGGTAGGTGTTAGGATGGTGGAGAATGGCCTCCAAGAAGTCCCAAAACTGAATAATATTGAATGAATTCGACTTTAGGGTTTTATGGCTTTAAATATAGAAGAAAATCACCAAAATCCATTTTTCCGTCAGACCCAACCGTAAGCTACGGTTGGGCCACCGTAAGCTACGATTCTTGGATTCTGCCTTACGGTTGCTACCAGACTAAATACCGTTTTCTTCATAAAATCTTCATTTCAATTCCGTTTTCCCCGTTTGCGGCCATGTCTTCGTATTTCAATTCTCTATCCTATCATAGATCATTACTTTCATTTTCACTCCATCATGAATGCTCCAAATTTGCTCCGTTAAGCTCCGCACACCTGTAACCACAAACACACTCACAGTATTCGTGTTCACAATATTTAACTAATTAAAACACACGAAATTAGACGCTTAATGCACATACTTTTATCCCCACATCACCAGCCCTGTAAACTGCTTCAGAATCGATTTCAAAAATATCTCAGAAGGCTTAACGCGTGACAAAAGGCTTAATCCCAAGATACACATCATAATCAACACAAATATCAGAATCAGTTACTTATATCACACAATAACTTCAACATGGCATAAAATGATAGTTATTAGCTCTAATACCTACAAATTTTGTTCTTGAACTTCCAGGAGGCGCCTTTTCCAGATTGGACCAAGCGTTATTCATCTACATAATGCATAAAGTTGAAAATAACATGAAATGATATAAGAGGTATGCACTTTCTATATTCAATCCACACAATGACAATACATATATAATAGAGCCATGTTGAGACATGTTAAAGTTTTTTCAAGCTACAATATACATTTTGACTTTACTAGAGTTTTTTCAAGAAACATGTTTAAGTTATGATTTTGGTCAAGATACAAAATACCCATGTAGAAAATACTAAAAAGAACATGATAGTAATAAAAATATATTTTAAATTGTTTATTATTCTTTTTGTAGGTTGATTATATATGTGGGATACCTGAGAGCAACAAGTTACATGGTTGGATATGGGAAGAGTTACCTGCGACAGTGCACCTCTTCTTGGAGTATTGGCTAGATTACACACTAGCCATAGTGGTTATAACCAAATTCTTCTAGGTATATTAATCAATTATACCTATTAGTTACCATTTTTTCAATAATTAGTTTTTTTAATATTCGTTTGAATCTTTTTTCAGTTAAAGTCCCTCTTGTTAAACCTAGTGTTGTTCAACCAAAGCCTAAAGTGACTCCATCTTCAGGTAAAATCTTGATAATAATCTTGTTTTATTTATCATATCTCCATTGCTAGAAGATGTTGATAATAATCTTGGTTTTATTTAAAGATCATAACTTTATGACTAAAGATTTTCTTTCTTTAGGTTTGCTTACGATTACACAGAAGACTACAAGTTCATGAGTGGCTAATATGAAGGTTTCAAGGAAAATCCATTTTGTGTGTAAATTAGCAACTTTTTCTTATCTTGAAATATGAATATTTTGGTAACACTTATTTGGGTTCTAGTATTTTTATGCTTCTGGTTACCAGCAGATCCGGTTGTTGTTTGTGTGTAAATTACAACTTTTTCTGCTTTTGAAATATGAATTCTTGAAATGAGTTCAGGTTGAAGTCGATCGTTTGTAACACATGATGTATGTTTTAAGTTTTGGAAGAGGTGATCTCTAATATATCTATGTTTTTCATTGGTTGCAAATTTAAATTGGTGTAATGCGTTAGAATTCACTTTAATCTGATGTGTGCACGTTCATGCACATCCGTAGTGGGAAACTGGAGCCAACGGTTACTAATTATTATTATTATTATTATTATTATTAGATAGTGGTGTTAGTATGTGTAATGGTAGTTATTTTCTTAAGGCTTTAAAAAGCCATGCATGTTTAACTTTTTGATAGGAATGAAAATATTATGGTTTGATTAACCAAAGTCTCTTCCAAAAGTCTCTAGTTTCTATCTCGTTCGTTAATCGAATGGTCCAAGAAAATAGAAAGAAACCAGATAGAAACTAGAGACTTTTGAAATAGACTTTGGTCAATCAAACCATAATATTTTCATTCCTATCAAAAAGTTAAACATGCATGGCTTTTTAAAGCCTTAAGAAAATAACTACCATTACACATACTAACACCACTATCTAATAATAATAATAATTAGTAACTGTTGGCTCCATGTTTCCCACTACGGATGTGCATGAACGGGCACACATCATAATCTAACGCACAAAGAAAAAAATTCACTAAAATCTAACACGCAAACATAAGAACAAGAAATAAGATTAATTGCCAAACAGCCTGGTTACTATCCGGGTTTAACAACCATCCAACGTTAGTCGTCCGGAGCCGACACCCGGGATTGTTTATGTAAAATTCTAAAAACAATCTAGTTAAAGTCCATGCGGCAGTGGTGGATTATTTATTATTTGTTGACTGTGTTTGAGTATAATCCCCACAACGCCTTCTTTCTCTCTCTATACATATCCATACATACGTATACGTATACGTGATCTGATGTTCAGTTAACTCATAAGTTGATTGATTGAATGCGTAATGCGCAATCTTAATCATCTTCCAGTTGCTGCCAAATCCAAAGGTAACATTTTCTTTTCAATTCCAGTTTATTCACTTGCTGCTGACTAGATCTTACATTGTCTCCGTCTCATTCAGCAGTTTAACTCAAGTCTTGTAACTTCTCGTTCCAGATCTAGAACCTAATTAGGTTTAGCTTTTGTAAATGGCTCAGTTTGTTGAGGATACCGATGAAGATTTTTTCGATAAGCTGGTCACTGATGATGATGATGATGATGATAATGATTTAGATGATGTTGATGCCAAGGCATTGGCTAGTGTTAGTGATTTGGGGAAATTAGGTATCAAACATGATCTAGTTAATGAAGAATTGGATTCTGCTGAAATTGAGAATAATAATAATGGAATTGGAGGTACTAAACCTCATACATTATCATTGAAAGAGGATAATCATTCCGATACCGCTGAGGCATTGGCTAATCTGAGTATTAGTGGTTTAGGAACTGGAATAGAAGATTCAGGGAAATTAGGTACTGATACCAGTGTTAATGATTACAAAACTTCTGCATTATCATTGAAAGAGGATAATCATTCGGGGAAATTAGGCACCGGAGATGTTCCTACAGAAATTGAGAATCGGAATGATTATACGGAAGTTGAGAATTGGAATAATGGAATTGGAGGCACTGCTGCTGGTGGTGGTGGTGTTAAACAGGTGCAATGGAGTGATTTTGGTTCTGGATCATATCCTGATTTCTTTAATGAATTCGGAGATGATTCTGTTGAGCAGATAGGGAAAGAGGATAATTTCGTTAGCGGTGAGTCAAACGGCGTAGTTGATAACTCATTGCAGGTGAATAATGTTAATGAATACTCACAGCAGGTGAGTCAATCCAATCTTGGAACAGATTCTGCGGATCCTAATAGTAGTCAATACTGGGGGAATCTTTATCCTGGATGGAGGTATGATGCGAACACAAGTCAGTGGTATCAAGTAGATGAAAGTTGTAATGAAACATCGAATGCACAAGTGGTTAATAAAGTTAACACAGATTCTGCTTCTGATTGGACTGGGTCAAATCAGAATTCAGAGGTTTCATACTTGCAGCAATCTGTTGTGGAAAGTGTAGCAGAGACGGTTAAGACTGAAGATGTTACAAATTGGAATTTGGTTACTCAATCCAATCACAATAGTGAGAGTTTATTAAACTGGAATCAGGGCTCACAAGATATTAGTAAGGAGTATCCTGCACATATGGTTTTTGATCCTCAATACCCTGGTTGGTATTATAATATGAATATTCAAGAATGGTGTTCTTTGGATGATTATAATTCAAAGTCAACTGTTGTTGCTCAGGATCCGGTCAATCAAAATGAGTTCGATCAAAGTAATACTTATTATAAACATGAACAGAAAACATGTAGTGAGCAGGAACAAGCTTATAACCGGAATGGTTCTTCAACCACATGGCAACCTAATGTTGTCAATAATAATTCAAAGTCAACTGTTGTAGCTCAGGATTCGGTCAACCAAAGCGAGTTTGGTCAAAGTAATACTCATTATAAGCATGATCAGAAAACATATAATGGGCAGGAACAAGATTATAACTGGAATGGTTCTTCAACTACATGGAAACCTAATGTTGTTGACAATAATGCCCCTATTGAAGACTTTAAAAACAGTCAACAAGTAGCTAACCATGTTAATCAACAGCAATTTAATAATAGGTTTACTGCATTTTCTGGATCTCAATCGTTTCTTCCATATAATCAATCATTGGAGCCAAGTGAGACCATTAACGTGAAAAAGGCGTATGGTAATCAGAATCAGTTAAGCTATTTGCAGCAGCTAGTTCAAAGTGGTCAACAAATGTCACATGGTTCTAGCGCAGGAAGGTCATCTGCCGGTCGCCCGCCTCATGCATTGGTTACTTTTGGTTTTGGTGGGAAACTTCTTGTGATGAAAGATAGTAGCGATTTCATGAATGCATCCTATGGTGGCCAGGTAATCATAAATTTGGTTTCCTTTTCACTATAATCTTTTGAATTCGCAGGCCAGCATGTTTTAGAGGTCGCTTTATTGACCTGTTATGATTCGACATGTTTTATCCCTGTGGGTACAAAACAGCTTTAAACGGAGACGGGTTAAATGGGCTGAAAGTAGGGGTGTGCATGGGTCGGTTTTGGACTCAAGACTGAACCAAAAACCGAAAATTTGGTTTTTGAGTTTTTGAAAACCATTTGGTTTTACCGTTTAGGCTTGAAGTTTTTGGGCTGAAAAGAAATGAGCCCAAAATAATGAATTTGGGCCTAAATATATTTGACAATTAATAATTATTTGATTTTATACATGTGGGTTAAAATATATGGGTTGAGCTATTTGTTAAACTCTTATAATTTACTTAGCATTCAAAATAGAAAACGAAAATCCGGAAATTCAGTTTGTTTTTTTTCTGGTTTTAATTGACATGCAAAACCGAAACCGAACCAAAAATTCGGATTTTACGAAAACATAAAACCAAACCGTTGGTTTTTGTTTGGGTTTGGTACAGTTTTGTTTTGTTTTGGTTTTACCATTTGTGCTTAAATTTTTGGGATGAACAAAATTAGCCCAGAATATTGAATTTGGGCCCAAATCTTTTTGTTAATTAATGATTAATTAATTATTATACATTTGGGCTAAAAGATTTGGGTTACACTACTTGTTAAATTCTTATTTTTTACTTAACATTAAAAATTGAAAATGAAAATCCGTAAACTCGGTTTTTTTTTTGGATTTAATTACACACAAAACCGAAACGGAACTGAAAATTCGTTTTTTACTAAAACATAAAACCAAACCGTTGGTTTATGTATAGGTTCAGTGATCAGTTATTTTGGTTTGGTTTTTTTGGTTTCATGCACACTTTTAGTTGATATTAAAGTAGCTTGAATTTTTAATAGTTTCCTTAAAAAAGTTGATTATCATTATAGTTACATAGTTCTTGTAACCGTTTTTCAAACTATAGAGAGAGTAAAAATACTGAACTAAAAGTGTTTCAGTCAATCCACCTCTACTAGTTTTGTTGGATCCAACTTTATTATTATTATTATTATTTATTATTATTATTATTATTATTATTATTATCTTCATTCACTCTCTAGTTTTTGTTTTGTTGAAGGAATCAAATATTGGGTCAATTTCAGTTCTTAACTTAGCAGAAGTTGTAACCAGAGGAACAGATGTACATGACTATTTTCACACTCTCTGCCAGCACCCGTTTCCGGGCCCACTGTCTGGTGGAAATGTTGGCAGCAAAGAGTTGAACAGGTGGATTGATGACAGGATCACACACTCTGAAACATCTGATGTGGATCATAACAAAGGTGGAGTTCAAAGATTGCTTCTTTTTCTGCTGAAAATAGCGTCACAACATTATGGAAAATTTAGATCTCCTTATGGTTCAGATGCTGGCTTAAAGGTAAAATATAAAAAAACATTTAATTTTTGTGTCTATCGGCAACCATAATGGCATTGTAGTTTATGATGTTATCATGTTTGATAGTTGTAATTTTCTGATCTATGAAGTATGCACTACTTGGATTTGTGTTACATCCAATTGTTAATTCCTCTTCCACTAATTTGGTGGTCTGTTTTCATGTAGCACTTTTCTGTAGCCTTTTATATGGCATAGTTCAATTATACTTGTTATGTCAATGGTTAATTTATATTTGGTTTGAATTCTGAAACAGTCTCTATATCCCTATGGGATAGAGGTAAGGCTGTCTACATCTTACCCTCCTCAGACCCTACCATAGCATTGCTATGGGTGGGATATACTGAGTACGATGATGATGATGATGAATTCTGAAACAGAAACAACCGAATGAATAACCAGTTTGGCTTTCAGTTATGCAAATAATTGAGTACCCAAAATATTTTATTAAGAAAATGCCACCTTTTTATATAATAATTAATTAGACTACTTACTTGATAAAAAGGTTATGCGAAATTAACTTGACTTTATATGTTACTAGTGGATTGTAACAAAAACAAAAGAATTTAATACAGAACTATTTGAAAAAAATATTTTTTAGCTAAAATAACAATTCGGTTTTGAACCGAAGCCGCACCAATTTCTTATTCAGTTACATGCTTATTTTATTTGGTTCGGTTTGGTTTTCAGTTATGTTCGAATGAATTCCAAAACCGAATAAACTGAAAACTGTATCGATGAACACCCCTAACAAAAGAGGCAGGCCAGGCAGTTTGGAAACATTTTTTTCTTTTTTTTAGGTATTGGCTGGGTTGGCCCGGATCACTTTTTGGTCCAAATATTTTGATTATATTTAGATAAGTATATGTTTTTCAGTAACTAAAAAAATCTGATTTTGATTAAAATGATTTAGGATGTTTTTTTTGCAATGTAACATTGCAGCTATATTTTTGTCAACTTTTGATCCTTTTAACTAATTCTTTTACTCGTTTGGACCGCTAGAGCTATTTAAACCCAAATCAATCCATTCTTTTAATGATTTAAAATTGCCACTCCTATAGTGATCAGATCAATTTAAATTAGGTCACAGTTTTTATTATATTGCATTCTACATAAATGAGTCGACAAATTATTTGCTACCAGTGTAAAGTCAACTGATTATTGATGCTTCAAATAGGAAAACGATGCTCCTGAAGTAGCTGTTGCTAGACTGTTTGCATCCGTGAAGAACACTGCAGAATACAACAATCATGGTGCTTTTGCCCATTGCTTGCAACAAGTACCTTCAGAAGCACAAACTCGGGTATTTATTATCCCCGCCCTACTACTTCGAAAAGCATCATACCCTAGGCTTGTAAACGAACCAAACACACGAACACTTAAACGGATGGGGTTTTGTCATTCGTTAAGAAAATGAACATGTTTGTTTATGTTTGTTCGCTAACAGTACAAACGGACGATTCACAAACGTACACGGACCGGCATAACTGAGATAAACTAGTTAAAAGTAATGTGAAACACAATGTGTTGGACCTGAAAAGTTATTAAAACTATACTAAGCTGTAACAGGCTAAAAAAAATTAAATATATTAATGAACTAAGTTAAACAAACTTAAACTAACAAACATGTATAATATATGTATTATAATTCAGGAAACCGCTGCTGAAGTCCAAACTCTGCTTGTTTCTGGTAAAAAAAGAGAGGCTCTTATGCGTGCACAAGAAGGCCACTTGTGGGGGCCCGCACTTGTTCTTGCAGCCCAACTTGGTGATCAGGTCTCTCTCTCTATACACACACATGAAGTCATGAACACAATTTGTAAACATACATATATATATATATATTCTTTTGTTTGTATCTTATTTATTTTCTTTCTTTGTGTGATGGGTTGGAACTGTTATTACAGTTTTATGTAGACACGGCTAAGAAAATGGCTCTTGCTCAGTTTGTATCGGGATCACCTTTGCGAACATTATGCCTACTTATTGCTGGTCAGCCAGCAGTTGTGTTTGCAACTGATGCTACAACAGATGGTGCTGTAAATATGTTCCAACAACCTGCACAGGTAATGAATGACATTTATCATTTGTATTTTGTTTTGTTAATTGTGTAGCCATGTTTTTTGTTACCAACCACATTGAACCATAACGGCATAACTTGACAGTTTATGGAGAGTATTATTCATTGACTTATGAACGGGTCAATTTGGGCTGTGATTATCTTAGGCGAGTCAAACAGTGGAAAATTCAAAGGGTTTGAAATAGACCTGTAAACGCTCAACTTTAACTGAACAAACGATCGAACACAAAAAAATTAAACGAACAAGGGTTTCTTGTTCATGTTCCCTCGTCAAGAAAATGAATGTGTTTGTGTTCATTTATGTTCATTCATTAATATTAATAGTATAAATAAACGGAAGTTCACGAACGAACATAACTGAACATAGATGAAAGAACATGAACATAAACGAACAAGAACGAGAGATGTGTTCATTTTTTTTGTTTAACTAAACAAATAAGTTTTTTTGTTCATGTTCGTTCATTTAGTTAATAAACGAAATTTCTGTCAAATGGTTCACAAATAGTTCACTGAATGTTCAGTTTGTTTACCAGCCTAGGTTGAAAGTCACCCAAGGTCTATTATTGTAATAATAATGTTCTTGTTCATAAATCATACATTATTTCGTGTTTCACTTACATAACGTCACTTGTTATTTTGCAACAGGCTCAAGCTAGTGTTAATAGTATGCTTGATGACTGGAAAGATAATTTGGCAGTAATAACTGCCAACAGAACAAAAGATGATGAATTAGTTCTTATTCATCTCGGAGATTGTTTGTGGAAAGAAAGAAATGACGTAAGTAATATTATTTAAGGCTTGTTTTGTCATTTATTATAGAGTTAAGCGCCATTTAAGTACCTGTGGTTTGTTCAACTACGCAACTTTAGTACCGTTTTTGAATTTGTTGCAAATGGCTACTTCACGTTTCTAAAACTTGCCATTTTAATACTTGTTTCTTACCCGGTCAATTTTTTCCGTTAAGTCGGGGTAAACTGGTAATTTCATCTATTTTATTTATTTTATCAATTCATTTAATCAAATCTCCCACCCCCTTTCCCTTTCGTTATCCCGGCTCCCACCCCCACTCACCGCCGGCGAGGCTCCAGCCATCTCAACTCTGGCCAACCCAAAACGTGTAACGACATTTCACAAATACAATAATTCAATAAACAATCGATTCACCTGCTCAATGTCCCGTTCAACTTGCATGCCAGTTCTACTCCCATCTAAACTCATCGTCCGTCTTCAATAACAACAATCTTCGGCATTCACACAATTTAGAATCACGTACCAGCACACACCTTACCGATTAACCTCATTTCCTTCTCAATTGCGCAAATTTCCTAACCTCATCCATCAAATCAATCTTAATCTGCAATACAATCTTGTAGTACATTGAACTGATCAGATAGCGAAATAACAGCTCAGCTCTGGTTGACGGGATCAGAGGACGGAAATTTGCCTGAATGTGTTAGTGTAACTCGTCACATGATTCCTTATGACCGATTTTGACATTTCCAGGGTTTATTAGGATTTGGGGGTCTTTCAAACTTGACTATAAAACAATTCAGAACCAATTTACGAACAAGTCAGTCACTTGTCCTAGTGGCTGGTGCATCCCTCGTTAAATCTTTAGATCGGTCATAGGCACGGGTTTGAGTCCTTGACACCACATTTATTTTGAGTTTATGATAAAATAACCGAAATTACAAGTTTACCCTTGACTTAACGAGAAAAAAATGACGGGGTTAGAAAAATATTTTAAAATGGCAAGTTTTAGAAACGTGAAGTAGCCATTTGCAATAAATTCAAAAACAGTACCAAAGTTGCGTAATTGAACAAACCACAAGTACTAAAATGGCACTTAACTCTTTATTATATGTAGTTTTCTCATTATATATATGTAAATTGGTTTTAATACTTTTGTAAATTGTTTATCACGCATATATGTATTGGTTATAACCTAAGCAATTAATGCGGACAAATATCGGATATCGGTTAAGGACCGTTATCTGAGATATCGGTTATCGCAGTGAGATATTGGTGGGATATCGTTAATTTTAATATCATGTAAAATTCATATATATATATATATATATCAATTTAACATTAATAATTCAGTATAGTCTCCTACCATGAACAAATTAACATTTTGCAAATTGCAAAACACTGCCAATCGTAGAAAAGTAAGAATTAATTAAGACTTAAAACACTAACATTGAACACTAAAAGTTGATAAATAAGACTTAAAACACTAATATTGGGAGTATCGGTGATATATCGGTCAAATATTAGTCCACTATCGGTCAAAAATTGGTCAATATCATTGATATTATCGGTACCGATATTCTAAACCGATATTCTGATTTATATATCGCCAAGGACCGATAACCGATATATCACTGATATATCGGTGATATATCGGCGGTATTGACAGCATAGGTTATAACACATGTAAACTTGTGAATTGTGATTACATATATGTAATCACAAATTACATATAATAAATGATAAAACTACCCTCAAATAATATCATAAATAAAATGATTGGTTGTCAGTCTTAAGGTTCTTAATATTTTTGGAGTTCTGTAGAGAACAATCTATATATTTGTTTTTTTAACTGTAAAATGTGATGCAGATTATTGCAGCCCACATTTGCTACTTAGTTGCAGAAACAAACTTTGAACCATATTCAGACAGTGCCAGAATGTGTCTCATTGGTGCAGATCACTGGAACCATCCTCGTACATACGCGTCCCCTGAGGCTATTCAGGTGCCGCCTCATCTTCTCTTGCTCCAATTTGTATTTTAAGTCTTCTAAAGTTTTATAGAAATATACCCTTTATTGGTTTGCTGAAATAATAATATTTTGTGATTTGAATGCAAACAGAGGACAGAGGTGTATGAATATTCAAAGGTGCTTGGAAACTCTCAGTTCATGTTACTACCATTCCAACCGTATAAACTTATTTACGCTCACATGTTGGCTGAAGTTGGAAGAGTGTCGGACTCTATAAAGTATGTTTAATCTTTTTTCTGCTTCACATGTTACTGGTTTTAGTTTGTTCGTATAACTTTAACCAAACAAACGATCGGACATGAATAGTTAAACGAACAGGGGTTTCTTGTCCATGCTTTTCGTTATAAAAGTGAACATTTTCATGTCCGTTTATGTTCGTCCGTTAACAGTATGGTTCACAAACGGACATTACTGAACAAAGACGAACGCACATAACTGAGCTAAAACTCATTAAAAGTAATGCGAAGAACAATGTGTTGAGCCTAAAAAGTTACAAAAACTAAACTAAGTTGTAATGGGCCAAAAAATTTTAAATATTAATGAACAAACTTAAACAAATGTAAACTAACGAACATAAACGATCTCAAATGAACTAACACTCACGAGCATAACTGAACGAGCAAGACATGTGTTCATGTTCATTCTTTTAATAAATAACCTGACTTCTTGCCAAAAGATTCATGATCTCACATGATATCATCTTAATTCAGATACTGTCAAGCCATAACGAAATCCTTAAAAACCGGACGAATTCCTGAGGTGGAAACATGGAGACAATTGGTTATGTCTTTAGAAGATAGAATAAAAATTCACCTACAGGTACGGTGTTTCTCTTTTAATTAAATATATCCTAAAATAGAAAAAAATTAAAATAGTCGTATTTATTTTAAATTTTATTTGCAGGGTGGGTTTTCTACAAACTTAGCTCCTGGTAAAATAGTTGGGAAATTGCTTAAACTTTTTGACAGCACTGCACATCGTGTTGTTGGCGTCACACCGCCACCTGTCACATCAATGTCTGGCAGCACCATGCAAAACAACCATCAACAACAACCACAAAAGGGTCTTAGGTTTTTTACCAGCCAATCAACAATGGCAATGTCATCATTAGTGACATCACCATCTATGGAGCAAATCAATCAAGTTGATGGAAGCCGAAGGATGATGCATAGCCGCAGCGCTTCAGAACCTGATTTTAGTAGATCTACCAACCAGGTTTGATTATATTCATGTCAATATTATAGTTTTTCATCCCATTATTGTATTTGGTTTTTGTTATAAATGTGTTGTGAAAAACTTGATGTAGCATCAGGATGACACGTTAAAGGAAAACTCAACTGATTCACAAAGAAAAGGTTCTGGGAATACTTCACGGTTCGGTCGGTTCGCTTTTGGCTCTGGGATTTTACAAAAGACAGTTAGCATGGTATTAAAGCCTCGCAATGACAAACAGGTAACATTTATTGTACATAGAGGTGAAAAAACGGGTGGCTCGGGCCTTTCAGGTAAAATGTCATAATTAGGGGTGTAAGCGAGCCAAGACGCTCGCGAGCTACTCAAGATCGGCTTGCTGAAAGCTCAAATCGAGGCGAGCTCAAACGAGCAGAAAAATTCTCAAAGTATGCTTGTTTAAAAACGAGCCCGATATGCACTTATTGAGCTGGTTCACGAGCCTAACAAGCCTATTATGTTTACATTTTTTGCATAGTTATTAAAAGCGCACTAGGCGCTAATTCAAGTCGTAGTGCAAGTAAAGCGCCTAGTGGCGGTCGAGGCGCGCTTCTGTCAAGATTCCGGCTAAAATTTGAAAATTCCGGCCAGATTCCGGCTAAAACCTGGAAATTCCGGCCTGAAATGAAAGATAATTACCTGAAGGGAAGAGGATGAGTGCCTTTTTTGTGTTCTCGTTTTTTTGTATGTGGGTGGTTTAAAGCACATAAAAGCTGCAGGTTTAGTTTTTTTATATTTTAAAGCACACCATTAATGTAGCTGTGCACGGTTGCAACTATGCTGTAATCACATGTTTGACTTTTCATGGATAACTTAAATATTTCTTTGTTATAAATGATGGGTTAATTCAAATAAATTTTTAATGTTAAAACCTTTTTTTATTGGACTACTAAAATAATATTTGAAGTTTTTATAAATTTTTTTAGTAATCTCTATATTTTAAAATTTTAAGTTTATTGTTTAATTTTTGTATTTTATGCTTATTACACAATAACTTTTGTTTTTATATATGAATAATAGTATTTTTTTAATACATAACATAATTTTATTTTTGTGCGTTTTTTTCCTCAGGCTCTCGCTTTTTTTGCGCTTTGCGCCTAGGCCCTATACAAGACCTATGCGCCTTGAGTGCGCCTAGCGCTATTGATAACTATGATTTTTTGTTTAATATATTTAATATATGTTTATATTATTACTATTACTATTACTATTACTATTTGAAGAAGTACGGATCTACTCCCCACTAATGGGTCCCAGATCCGATGAGTCAACAAGGTAGGATACGGTTAACTGCCAATACGATATGGACACAATTTCCCAAAGTCCAATGACGTGAACCTGCAAAACAAACACCGTGAGCTCGTTACGGGAAGGACAAGAGGGGGGGTCTTCCCGTAACCACCCTCCGACGTGAGAATAAGTACCGTTCTGACGAGAGTAAAGTACTTAAGTAAATTGAAAGAGTACAGTGAGAGTAACTGAATACCTCATGATGATTGAGTGGGTATTTATAGCCTTACGGTGTGGGGAAGTAATTGGGCCAGCTGTCCCTTTAGAAGATGCTTTCATAACCGTTAGGACAAGTGTCCTCACATGATAGGTTTGGTCCATACGTTGCATGTGCATGTATAACAACCTGGACGCGTGTCTTTATAACATTGGTTAATGGGGTAATATTGGCCATGTGCACGGTTATAACGACCTTGCCAGGTGTCATTAGTTGATTGGCTAAGAATCATGTATTGCTCAAGAAAGCATCTTGGCAAATCTTCGAGATGGTAACTGGTTATTAACATCTGTCCCGGGGCCTTACCTCGTGGTCATTTACGTGGAAGGATGTTCTTTCTTGCGGATGACTTTTGAGGGTGCCAGGATGCTTCTGCATGTGTCATGAGGGTGTTTCTTCCTCAGATGATCTGTGCGAATGGTTCATATGTCCCGCGGGTGACTTGTGACATGCTTTTGGTTGACCCGCGGGTGTCACTTAAGGGTATTTGGGTCTTTTTAGTACCCTACCTCTGCGCTATTGATAACTATGATTTTTTGTTTAATATATTTAATATATGTTTATATTATTACTATTACTATTACTATTACTATATGAAGTTATGCTAAAAATAACTATTTAGTATATGTTATGTTATATATAGTGTTTTTAATCATAAATATATACTAAAGAAAGTAAATTGTATATAAACTGATCAGATATATAAACGTGCCAACCTCGAGCTTAAAAAAACTCCAAATGGGGCGATTTCGAGTTCTGGCTTGGCTCGGCTTGTTTACACCCCTCGTCAAAATAGGTAAATTTGAAGTATGCATCCAAGAGGGTTTGGTCGGGTCGGGTGCCCGGGTTCCTGACTTGCAAAAAATAATTTTATACATTTTATTTACTTTTATGGATAAATATTAAATAATATGTAGAAAATGATCATAAAAATCATATTCTCTACAAAAAAGTTCTATCGTAATAAAGCGATTAGGAGGTTTTTATGCATTTGAGTATGCTTAAGATGACTTTCAACAAGTTGTATTTGATGTGTTTCCATTTCAGTTAAACTAAATCATATGACTGAACTTCTTGACCGGATAGATATAGAACATAACCAAAAGATCTTACGAGTACATGGGTTGAAATTGACCCTTCTCATTGTATATCATGATTAAATTTGCTAAATAAATACAGTGGAGGAACCCTTATACCGGAAAGAACTCTAGAATGGTCTTGAAGTCGAGTTGCATAGATGTTAAAGCATGCACAACTTGTTACAGATAAAATTTATGGGATCTTGTCTTGACATGAATCAGCTGAATAGATGTAGGGTTCGTTTGAGACTTTGAGTATCCACCACACGATTAGGGGTGTAATTGTGTAAATGGGTCAAGCCGTTCGCGATCGGCTCACCAATAGCTCAAATTGAGCCAAGATTAAACGAGCCTGAGCTCGAGCCTAAAAGTAAGCTTGTTTAATAAACGAGTATGAGCCCAACTTCACCATCGATCTCGAGCCGGCTAGCGAACTTTAATGACCCTATTATGTATATAATGTGTTTACATCATAAGTATTATTATGCATAAAATTATGATAAAACCTCCTAAAAACTATATTATATAATTCATAAAAACTATTATTAAAATATATATATCCACTACTTATAATGTGTATAAATTAGTTAAATAATAAACGAGCCAAGCATGAGCTTGAGCAAAGTTCGAGCTTGAAAAACCACTCATGAGCCAAGCTCGAGCCATTGAAATAGATTTTGAAACAATCCTGCTTAATCTTGACCTCACATGCACTAAGCGAGCCGAGCTTGAGCTTGGCTCAGCTCGAATCGTCTCGTTTACATCCCTACACACTGTCCCTCATAAGATGACAGTTGGCCTCTAACCCTAGAAATAAACCCTATTAATAATAACAATACAATATCTATAATTTACATTTCACGTTTATGTTTGTAGGCGAAATTGGGTGACACTAATAAATTCTATTATGACGAGAAACTTAAAAGATGGGTGGAAGAAGGCGTTGACTCACCAGCAGAGGAACCGGCCCTTGCTCCACCACCAACATTGGCAACTTTCCAAAACGGGTCACCAGATTATAGCTTAAAAACTGCTTTAAGAACCGAATCTATGACCAAAGGGAACTCTGAATTTACAAGCCCGGGTCCCACTAGTCATACTTCAGGCATTCCACTTATTCCACCCACCACAAGCCAGTTTTCTGCACGTGGAAGGACCGGGGTTCGAGCAAGGTAACTCATCTTTCTCTCTCTCTCTCATATGTTATGCATAATTGCATAGTTATAAACACTATGTGACAGTGTTTGGGTGCGTTTTGGATGTGACTATATGATTAGATAATCAGATGTTGGTTTTGACAAGTTTTGATTATGTTAAGGAATTAATAGGTATAATGGCATTTCTATTAAAATGTTGAAGAGAGACTGTTTATCATGAGTTAGGTTAAAAGAAAGGGTAGTTAGGTAATTCTTTTCTGTGACTAATAATCAGCTATAATTAAAATAGTGTGAAATACTGTTTATATGCTGTGTGGTAAATTCTAAGTTCTAGATAAATGACAAAAACGGACATACATTTATGTGTAAAAATAAGTTTTGTGAAATTAGAGTAAAAGTCACTTAAATAGGTTAAAAGAGTTGGTAAGTACATCTACACCAAATAAATAACTAGTTGTGTCACATATCACAATTCTGTGAGCCCAAGAGTGTTTTTCTCGCTTTTTTTTATTTCACCCTATCGTATGTATAGTAATAAGACACTTAAATAACATTAACATACAAAAATTTATATAAAAAGTGTCGGTTATTAGGAGTTCCTTCTAAGTTCTTAAATAATTTAAGAGTTCTGTAATGATACACATCCTAAGACATAATATGCTAAATATTAGATTAGATATAGTAACTTATGTGAGGTATTTGACTTCAAATGTATCAAATTGTTAGTAACTTATACATGTATAGTAGTAATAAGACATAATATGCTGTATTAGATTAAATATTGTAACTTATGTGAGGTATTTGACTTCAAATGTATCAAATTGTTAGTAACTTATATGTAATTTCGATCATATATTATTTCAAATATCGTTTTATAATTTCTAAATTGTCATTACTAACTATTTAATATTTTCTTTATTCAACACAGGTTTCTAAAAGCTGTTTAAAAGAAAGAAAAAGAAAAGAAAATACATGGGTTTCTAAATTCTAACCTAATTTTTGTTTATCAAAGTTAGAATTGTAAAACCTGTATATTATGTGTTGTAATTGTATTGTACATATTACAAGGATATATATAGAACTCAATGTTACACTCTAATCCCTCTAATATAATATATAATAAACTATGTCTAATATTCCCCCGCAAGCTAAGGCCGGGCAGCGATCCTTAGCTTGGACAGTAAGAATAGGAATCGCGGAGAGGGTAGAGGCTTTGTAAAAACATCTGCAATCTGATCCTCTGTTGAGATGAACTGCACTGAGAGTTTCCCTTGAGCTACCAGTTCTCGAACAAAGTGAAAATCCACTTCAATATGCTTTGTACGTGCATGGAAGACAGGATTTGCTGACAAGTATGCTGCACCAAGATTATCGCACCACAGTGTTAGGTGTGATCTCACCGAGACATGTAGTTCACGCAAGAGTGCTTGTAACCATGTTAGTTCAAGAACCGTATCAGCAAAAGCTTTAAACTCAGATTATGTGGATGACCGAGAGATAGTTCTTTGTTTACGCGCAGCCCATGATACCAAATTCGAACCAAGATATATAGCATGTCCCCCGGTGGATCGACGGTCATCTGGACATCCAGCTTAGTCAGCATCAGAGAAGGTACTCAGAGTGTTGTAGTTGGCATCTGTGTAAGCGTGAAGAACAGATGACGACTTATGTTTGATGAGAAGGCCATGTGAGGCAGTACCCTTCAGGTAGCGCAAGATGCGTTTAACAGAGGACCATTGATTTTCTGTTGGCGAGTGCATGAATTGGCAGACCTTGTTAACCGCATATGCGATGTCGGGACGAGAAAGTGTCACATACCGAAGGGCACCAACAATCTGTCTATATTTTACCGGTTCCTCACAAGGAGGGTTGTCACCCAAGGCCAAGTTGGTAGTTGTTGTAATAGGTGAGTCAACCGGTTGAGCATGTGATAAGTTCGCACGTTGCAATAATTCCAGAATGTATTTCTGTTGTGACATGATTATATCTGAGCCTTGATGTATAATCTCAATTCCCAAAAAATAGGAGAGCCGGCCCATGTCCTGGACCGCAAAAGCCCGACCAAGATTGTGAACCATGTGATCAATTACCCACTTGTCAAAATAATATCATCAACATAGACAAGTAGATACAATAATGTGCCCCTGGACGAGTAAATGAATAGAGAAGGATCTGTCTTGGAAGCTCGAAATCCAAGTCCTTGAAGAGCTGTAGACAACCTATGAAACCAAGCTCGGGGCCTGTTTAAACCCTATAGTGACTTATGCAATAAACAAGCATGATTCGGTCTCTGTGGGTCAACAAAGCCAGGTGGTTGTTAGTAAATATACTGTCTCTTGCAAGTCACCATGCAGAAAAGCATTCTGAACATCAAGCTGTTAGAAGCTGCCATTTTTGTGTAACTGCTATGGAAAGGACCACACGGATGGTTGTAGACTTGACAACCGGGCTAAAAGTCTCTTGATAATCAATGCCCGGTGGTTGTCGAAAACCTTTGCCAACTAATCGAGCTCTATGACGTGTGACAGCTCCTGTTTGGTCCCTTTTTAGTTTATAAACCCATTTTTTACAATCGACAACATTAGAGCCTGGAGCACGAGGTACCAAAGACCACGTACCGTTTCTCATCAGCGCGGAGTATTCGTCAGCCATGGCGTTACGCCATTTAGGATGTGTATTAGCAACGGTAAAGGAAGTGGGTTCGGTGTCAGGATTAAGGGTGGTAGAGTGAAAAGAAGTTGCATTAAAGGGTTTTGTAGTTTTCGGATTTTGGCGAAGGTTTGGTGGTCGTTGACGGGGCGGTGGTTGGGTAGTAGGGGCTGGTGTCATGGATGTAGATGGAGTGGGTGTGGTAGGGCTTATAGTGGGTGATTGAGGTGTAGGGTCTGGTTGGGTTGGTTTGTTAATTGGGGAGGGTTGATTCGTAGAGGCTGATTCAGTGATCGGGGATGGTGTTGGTGGAGGTGTGGCCATATGGACCGTAAATGTTATGTCAGGAAGGGATGTGGGTGGGGCCGTAGGGGCTGTTTTGGGTTGGCGAGTGTACGTGTGGAGCGGAGGTGGACGGGAAGATGGTGGGGTGGGTGAAGGAGGATTAGGTGAAATAGTAGGGTAGGAAGAAACATGTCTCTGTAGGTTGAGATGGGAAGCATGGGATGGATTGTTGATGAAATGGTAAGTGGTGTTCATTAACCGAACATAGCGTGCAACGTAAATGCGGTCGGTTTTTGGATCAAAGCAACGATAACCATGATGAGCAGAACTGTAACCCAAGAAAACGCACGAGGTGGACCGGAAATCCATTTTGTGTTTATTGTACGGACGAAGATATGGGAAACATTGAGATCCGAAAACCCGTAAAAAGGAGTAGTCTGGTGGGTGTTGAAAGATGTGTTCAAATGGGGATTTGGAGGAATTTGTACGAGAGGGCATACGATTTATAAGGTAAATTGCTGTTTCGAAAGCAAAGTTCCAGAAATGTTGAGGAACGTGTGATTGGGCTAGTAAAGTGAGACCTGTTTCGACAACATGACGATGACGACGCTCCACAATGCCATTTTGTTCACTAGTATGTGGACAAGAAAGACGATGTGTGATACCTAGGGTAGAAAGGAAAGTAGACAAACTTCGGAATTCGCCATCCCAGTCACTTTGAACAGATTTAAGTTTAGTGTTAAATTGCCTTTCAGCCATGGTGATAAATTGTTTAAAGATTCCAAAAACATCAGATTTTCGTTTGAATGGAAAAATCCACATGAACTTAGAGAAATGGTCTACACACAACAAAAAATAATTATGACCCTCAAAGGACGTAATGGGAGCCGGGCCCCAAACGTCGCAAAAAATAAGATCCAAAACACTTAACTTTTAATATCAGATGATAACAAATGTAGTTTAGTTGATTTCCTAACAGAACATGAAACACAAACAATGCTAAAAACATTGTTTTTGAAAGGTAAAGGATAAACATATAACATTGACTTCAAAAGCTGTGGATGAGGATGTCCAAGTCTTTGATGCCAAATGGAGACGGAGACACGAGTTGCAGAGAAGGAGACTTTAGACAGGACTTGAAACCGCGGGAACCGGAGGGAGTACAAACCGCCATTACTTGGACCCGTGAGGAGGGTTTTGTGTGTAGACTTGTCCTTCATAGCAAAAAATGTTGCGTGAAATTCAAAATAAACGTTATTATCAAGGCAAAAACGTTGGACAGATAGAAGATTTTGTTTGATTTCGGGGACATGAAGTATGTTTTTAAGGTCAAGAGTTTTAGTGGGTGAATAATAACGAGTGGAACCAATATGTAAGATGGGGAGACCCTTACCGTTGCCAACATGGAGACTGTCATTACCATAGTAGGCTTTAGAATTACCGATGCTGGAGAGATTCGGAACCACGTGGTTATTTGATCCGGTGTTAGGGAGCCAAAAGTTGGAAGCTTGAGAGCGAAAATCAGCAAAGTTGGCATAATTAGCGGATGGTTGTTGTCGTGAGAGAAGGGTTGCAGGATCACGATTGGGGCATTCAGAAGGTATGTGACGATGCCACACCTGTTGCAAGTGCCATACACAGTATTTGATTAGAAGCCCAACTAAATTGAGTGTGATTACCTCCCGTATTGTTACGGTTGTTAGAGCTGTTGTAATTGCCACGCCCGCGAGTGTTTCCTTGCCTATTATTTTGGTTACGGTTTGGGTTTTTGTTTGTGTAGTATGCTTGTGCCGGCTGAGAGGAATCCGGCTGCAATTTTAAACCTAGCTGGGCAGCCAATTGTTGGACTGCTTGAATTGCATCAGATTGGGACAATGAACCGGACGAAGCAGTGCTGGCAGGTTTGCGGGCTGCCATAAATGCTTGTGTTGGTGGAAGGTCAACCACTGTTTTCTTGTGCATGTACTCATGATCAGCCATTAAAGCATGTAGCTCATTGAAAGCCAGTTGTCGGGAAAGGGCTGTGGTCTTCACTCCATGGTATTCTTCATGAAGACCAGAGACCACAAGCATCACAATGTCTTTCTCTTTCATCGGTTCGCCAATATTACCGAGTGTAGTGGCATACTCTTGAGCCCTAGTCAGATAATCAGAGGAGGACTCATCATTAGGCTTCATCTCGATCCTTAAAAGTTGGGTCTTCAAAGTGTATTCTCTGGAAGTCATATGAGGAGCATAGGCACGTTCCAAAGACAACCAAAGATCCCGGGAAGTAGAACCTTGGACATGTTGAAAGGAGGTTTCAGAGATTGTGGATAGCATGAACATGCGAACACGAGCATCATCAGAGACCCAAATCGCATTCGCATACTGGGGATTGGGTTGAGTGTGTTGTATGCTGGCCTCTTGTTTGTCTTTACCAGAAGAGGATGAGAAGAGGATGTAACGAGATAGTAGGTGAAGGAGATGGAATTGTACCATCTACATAGCCAAACAGATCATTGGTTATCAAGAAGGGCTGGATCAGATTCTTCCAATAACAATAATTGGTTGGAGACAGGGTAAATCCAAACTTGTGAGAGTTATGGATTGTTTTATCGGATTTGGAGAAAGCTACAAGATCAGTCATTGTGTGAAAAACTGAGCAGGGGCTGGCAAGGGTTGTGGCAGGGCTGTAGCAGGGGGGAGGGAGGAAAAAAAGTAATCGTAGAGTTGTTGGGTGGGTGGCGGCAGTAGGTTTAGGGTAACCTAGCTGTGATACCAAGTTAGAATTGTAAAACCTGTATATTATGTGTTGTAATTGTATTGTACGTATTACAAGGATATATATAGAACTCAATGTTACACTCTAATCCCTCTAATATAATATATAATAAACTATGTCTAATAATCAGGATAATTTGCATATTGAAAACAAAACACTGGTTCTGATCGACTCTTTTCATTAATAGAAACAAAAATATAACTAGGCAAAGAACAAGTGAATAAATCAGCCCTTAACAAGCGACTAAATAGCCCATACACACGTAGCATAAACGTGCAGCAGCCCACTCCTGAAAGATAAAAAGCATGACCCATTGTCTAGCCCACTACTTTTACCCTTAAATCCTTAATCCTAATTTAAAACAGATAATAAACGTGCTGAATTAAAACTCCTGCAGCAACATAAAAATCGAATCTGACCCGTTGACCCATGACCCATTAACCCGCTATTGACCCGCTGAGGGGCTGACCAGTGAACAAACGATTAACCCAACAATCGCCCCCTTAATCGTTTATTCAATGCACTCATTTTTTGTTAATCTAGCAACGCCAGTTTGTCTTTAATCAAATTTGCCTCTTGCCTTTCCTATCTTGGACATTCGGATATATAATGCCCGAGTTCATTGCATTTGTAGCACTTCATGTTGCTCTTGTCCCGGTGTACTTGACCATCTCCTTGACCTTTCTCGGAGCCACGACCTCCACCCCAGCTGCGCCCATAGCCTTCATGATTCGAGCTCCCACAACCACAGCTCTGCTCCTTTTCTTTCACTTTTTCATCAAAATTTTCAAATAGAAGTTGATTTTACTCGGATTGGATCTCCTTATCTTGATATAACCAATCTGATACACGTCCCCTAAAGGTGTATTCGAGGAGACACCACCGTGCAAAATCAGCTGCTGAAGCGGATCAATTTAATTCGGTTTTCAGTTACATCCCGGACCCATTTAATAAGCCAAAGAAGCTAGAAGGTGGAGCAGTGGAGAAGCCCTTCTGAATTTCGAGAGAGCGATTATCCACATTATATATATATATATATATATGTATACATTATATATATATATATTGGGATGGTTCAAGAGAGAAATGATATTACTGCGATAAATGAATATGAGCCACTAGTTTTATTTTAGGTTTTGAAAGCTCAAAGATAAATTAAGAAAGTATTAATGCATTATCCCACTTCAATTAATATAACTAATAAAGCATAATAATTATATATTTAATTAATATAACTAATCAAATTATTATAATTGAAAAATATTAAGAATTTATTTATTTTTATAATTTATTTTTTATCTCTTGAATTTTTATCTTACATAAGTACAATTTATTCATACATTAAAATTTCTTTCTATTCAAAACCAATTTCTTCCAACTCAATATGTTAATATCCATCAACACGTAGTTACATTGTGATAGATAATACAAAAAACTATTTTACACGTGTTTGCATTAAATATCAACAAAAAAAGATACAACATACACCAAAACATATAACATACGCTTGTTCTAAGAATAAAAAAACATATAACCTAAACACAAAATTCATCATCAATAAAATACACATGATACAACCTACACACGAAAAACATATAACCTGCACACAAAAATTTTATCCTACACAAATACAATTTATTCATACATTAAAATTTCTTTCTATTTAAAACCAATTTCTTCCAACTTAACTTATTGATATCCATCAACACGTAGTTACATTGTGATTAATAATACAAAAAATTAGCTTACACATGTTTGCGTTAAATGTCAATAAAATAAATATAACCTACACAAAAACATATAACCCACACTTGTTTTAAGAAATAAGAAAACATATAACCTACACACGAAAAACAAATAACCTACACACGTGTAGGATACGTGTATCTTTGTGTAGTTTATATAATTGTTGATGTCGAATTAAATATGTAAGTTGTATGCTTTTGTGTATTTGCTCAAAACAATTGTAGGTTATATATTTTGTGTGTATTGGATGTTTATTGTTTATATTTAATGGACACATTTGTATGACCTTTTTTTTATTATTTATGTCAATAGTTTTTCTAGATATATATATCAATTGAAAAAATAAATATTACGTTTTGATATTTATTGTTAAAAATTACGCATTGATACATGCTAATAAATTGAGTGGAAAGAATTTTTTTTTTAATATAAAGAACTGGTATTATATGGATAAATTGTATTTTTGTTGGATAAAATGAAGAGGATGTAAATAAATTATAAAACTAAATTAGTGTTATTATCTTTTTAATTATTATAGTTAACTTAGGTAGATATATTAATTAGAGAGATTTATAATGGTTATATTAGTTGTATTAATTGAAGAGAGAGTGCATTTATTGTTGCATTTACATATTTTTCATTTATCTTTAAGTTTTTAAAACCTAAAATAAAACTAGTGGCTCATATTCATTTCTCGCAGTAATATCATTTCTCTCTTGAACTTAAACTCTCTCTCTCTCTCTCTCTCTCTCTATATATATATATATATATATATATATATATATATGGAAAATGGTTCAAATAAAGAACAATAGTTTTGTGAGAAGTGTGAGAATACTTTAAAATAAAGTAAACCACCTAAATATGACACTATGCCATGTAAATAGGAAACTATACAACTTTTAGAAACTACCAATCTCAACCACTAGATCCTAGATCCTCTACATCTATTCTTATGCTTCTCGCAAAACTATTGTTTTTTACGTTAACCCTACCCTATTTATATATATATATATATATATATATATGGGATGGTTCAGGAGAGAAGTCATTTTACTAAGAGAAATAGATCTAGACCATTGATATGTGTAATCAATGGTCTATATTAATAATGGCACTTTTGTAATAAACTAGAAAAGAAATATGTACTAATTTAGAGAAAAAGGGTATATTGGTCTTTGTATGTGGATAATTAATGTAACAAACAAATACATTTAATCATGTTTTTAAATTTTTCTCCTAAAAATTCTCCACATATTACACACGATATTCTTCCTTACCAAACCTCCATGATCTTTCCTTTTAAAGTTTTGATTTCCAAAAACAATATTATCTCAATTAGTCTTTCATATCTGGCATCCACCTTTAGTTTTCATGAATATTGTATATAACAATACAATTTTCCAGAATTCCGAGAACTAAGGTTAGGTTTCATATAATCAATGGTGTAATTGTATTTTTATAACTAAAAACGTCATTGTTTCGTTTTCAAAATATCAAAATTTATACTCTGGATATCGTCGCTGTCACATTTACTAATTTGGTAAAAACTAGTGTTTTTCATAAAAAAAAAAATCTTTTTGGGGGTTTCTTTGATTTTGATTTTGTTGTATTTTTTTTTATATTAATTTGGCAAGTTGAAGTAGGATTGTTGAGTTGGATGTGTAGGTAATTGCTAATCTGTGAAGGTTTTTGATGTGTTTTTTTATATTACTATAGGCTGTGTAGGAATATCATGATCGGTTTGTTTATAGTCATGTTGTGTAGGTGTATAATGATATGTGTAGGTGTGTAATGATATGTGTAGGTGTTGTATATATGTGTTTTTAGATATCATGATATGTGAAGGGAACGACTATATTGGTGTAGGGGATTTGGGTTAGCTAGGTTAACTTGGCTAGTAGGCTGTAGTGTAGGAATCTAAGCAGTTAATACGGAAAAATATTGGATATCAGTCACGGATCGATATCTGAGATATCGGTTATTAAAACTTAAATCTGGCACATGTTTTGACAGGTATGTTGATACTTTCAACAAAGGAGGCGGAAACCCTACCAACTTATTTCAACCACCTTCTGTTCCAACCATCAAACCGAAAATGGGTCCCACAACGAACCCAAACTTTTTTGTTCCCACAACTGCCCTTGCACCCGAACAACCAGCAGCCAATAGCGTTCCTGATAGCCAAACTCAATTGGTTTCTTCTAGAACCAGCCAATCAGCAATGGGCCTGCAGAAATTTGCGTCTATGGATGACATGTCAAAAGGAGGAGGGTTATCATCATCAACGTCCACGTCATCATTTTCTTATGATCACATGTCACGAAGAACATCTTCCTGGAGCGGAGGTTTGAATCAAGATCTTTCGGCTTCTGGTACCAGTAGTGAACAGAAGGCGGTTGGAGGTATGAATGAGCATATGTTTATGCCACACAGGACTGGTTTTACACACCCGTCTAATGATGATCTCCTTGAAGTTGAACTTTAACGCGAATTAGTTTTTTGTAAACTAAAAAGCACTATGGTTGTGGAGAGTGGTGGTTATGAAGAAGAAAGAACTACCGCTGTATAGTTCATTTTTGCATGGATGAAGTTATGCCCTTTGAAAGAATCCCAAAAGTGTATTGTTTTAGTAAAACAGGTACTTTTTATTTCTTTAAATATATATACAGATGTACCTTGTTTTTACAACCAAAACCAATAATATGTTGAAAATCGCAAGAACCACATTATGTATTTGAACCTGTTGTTTTAAATGTAACACACAAGATGGTTATGAAACTATCCCTGTTTCTCTCATTACTTTTGATTATCTTTTATGCGAAATGTCCAAGTGTATTATTGGTTTTGAAACGAACCGACTCATGAGGGGTGTTTATTTTAGATCTAGTAATATGTTGAAACTGCGATTAATAGGAATTATGCATTCTCATGGTTTGAATATGCACAATGGCAACACTATTTCAGTTTGAATACACATTCCCACAAGGGAGCATCCTTTAGCCTCACACGAGATCTTAAAGTGATGTTCTTTTGCGTGCCAAAACTCTTTAGTTTATCATCCACTCACTCATGATAATTCAACGTAGCCTAATACTAACCATTGCTTGTAAAGCTGCACGCATATGTCACACTGATATGTAATGATATTGACTGTATAATGGAATGGTAAAAGTATTGGGTTTTCGTTTCCCAGTCAGGTCATATATAGTTAACTCATAAATGGCCACATAATTTTATTTATAAAATGGCCGGTTTCAAATTCAAAATCACTTAAATGTTGATTTTAATAATATTATTTAGATAGATTGTAGCATATTGAAGAAAGACATCATACGTCAGAGAAAACATACATATACTTGATCATCATGTTTGGTTTATAGATTTTAAACCACCAAACTATTATTATATATCTTTGAAATTAATAATGAAGTAGCAGCAAGATACTTTTATTTATTGAAATTTTGAAATACAGACTCAACAAAAGCATTCGTCATTGCATCAAACTCGAAATATAATCAGAGAATTGAACTACCACAAAGTACTGGTTTATTAAATGGCGTAGTACCAACACAATCAAGGATAGTGATCATTCCCTAGTATGGAGGTGAACAAATAATCAAGCCTGCAATCCAATGATTCCTGCAAACACAACATCCATGTAATTGGATTCAATATATGAATTTTATATCCATCCATGTAACAAATTTGACTTTATTATATTGTATTCATGACACGAATGGTCTCTATAGTGGTATGTGAAATGACCAAATTATCCTTTTCATATGAAATACAAAAGAAACAATGAACTTACCACATGCAACTCTTCCACCAGCATTTCCGGTGCTTTTGCTGAGCTCATGCCCTCCTGAAAGATAAAAGATTTTATTAAACAATCATCAATAATATCTATACATATGCATACATATATGCATGTATGGTTTATGATACAAAAAAAAAAAAGGTTTAAAGTTTACCCTTTCCAAGATCATCAGGATCGGCATGGACAACAACTGCCCTTCCAATAATGGATTGAGCTCCAATTAGCGGAATCTACACAAATCAACATATTTCATATTTATAAAACCAAACGCGTATTTAAACTCGGTTACATGTAATCCTAAAATAAACCAACCTGCTTGTCAACAATGGTGAACTTTGCAGTACCATCTTCGCCTACTACGACATTGCCAAGATCGCCAGCATGGCGAACCTCATCATCAGGGGCACCATGCTCCTTTCCATGAGGATTGTAGTGAGGACCTACCATAACCAAAAACACCACGTTATACACAAAATAATTCATTTTGAACGTTCTTTTTTTTTTTTTATAATTGAACACGTACCAGTTGATATGCACCCGTTGGTTGTGTCACCGAGCGCATGAACATGGAAACCGTGAGGTCCCGGTTTGAGGCCTGAAAGGTCTCCAGTAACCGTTGTGGGAGCACCTAAAACATGAGTTAAGGTAAGTTAACTAATATGTTTATCAGTGTTACATATAAATATATAATTTTAAATTTCAGAACATAACTTAACTATTATTACCTTGTGATTCTTGGTTGAAGAAAACGGTACCACTAACACCCTCGCTGCTATTAAGTACCACAACTGCTTTCACCATTTTTGATGTGATCTATACAATTGAATAACCAAAATATTAAAAAGATAAACATAAATCTTAGACCAAAGAGTATGTTAGATATCGAGATAATATGATCAATTGCAATTTCAGAACTACTCAATGATTGGACCGAATACTAAGAACATGATAACCAAATAAACAAAAGGGCACAAAAAGTATGAAACTAAGAAAGGGATAGAACTTAAATTAAGGGTTGGTATTCTACAAAATAATTTTGCATTGCAGTCGCCTTATAGAGAGTGAAGTAAGCATAAAAGTAGTGACATTTACTACTTCTACTTTTATGCTTACTTTACTCTTTCAAAGCGCACTGTACACGACCCGAACCCACCAGAACCGGTTCCACCTTTACCCGGTCATACCTGACCGACCCGGTTTGTCAATGACCATACCTGGAATTGGTTCCTGAAAAACAACTGATTTGGCCTATTTCTACATCCACATCACTCAACTTCTCGATCGGTGGGTACGAACCAGATATCGGTTCCTTAGAAAAACGATCAATTTATTAGTTTATACTAATTTGCTGTCTAAGATTTAGAAGGGGTCAAAATTGATGATTGATCTACACATAATAATAATAATAATAATAATAATAATAATAATAATAATAAACATAGATAGAAAATAAGGATCAAGACAAGGTGGGATTTTATTTTTACCTCAGAGCACCCCTGCACCAGCAACTCAACTCAACTCGTGTGTGTGAACGAACACTTGCCGATTAGATAAAGCAGCTCGCCATTTAAGACTTAAAATCTATCACCTACCTCACCACGTAGCAACCACAGTATGGCGATAAGTTCGTTCGTTTATGCTCATTTATTTAATAAATAAACGAACGAAAATGAACAAATGTTTCGTTCGCGAATGTTTATTTATTTATGTTTGTTTACATATTAATAGAAAATACTTAAATATTATCTGAACTACTTATCTACTTAATGGTTTTATTATATTTGTTTATTTGTGTTTGTTTATGTTTGCTTGTGTTCATTTATGTATAGCCACGTACGTAAGTAAATGTGTAACTTGTGCTAGAGATAATGTTGGATATCAGAAACCTTCGGGAATGTTACAACAACCTGAAATTCTTCACTGAAAGTAGGAACAAATTACAATGGATTTTGGAACGCACCTTCCCAAAACATCCCGAGAACATAATGCAGTTTGTGTAATAGTTGATCGATTAATCAAATCTGCGCATTTCCCTCCGGTTCATAACAACTACAATACCGAAAAACTCGCCCAGATTTATATTAATGAAATTGTATCTCGACATGGTGTGCCACTTTCAATTATTTCAGATCAAGATTGTCACACCCCGACCAAAGGGCGGCGGAACATGCCGGGTGCAACGGATTGCCCAAATACAAAAGACGCTATTAAAGTGTCAATATTTAACAACTCATTTAATTTAACAAAATCATAACGTCACATAACAATGTTCATACGATAATCATAACAAAATATAGCAAATAAATATTGTTCATTTTGCTAATACCTAACGGTCTTGCTTGCGTTTTCTCCAAGATCTTGAGTCAACCTAAATGCAAACTTGTAATATTGCATAAAAAAAGTTTATCAACAGAAAGGTTGGTGAACAATTTCATAGTTTAGAACAATATGTATATAATAGGAAATTCCACAACTTGTATACGAAACAATAAATAATAGCAATAATTTGGATAAATGAAATCGCTAATAAGAATACATTAGAGACACCTTGCTATAAGAGAATACAAAATAGGCTAGGATTTTGTATGAAATCGTTAATAAGAATACATTAACGACACCTTGCTATAAGAGAATACCAAATAGCTAAGGATTTATGAATCAACCCTCCAAAAGCGGTAAACACATTAGCATATAAGCATAGAACACCAAATCGAGCATTTATTTAGATAAAGTATACAATAAAGTTTGTGGTTTAAGACTCAAGTATAAACATTTAGATTGAATAAGTACGCAATATCACCCCCAAAACGAAAGATGGAAAACGGGGTATGAAAGTACTCACATTCAAGTATAAAACTTGATCGGTAAAAGACGAGAAATCTGAGGGACGGAGTTTAACGAGCAAAGCCTAAATAAAAAGGAAAAGCCTTGAATTAGAAAGGTTGTTTTAGGAAAACTTTAAAATACAAGATAAGAAATGTAAACAATTAAAGTTCAAGGTTTAAAATGTAACTATTTAAGAAATTTATAGTTACAATAAGCGAGTAAAAATCGGTTTAGTTCGGTTTGGTTCGGTTTTCATGTCACAATAAGTTCATGGATGGTTGCCACATGCCCAAATATCAAAGAACTTGTATAATAACTTATAAATGATGATACTTAAGTTTACAACCCAAAAAGTTAACAATAAAGTCTTTAAACGAAAGTTCGGTTTTCGGTTCGGATCTTGTTTCGGGTTAAGACCGAGGTAAGATTCTTCAAACCCATAGCCATAGAACTTATAAAAAATGGTTTTAGAAACTTAAATCTAACAATAAGCATGTTTAAACAATTATTTAACAAAACTAGTAAACAAAGTTCGGTATACGGTTTAGAGAGCTATTTACGGTTAAACCGAGGCTAGTCTCTTCAAACCCATAACCATGGAACTTCATAAATATGATATACAAGCTAAAATGAGCAGAAGTTAAGCATGGTTAGTAAGCAATAATAAAGTTAGATGGTTAGATAGTTAGATATATAACAAGGACCACGAAAGTCCTCCATGAAGCCTTGCCTTACGAGGCCCGACACACCACCGACCGAGTCTGGGGAAGTGACCACAAAAGGTAACTAGGGGTGTATATTATATATGTGTTGTGCCATAAGCTTCAAGTATTAATTAAGACTAAGTAAACTAATTAAAATGCAAGACTTGATCAGTTTGACTTTTGAAAGTCAAACCTTCAAGAACAATGAAAAAAAACCTTAAAGACCCTTGAATTTGAGTAAGGAAATGAATTATGAGCAGGGATGGATGCAAGAGAGGGTCATGTATTTATAGAATAAGCTTAAATGGGTTAAACAAGTTATTTGCTAGGTAAAAACCGGATTTTGGTTAATAGAACCAACAACAAAACACAATCTACAGGTCTGGTGTCCCTTCGCGCCACGCGACCTAGGAGGGTCTCACCCATCGCGTAGAGCGATGGGTTGGGCGGGGAGATTTTTCAAAGTTTCAAAAATGACAGTTTGGACCCCTGAAGTTCGTTTTAAGCGTTTTTAAGGCGTTTTAAGGACCGAAAAGGATGTTTTTGAAACCCAACAAGTGTAAAACAATATTGTAACATAAAATCCATCATTTTGATTATATCATAAGTTTCGGCTTACAAAACGGGTCGGTTTACATAATAAATGATTACAAAACGAATACAAATCGGACCCGAAGTTGACTAATGTCACAGTATCCCCTACTTTAGGAAATTTCGTCCTGAAATTAAGATGATGATGCAAACAATTGTGGATACTTCTCTTTCATTGTGTCTTTTCGTTCCCAAGTGAATTCCACACTACATTGTTATTCCCATCGAACTTTGACTAACCGGATACGACTACGCTTGGTTTTCTTCTCGTTGCGATCCATGATCTCAACGGGTCGTTCAACCATGATCATCGACTCATCTACATGCACTTCGTCGAGAGGTATATGGAGATTACCCTCGGCTAAGAACTTTTTAATATTCGAAACATGAAAAGTCAGATGAACACCGACAAGTTCTTGCGGTAGTTCGAGTCGTTAAGCTACCTTCCCAACACGTTCAAGAATTTTGAAAGGACCAACGAAACGAGGAGCTAGCTTACCCTTCTTTCCGAAACGGACTACCCCCTTCCAAGGAGATATTTTTAGAAGGACAAGATCGCCAACATTAAATTCGATCGGTTTTCGCCGTTTGTCGGCGTAACTCTTTTGACGACTTCTAGCAGTTAGGAGGTTCTTACGGATTTGATCGATAACGTCGGTGGCTTCTTGGACCATTTCAGGTCCCATGATTTAAGCTTCACCGATTTCATTCCAACTAATCGGAGAACGACATTTACGACCGTAAAGAGCTTCAAAAGGAGCCATCTCGATGCTAGAATGATAACTGTTATTATAAGAAAACTCGATAAAAGGAATGTGAGAATCCCAATTCCCACCGAAATCAAGAACACACGCTCGTAGCATATCCTCGAGTGTTTGAATCGTACATTCGGATTGACCGTCCGTTTGAGGATAATAAGCGGTGCTAAGATCGAGACATGTTCCCAAGGTTTCTTGAAGAGATCGCAAAAAATGAGAGGTAAAACGAGCATTACGATCGCAGATGATAGACAAAAAAACGTGTCGGCACACAATTTCCCGAACATAGATTTGAGCAAGCTGCTCGACAGAATACTTCTCACGGATCGGAATGAAATGAGCCGACTTGGTTAAACGATCGATGATCACCCAAATACTATCGTTTCCTTCTTGGGTATTGGGTAGTTTAGTGATAAAGTCCATAGCAATGTATTCCCATTTCCAAACAGGAATCGGTGGTTGCTCGAGTAGACCAAAAGGTCTTTGATGTTCGGTTTTGACTTTTGAGCAAGTAAGACATTTAGATACCAACAACGCTACGTCTTTTTTAATACCCGGCCACCAAAAGGTAGCACGAAGATCGAAATACATCTTATCCGGACCGGGATGAATGGAATACCGCGAATTGTGAGCTTCGTCGAGTATACAAGCACGAAGGTCATCACAACCGGGAACCCACAAACGATTGAGAAAGTACAAAAGACTATCGGGTTTGGTTTCGAGTTTAAGTTCGGCTCCACAAGACATTTCGTCGTACATGTTACCTTCTTCAACGGAGGTACGCTGAACTTGAAAGATACGAATTTGAATATCGGTTTGAACAACAACGCTTAGAAGCAGAACGGACTTAACATTAACCTTTCGACTTAGGGCGTCGGCGACAACATTCGCTTTACCGGGATGGTAGCGAATTTCGCATCGTAATCACTAAGTAATTTGGCCCATCTTCGTTGTCTCATGTTGAGATCTTTTTGGTCAAAAATATGTTAAAGGCTTTTATGGTCGGTAAAAACCACACATTTTGTACCATAAAGGTAATGTCTCCAGATTTTAAGATCGAAAACGACAACACCAAGTTCGAGATCGTGAGTCGTATAATTCTTCTCGTTGACCTTAAGTTGCCTTGATACGTAAGCGATGACTTGACCTCGTTGCATGAGAACACAACCGAGACCTTGATGAGATGCATCACAAAATACAACAAAACCGTCGTTTCCATCGGGAAGGGTTAGAACATGAGCATTGCAAAGCATGTCCTTGAGAGTAAGATAGGTTTCCTCTTGTTTCGAACCCCAAATGGATGGTTTTCCTTTATGAGTGAGGGAGGTGAGGGGTAAAGAGATTTTGGAAAAATTTCGAATGAATCGCCGATAATATCCGGCCAAACCGAAAAATGATCGAATTTCCGTGGGAGTCGTTGGAGTTTTCCAATCCTTAACGACCTCAATTTTAGCGGGATCAACATGAATACCTTTGTCGTTTACGATATGTCCCAAAAATTGAACTTCCTTTAGCCAGGACTCACATTTGGATAATTTGGCGTAGAGTCGTTCGTTTCTAAGGAGCTCGAGAATGGAACGCAAATGATGTTTATGTTCGGCTTTGGTCTTGGAAAAGATGAGAATGTCATCAGTAAAGACAATAACGAATTTATCAAGAAATGGTTTGCATACGCGGTTCATGAGATCCATAAATACCGCGGGTGCATTGGTTAACCCGAAGGGCATGACCAAAAATTCAAAATGTCCATATCGAGTACAGAAAGCGGTTTTGGAATGTCTTCTTCGCGAACACGCAATTGATGGTAACCCGATCGCATATTGATTTTTAAGACACAAGTTGCGCCTTGGAGTTGGTCGAAGAGATCGTCGATTCGTGGCAAAGGATAACGATTTTTAATAGTGAGTTTATTAAGCTCTCGATAATCGATGCACATACGAAACGAACCAGCCTTCTTTTTCACGAAGAGAACGGGAGCGCCCCAAGGAGAAGAGCTTGGACGAATGAAACCTTTACTGGAAAGTTCTTCGAGTTGGTTCGACAATTCTTGCATTTCTGACGGGGCTAAACGATAAGGAGCCTTGGCCACGGGCATTGCGTTGGGCACAAGATTGATTCAAAATTCAGCCGGACAAATGGGTGGAAGACCGGTGACATCATCGGTAAAGACGTCGAGGAAATCACGAATAATTGAAATATCTTGGATTTTTCTTTCCTTTTTGTCTCTTACCACCGCAAGAGTTAGGAATGGAACGTACTTTTGGCGTAAGTATTTTTGCGATTGAGAGCACGACATGAGATTAAGCCTTCTAGAAGTTGTGTTACTGAAGACTTTAAGAACTTTACAGTTGACGAGTGGAATTCGAATGAATTTATCGAAGCAAACAACATCGGCATGGTGCAAAGATAACCAATCCATGCCTACTATGACATCGAAACTCCCCATTTGCATCGGCATGAGATCGATGGGGAATTTATGCTTACAAAGAATGAGAGTACAATCGCGGACCACAGAGATGATGGTGATAGAATTTCCATTGGCGACTTCAACGTAAAACGGTCGGGAAAGCTTGGTTCGAGGCACGAAAAGTTTCAACTCGAATTTCAAAGAAGTAAAACTTCTAGTGATGGTTCACTAGAAACATACCGTTCACAACATCGTTTGCCACTTGAGCTTGATTAGCATTCATCATGAAAGCTAGTCCTTGATTAACAGGGTTTCCTTGAGGTATTTGAGGGGGAGGAGGAGGTGGTTCTTAGATGGATTTGATGGGTTGGATGAGTGGTTGGGTTGGGGAGGTTGATGTTGGTAAGTTTGGACTTGGTAGGCTTGGGTTTGGTAGTAGGGTACGATCAAGGTTTGGGCTTGGTTTGCATAGGCTATGCGAGGGCAATTGTTGCGGAAATGGTTAGGATCACCATATTTAAAGCAAGCTCGGGGTTGTTTAAGAGGGTTTTGTGGGTAAGGTACAAAACGGTTTTAGGAATTTTGGGGTGTGGTTCTTGGTTGGTTAGGTTGGGTTCGTTGTGCGGATCGACATGTGGTGTTGAGATGGCCAAATCGGTTACAAAGGTTACAATGGCGACATGGCAAGTGTGATAGGTGGTGAAGTTGGCAATTGTTGCATAGTGGAAAAGTACTAGTGTAGGGCTTGCGGATTTGTGGAGGAGCTTGGGTTTGTTGTTGAGGTTGTGGTTGGGTAACGGCAAAGTTTCGGTGATTGTTTTTGGGTTTCTTTTTGTTGTTGTTGTGGCGGGAAGAGTTTGAGTAGTTGATGGCTTGAGGTGGTGGGTCAACTTTGGCTTGAGGTGTGGGTTCGGTCTTGCTTTTCTCACTTGACTTCTTGAGGGTTAGGGTACCCACCTTACATGGTTCTCAGATAGCGCACCGGCTAGAGTAATGGCGTCCTCAAGGTTCGCGGGTTTTCTACTCATTACTGAGTCTCGAATTTGCATAGGTAAACCCCCAATGTATTTATCAAGTTCACGTTCAGCCGGGGTAACCAAATGAGGGACGAGGATGCTGTGCAAAACGGTTTTAGGAATTTTGGGGAATGGTTCTTGGTTGGTTAGGTTGGGTTCGTTGTGCGGATCGATATGTGGTGTTGAGATGACCAAATAAGTTACAAAGGTTACAATGGCGACATGGCAAGTGTGATGGGTGGTGAAGTTGGCAATTGTTGCATAGTTGAAAAGTACCAGTGTAGGGTTTACGGATTTGTGGAGGAGCTTGGGTTTGTTGTTGAGGTTGTGGTTGGGTAACAACAAAGTTTCGGTGATTGGTTTTGGGTTTCTTTTTGTTGTTGTTGTTGTGGCGGGAAGAGTTTGAGTAATTGATGGCTTGAGGTGGTGGGTCAACTTTGGCTTGAGGTGTGGGTTCGGTCTTGCTTTTCTCACTTGACTTCTTGAGGGTTAGGGTACCCGCTTTCACATGGTTCTCAGATAGCGCACTGGCTAGAGTAACGGCGTCCTCAAGGTTCGCGGGTTTTCTACTCATTACTAAGTCCCGAATTTGCATAGGTAAACCCCCAATGTATTTATCAAGTTCACGTTCAGCCTGGGGTAACCAAATGAGAGACGAGGATGCTCAACTCATGGAAACAGTGTGAATATGCGGCATTATCACCACTTTCTTGCTTTAGGTTCCAAAATTCCTCCTCGAGCTTTTGGATCTCGTGTTTGGGACATAATTTCTTCATCATGAGTGCTTTAAGATCGGACCATGGAAGCGCCATAGCCGTTTCCGATCCTTGGAGGTGCATGACACTACCCCACCATGTAAGAGCCGTTTTCTTAAACATGATCGAAGCAAAATTTGTCTTTTTCGCATCGGGGCACTCGCTATGTCGAAAACACTCTCCATCGATTCAAACCATTGTAACAAAGTGGTCGCACAGTTTATTCCAATGAACTCGGTTGGGTTAGCACTAGTGAATTGCTTATACAAGTAGGATGCGGGTTTGGGTTCAATGGGTGAAACAACGGGTGGAGGAGGTTGGGTAGCTTGGATTTGGGTTATAAGTTCGGAAATCACCGCGACCATTTGTTTGACGATGAAATCAGCCATGCGTCGGTTGGATTTCTTGCTCGGGTGGCGTCTTATCGGAGGCATGCTAAAAATTATAAAGAAATGGAATAAGTTTGAGGTAAATAGAATGAATATGAGGGTGTATAAAATAAAACAAAATAAAATTTCAAGTTTGATTGTGAATTCCTAAAGTTAGTGAGGAGGAGATGTTAGTGTTAAATAAAATATAAAACTTTGTATATAAATAACAATCCAAAAACAAAAACGTAAATGGTTTTTGAGAGGTTGTAGCTTGAAAATTTAAGATTTTGACATTTGTAGAGTCGGAAAATCGTACATGAACCACCATGATTTGATATTCCGACACTAAAAACTTCATAGAACACCATGTTGGAGTCTAAACATGTGCACGTACCACCGCATCTTTTTCATATTTTTTGACTCAAATAACGATAATAACACATAATAAAAATGGAGATACAACGAGATGTCAAAACATTAGTCGACGTACCACTGGGGCTTTCATGTTTCAACACCAAAATTTGGATGGCGACCAGAACGTTCGCATTCGACAACTTAAAGTATTGACACATATAACACGGTTCGTTGGCCTAGAAAACGAGCACTACAATTCAACCATCCCAGGCAAGTAAATCACCTTCGATTCTTGGAATCTTTTCGTCAAATAGTCGTTTCATAGTGTCTCGCTCTCTATGATGGCTACAAACCCGATATAAATGCAACCTTTAAGGGATTTTAAATAACGGGATCCAAGTTAAGCTTGTATTCCATAAAACACAATAAAAATCTAATTTTGCGTTTTAAGGTAATGATACCTTGGGATACTATGAAAGTGTGTGTATGTGTACATTTATGATCTTGTTTGAATTAAATGAGTTTATAAATAAATATGTGCAATGAACAATCAAGTAGAGTAAACACGTATAAGCACACATATAGGACCCTAAAGCCAAAATTATACTAGGTCGTTACGTCTAACCACCTATCTTATAGTCTTGTGGCTCTGATACCAATCTGTCACACCCCGACCAAAGGGCGGCAGAACATGCCGGGGTGCAATGGATTACCCAAATACGCAAGACACTATTAAAGTGTCAATATTTAACAACTCATTTAATTTCACAAAATCATAACGTCACATAACAATGTTCATACGATAAGCATAACAAAATATAGCAAATAAATATTGTTCATTTTGCTAAATCTTAACGGTCTTGCTTGCGTTTTCTCCAAGATCTTGAGTCAATCTAGATGCAAACCTGTAATATTGCATAAAATAAAGTTTATCAACAGAAAGGTTGGTGAGAAATTTCATAGTTTTGACAATATGTATATGATAGGAAATTCCACAACTTGTATACAAAACAATAAATAATAGCAATAATTTGGATAAATGAAATCGCTAATAAGAATACATTAGCGACACCTTGCTATAAGAGAATACCAAATAGGCTAGGATTTTATATGAAATCGTTAATAAGAATACATTATCGACACCTTGCTATAAGAGAATACCAAATAGCTAAGGATTTATGAATCAACCCTCCAAAAGCGGTAAACACATTAGCATATAAACATAGAACACCAAATCTAGCATTTATTTAGGTAAAGTATACAATAAAGTTTGTGGTTTAAGACTCAAGTATAAACATTTAGATTGAATAAGTATGCAATATCACCCCCAAAACAAAAGATGGAAAACGGGGTATGAAAGTACTCACATTCAAGTATAAAACTTAATTGTAAAAGATGAGAAATCGGAAGGACGGAGTTTAACAAGCAAAGCCTAAATCAAAAGGAAAAGCCTTGAATTAGAAATGTTGTTTTAGGAAAAATTTAAAATACAAGATACGAAATGTAAACAATTAAAGTTCAAGGTTTAAAATGTAAGTATTTAAGAAATTTATAGAAATAGTCCTTTAAAATATAAGTTCTCGAAACCGGATTAAAGTATCTAGCCTTAATATTTAGTCAACCTATGTTAAGTAATAAGGTGGGTAAAAATGCAAGAATGCAAGTCCCTTTATAATATAGATACTAAAACGGGTTTTAACGAGTGTTCGGGTTGTTGGTTCGGGTCTTGATAATTGGTCAAACCCAAAGTCAACTTTCCAAAATATTAAATGTTATGAGATAACTAATAAAAATCAAGTAAGACTTAACCAAGTATGTAGTTCTATTTTTTTAGAACTAACAACATACGTTAAGCGAGTGTTCGGTTTTCTCGGTTCAACTTTGTTATAAGATCAAGTTGGGTTTAACATTCCAATTACTTTGAGAAAGTATTAAAAATCAGTTTATAAACTACTTTTAAAGAAATATACAAGTCTTGATAGCTAGAAACACACTTGTGTTTCTTAAGCGAGAGAAAATCGGTTTAGTTCGGTTTGGTTCGGTTTCCATGTCACAATAAGTTCATGGATGGTTGCCACATGCCCAAATATCAAAGAACTTGTATAATAACTTATAAATGATGATACTTAAGTTTACAACCCAAAAAGTTAATAATAAAGTCTTTAAACGAAAGTTTGGTTTTCGGTTCGGATCTTGTTTCGGGTTAAGACCGAGGTAAGATTCTTCAAACCCATAGCCATAGAACTTATAAAAATGGTTTTAGAAACTTAAATCTAACAATAAGCATGTTTAAACAATTATTTAACAAAACTAGTAAACAAAGTTCGGTATACGGTTTATAAATATGATATACAAACTAAAATGAGCCGAAGTTAAGCATGGTTAGTAAGCAATAATAAAGTTAGATGGTTAGACAGTTAGATATATAACAAGGACCACGAAAGTCCTCCATGAAGCCTTGCCTTATGAGGCCCGACATTCCACCGACCGAGACAGAGGAAGTGACCACAAAAGGTAACAAGGGGTTTATATTATATATGTGTTGTGCCATAAGCTTCAAGTATTAATTAAGACTAAGTAAACTAATTAAAATGCAAAACTTGATCAGTTTGACTTTTGAAAGTCAAACCTTCAAGAACAATGAAAAAAACCTTATAGACCCTTGAATTTTAGTAAGGAAATGAATTATGAGCAGGGATAGATGCAGGAGAGGGTCATGTATTTATAGCATAAGCTTAAATGGGTTAAACAAGTGATTTGCTAGGTAAAAACCGGATTTTGGTTAATAGAACCAACAACAAAACACAATCTGCAGGTCTGGTCTGGTGTCCCTTCGCGCCACGAGACCCAGGAGGGTCTCACCCATCGTGTAACGCGATGGGTTGGGCGGGTTGATTTTTCATAGTTTCAAAAGTGACAGTTTTGGCCCCTGAAGTTCGTTTTAAGCATTTTAAGGACCGAAAAGGATGTTTTTGAGACCCAACAAGTGTAAAACAATATTGTAACATAAAATCCATCGTTTTGATTATATCATAAGTTTTGGTTTACAAAACGGGTCAGTTTACATAATAAATGATTACAAAACGAATACAAATTTGACCCGAAATTGACGAATGTCACAAAGATAGCCATTTTACTTCTCATTTTTGGCAAGTTGTGCAAGAAGCTTTTGGAACACGAATAGATATGAGCACAACCTGTCACCCTCAAACATATGACCAATCCAAAAAAACTATCCAAACATGAGAATATTTGCTTCGCGTTTGTGTATTAGACTTTAAAGGGAATTGAGATCAACACCTCTCACTTGTTGAATTCTCTTCCAATAATAGTTACTATAGTAGCAAACAAGCGGGCACCATATGAAGCATTATATGGATGAAAATGTAGATCACTGATGTGCTAAAAGTAGTCCAATAATTATTAACCAAAAATAAGCTAATCTAAACACTAAGTAATACTCTAGACTCTTAAACTACTAACCGGAAAGTGTACCGGTCGACTCTAGTACAGCTAAGTAAGTCCGGATATCGAACCCACGAGACTCTATAAATTACGTATACTAGCTAATTAAACTCGACTTACTAACATGACTATTTAATAAAACTGTTTGAAGGGGGGTTTTTAAACTAATTATTAATGAACTAAACCTAACCCTAATTAATTAAATAATAATAAAACATAATCATTACTTAAAACCTAACTAATTTAATAATAAAGACTTAACCCTAATTGAATTATAATAATAAACTATTAAAACACTTAGATTAATTTAGATGATGAATATAACTAGCTAGGCTAGAATCCCCAATGTTACGGCAATCAATCAAATAGAAACATAAGTTATGGAACTGGGATCGTAAAATAGACCCTTGACAGAAAACCCGAACAGGACCCTTGACCTTTAAGAAGACACCTATGGATTTCTAACAAGTTTTAAGGCTCACCTGTTTTATGAATTAAACTTCCTTACGGTTATTTAATAATTTATGTCTAAGTATATTTATGACGAAATCCTACCTTACAATGCGGAAATCAAAGATAGTTAAGAAGACTCAATTGACTTAATAGACTAAGCTGACAAACAAACCTAGACGGACTCCCTACAAAGAACTAAATCTAGCAATCCTGACCAACAAAGATCTATAGATAACCTATCACCTTACAGCTTTCTAGGCAAGCAACTCACTTTTATCTATTTAATTAGTTTTATTGTTTCTATGATTATAGTGCATATCAATCATAAACTAGTCAAGAACACACAGTAAATGACCTAAAAAAACCATATCTTATGAAACAATCACCAAGGGTAATGTGGAACAATAAATCCAAGTAAATAAAACCAAGCAATCATACGTATCAATTAATTCAAACTCAACAGTTTACTTAGAACATAAAATCCATAACAAACAAAAATCCCAAACAAAATCAAACCGAACAAAGGTTCATTACGACCTAGGTAGTTTATGAGGTTTAGCCTAGCATCATGTAATCTAAATCAAACAAAACAAATAAAACTGAAAACATGGTGAAAAAATGAGAAATGAAAGATTAAAGGCGATAAAACCCGTATTCTTCGATCTTGAACGTAAAGCTCTTCACCGGCTATTCTCGTGCCTTCAAAATCACCACAAGACTCAAAAGTATGCTCCAAGAAACTCCAAATTTGTCTGGTGACAGCAGGGTATGTTCAGGTTTAAGTTAAGGATTTATTTATACTGAAAACATGGCCCAAAACCTAATAAAAATGAAATAAAACATCCATCAGCTTTGACTAGGCGCCGCGTGATGGGAATGGCCTTTGACGCGTTCCGGAACTTTGTTTTAGCTCTTTTTAGCTCGTTTTTCGCCCTTTTCGATCACGATCAACTTCCATTACCTACGAAACATAAAAGTGTTAGTAGTATACAAATATCGACTAAAAACGAACATAAACTATTAAAATATTAAATAAATTATGCACATGAAACATAAACATTTAGCATTATATCAAATATCCTCACACTTATTCTTTTTTTGTCCCTGAAAAAGTTTGATGCAGTTGGATCAGAATCGAAAAATTACAGTCTTACAAACATATAGGTTAATTTTTAAAGCTTAGAAAAAACGCAAAAACTGCAATCACCGATATTGTTGTCCACTTAAACCCATGCCTTAATCTTTACCGGGACTAATAAGATCCGACAATAATATTACTCAGTGGCTTACACAATTAAGACCCGCTTATTTTCAGCTTTTACAGGACCAGACCACCCCAAATTGACTTAAACCTCAAAATTAGCAGAATTAAAACTTTTGTTGCTCTATTTTTTCATAATAGTTAAGACAATCAAGGGTATTGTTTATCCACCTAAGCTTAAGCATCAAAGTCTACCAAGAAGCCATTAGATATGATTAAGGTTCAATTAATTAATAGCTAGTGTTCCCCACAACATGACATACCCCCGTTATCAAGCAATACCCCGAACCCATCACTATAGGTGAGCATGCAAAATTTCATCTGTAGGGCTCACATGTAGCATGTCCCTTGTGGTTTGTTTCTTAATGGTAATGAGACGCGAGCAAGGGGACCCCACATGGCTAATAGCGTAGATGATCAAGTCTGTAGTGTATTTGTACTTTTGTACTTTTGTGATCATGTTTAAATACTTATAAGGGTTTGCTCTTTTTAGATTTATTTAAATATCCACAACCCCACTTAGGAATTATGAATACCCAGATGAATAGATTGCATACAGACCCATGGTCTCCGGACCCGAAGCATCCCATCAATACAAGATTTAAGGTTATAAAATCATACGCCAATGAGGTGTAAAACACTAAACTAGTAGTTTAAGATTTATATCACAGGCTACATGACATACTCTAACGTTAAACCTACCCAAACATCATATGATAACGTATTCAGACTTAAAATATTATAATATTTTCACTTTTTCATACCAATAATTGAGGTTTGAGTATGGCCCGACCTTTCATTACTTATTTTCCACGGACAAAACGCTTTACCCACATAAGATTTCCGTTTTAACCATTTTATCAAATTGCCCTTTCATTCTCAAAGCTGAGCCTACCGACACATCCCAAGTTAAGTACGCTTTCTTTTATATTATCTCATATTATTAGTAGTTTGAAAAACCGATTTCCGATAAACATCATCATTTCCCACTTTCACGCAAAAAACTAAATTCAAAGGACATTTTAAAACATTTTTCAATATTATTTATTTATTTATTTATTTAAAATTAAATTATGACTCACAGAAGACTACGACTCAAATATCCTATCCCCACACTTAAATTTTGCATTGTCCTCAATGCAAGGATAAGGACGACTTAAAACAAATATTAAATTATAAATAAAGTCGGACTACAAAAACTAAAAACATAAAAAGCAAAAGCAAAATAAAAAGTTAATAAGCTAGATAATGGAAAAGACTTAGCTGGTAATATGCGCATGAAACATGATGCCAAAGTCTTCTTCCATGAATGCCCTCCAACTACGAACGTGTTCAGCAAAACAGTAACTCCTTCTCTCACACACGAACATAAGCGGAAAAAATTCAACAATATCTAATAGTATATCTTTTCAAGCTGATAGATATTATGCAATTAAAGTGTTTCACATCAACCGTCAAATCAAACATTAATAATCAGGAGAAAATAAATAAATATAAAGTATACGGCTCCACTGCAACTCCATCCCCACACTTGTCCTTTTCATTAAATTCTTCCTTGGGGATCGTCTCTCTAGCTCATACAATCTTCAAACTAGCAAAACTTGAAAACACAAAACCAAGACGAACTACAAAAATTACGTTAGTGACTTGATTAAATATACAAACTCCGCGAAACCTCCCCACACTTGAACTTAATCAGGAGGTTTCTCCTTGATCTGGACCCTATCTAACCCGTTTAGTTCCACCCGGAATTTATCAAACATTAATGTATCAATGATGGAACCGCAAAATATTAAATTAGAATTAAAAATCAGTAACGGGTCAGACCACCTATATTTAAACTTACCTGGAAAGAGCCGAATGCGTTGTAAGTATTGAGAAGGCTGGTCGTGTTTGACATGCAAAGGCTTTTTCACTCCCGTAGACCGTCTTCTAAAGTATAAACAACTTCGGCTTTCAGGTAACCTATCATCCTTGACCATCCCCCGGGGTTTTAATTCCTGATAAACATTTAAAACACAGTCCACGGGCCGGCAATAATGTTCTTCCTCTAACACCACATCCTCATCTACACGGTCCTCAACAAGTAGGGCCTCGAAAAACGCAACATACTCATTAACGTCCAATGTGTCTCCCCTGTCATTATCGACAATCCATCCAACTCCAGATTCAGGAATTCATCTTCCTCGTTAAGCCCATTATCAACCTTAACCATATCCTCAACACCAAACATTAGCTCGAGTGACTCTCCCAATTCTATCTCTTCCTCAAACACAGGTTTCACCATAATTGATCTCAGATATGCAGCCCACTCCTCCTCGTCACAATCATCATCAGAGTCACTACAAAACTCAGTACAATTAGTAACACACACATGTGAAACCTGAGGTAGGATTTCATCAGCCACTCGTGTCTCCGTATCCGGGATGAGCTCCTCTTCTTCATCTACATATTCCATGATTGGCTCTTTCCCTTCTTCTGGAAACGTCGGGAATAACTCGCCCAACCGATTCATGTATCCCAAATAGTTTCCTTCCACATCATACTTATAACCAGATGTCGGTTCCTTAACTGCATCTTGGAGACCTGTAAAAATAGATATTTGATTTCTTAGTATAACATCATGTTCAGCTAATGTTTGTTGGTATTGGGCATCTTTCTCCAATGGTCGAGCCAATAACTACTTGATCTTATTCAAATACGCCTCGTCACCCCTGTTGGGGTTGCTCTCGAAATGTTGACCATAATCTTGCCCATGTTTGTATTGATATCCCCGATCCGGTTCGTTATAAAAATATGACAGGGACCCTGTGAAAGATAACTTTGTGAAAGATAAGACTGTTGTTGCACATTAGGGTTAGTACGATTATATGTACATGCACGAGTCATATGACAACCACCACATCTATACAAATAAAGCGAGAACCCTTGTATGGACAATCATAGTGTAAATGACGATCACCACACGTATCACAATTAAGGATACTGTAGTATAGACATTTAATGGTAAAGTGAGGTCCATTACAAATTTCACACATAATTAAAAGAATCTAAACTAGCAAAAGACATGGAAAATTAGACACCTACGACTCAAAGAAAAAAAATAAACACATAATTATCTGATTAACTAAAAACCCTAAAAACTCAAAAGCAAAAACACTATAGCACGTATATAGCAAGTAAGTCCAATCAGTGTTAGTAACGCAATCGCCAAGAGTCCACGGCAACGACGCCAAAAACTTGATGTGCTAAAAGTAGTCAAATAATTATTAACAAAAAATAAGGTAATCTACACACTAAGTAATACTCTAGACTCTTAAACTTAACTTAAACTACTAACCGGCAAATGTACCGGTCGACTCTAGTACAACTAAGTAAGTCTAGATATCGAACCCACGAGACTCTATAAATTACGTATACTAGCTAATTAGACTCGACTTACTGACACGACTATTTAATAATAATGTTTGAAGGTGGTTTTTAAACTAATTATTAATTAACTAAACCTAACCCTAATTAATTAAATAATAATAAAACATAATCATTACTTAAAACCTAATTAATTTAATAATAAAGACTTAACCCTAATTGAATTATAATAATAAACTATTAAAACACTTAGATTAATTCAGATGAAGAAAATAACTACCTAGGCTAGAATCCCCAATGTTACGACAATCAATCAAATGGAAAAAAAAAGTTATGGAACTGGGATCGTAAAATAGATCCTTGAAAGAAAACCCGAATAGGACCCTTGACCTTCAAGAAGACGCCTAAGAATTTCTAACAAGTTTTAAGACTCACCAGTTTTATGAATTAAACTTCCTTACGGTTATTTAATAATTTATGTCTAAGTATCTTTATGACGAAATCCTTCCTTACAGCGCGGAAATCAAAGATATTTAAGAAGACTCAATTGACTTAATAGACTAAGCTGACAATCAAACATTGACGGACTCCCTACGAAGAACTAAATCTAGTAATCCTGGCTAACAAAGATCTATCAATAACCTATCACCTTACAGCTTTCTAGGCTAGCAACTCACTTTTATCTATTTAATTAGTTTTATTGTTTCTATGATCTTAATGCATACCAATCATAAACTAGTCAAGAACACACAGTAAATGACCTAACAAAACCCTATCTTATGAAACAATCACCAAGGGTAGTGTGAAAAAATAAATCCAAGTAAATAAAACCAAGCAATCATACGCATCAATTAATTCAAACTCAACAGTTTACTTAGAACATAAAATCCATAACGAACAAAAATCCCAAACAAAATCAAACCGAACAAAGGTTCATCACGCCCTAGGTAGTTTATGAAGTTTAGCCTAGCATCATGTAATCTAAATCAAACAAAACAAATAAAACTGAAAACATGGTGAAATAATGAGAAACGAAAGATTAAAGGCGATAAAACCTGTATTTTTTGATCTTGAACGTAAAGCTCTTCACCGGCTGTTCTTGTGCCTTCAAAATCACCACAAGACTCAAAAGTATGCTCCAATAAACTCCAAGTTCGTCTGGTGGCAGTAGGGTATGTGCAGGTTTAAGTTAAGGATGTATTTATACTGAAAACATGGCCCAAAATCTAATAAAAACGAAATAAAAAAATCCATCAACTTTGACTAGACGCCGCGCGACGGTAATGGCCTTTGAGGTCGTGCGGTGCGGCGTGTCATAAAAGGGGAGTCGGTCAGACCGTCCTGGTCTGACTGGTTCTCTGTCCGGTTCCTTCTTGACGCGTTCCGGAACTCCGTTTTAGCTCTATTAAGCTTGTTTTTCGCCCTTTTCGATCACGATCAACTTCCATTACCTAGGAAACATAAAATTGTTAGTATTATACAAATCACAACTAAAAACGAACATAAACTATTAAAATATTAAATAAATTATACATGGGAAAGATAAACATTTAGCATTATATCAATCACCACTTTGTTGGACGGAAGTCGGCGACGCTCAAGTTACAAGATCCGATTTGACTCAAGAAAAAACTAATAAATTTTATAAGATGAAACGTAAACTGAAAGCCCCACAAGATCGACAAAAGAGTTATGCTGACATTCGTAGGAAACCGTTATCCTTTGAAGTGGGTGATAAAGTGTTTATTAAAGTGTCCCTGTGGAAAAACTATATAAGATTTGGTAAAACTGGTAAGTTTCCAAGATACATTGGGCCCTATGAAGTTATTTCTAAAATTGGTCCCTTAGCATATCGACTGAAACTACCTTTAGAGTTGAGTTTTATCCATGATGTTTTTCACGTTTCACATTTGAAAAAGTGTCTTTCTGACAAGACAATAATGGTACCACTGGAAGATGTACACATAAACGCCAAGTTAAACTTTGTGGAGGAACCCGTGGAAATTGTAGACAGAAAAACTAAACACTTACGACACGACAAAATTTCATTGGTGAAAGTTAGGTGGAACTCACAACGAGGACCTGAGTATACTTGGAAACGTAATGATGAATTCAAATATAAGTACCCACGCCTTTTCCCTAAAAAGAGCACAGTTGGTACATCGAATTTCGGGGACGAACTGGGGAGAATGTGACATTCGTGACAAAATTAGGTATACCTTAGTAATTACGTAACGAGTAAACGACTAACTGAACGATACCGATTATGACTCGGATCTATCCCGAGGGGTGTCATATGTAAGTGATATATGCATATTAGTAACTAACGTAGTGATATTAAAGCCCTAGTATGTGGAAAAGTACATAAATGAAAAGATTCCCGTTTCATGATATGCTATGATTTAAAACGCGATTGATAGTACCAAAATAAGTTTTGCTTCATCTGTCAGACCTATAAAGATGAATGAAACACTTATTTAAAATGTTTTAAGCAACTTACAAAATATTTTGGATATTTACATTTAAATGGTATATTTTCTTTAATTTGCAAAGTTTAGACGAAACACACTTGTTTTTGTGTTGTTTACCACACCCGAACCATATTTTTAGCCAAAAACCGAACCCGCGTTTGAGATGGACTCGAAATTAATAATTTATGCATGCAAAACGAGAAAAGTAAGAAAAAGAGGAGCCTAGGTCCCCACCCCTTGTTTTCTTCCCTTTTAAGCCATTTCCCCTACTAACTCACTTATATTTATCAACAAATATCTTGGCTCCATCCTCTCTCTACAAATTTTCAGCTAAAACTTGAGGTAAGCGCTTGTTTTTATGTGTTTTAAACATGTTTTTAATCAAAAGATTTTGGTTTTATTAAGAAAATTAGTGTTTAACCATTAAAAACCTTTTAAAATGGAACAAAAAACAGTTTTTGATTCTAAATATCATGTATGTTCACTTATGTTTGTTCAATTATGTTCGTGAACAGTTCGTTTAAATTTTAAGCAAATGAACACTAACATATCATTTATTAAATAAATGAACATGAACACAAAATATGTGTTAAAGTAACTGTTCGTGTTCGTTCAGTTCATTTTCAGGCCTAATGCCACGACTATAACTTTCTCAAGTTTCAAAAAAAAAAATAAAAAATAACCGTCATTTGGATCACTGACCTATCCATCGTCGTTTTGATCCTATCTGATTATCGCCATTTCACGCTTCATTTGTTTTTTATATCTTTAATTTGGTTATATTTATATATGATTTACCATTGCATTTAGATATGTAACCGTAACGAACCTAAAGTATAACCTTTGTTACAACACTTCAGAGTTAGCATACGTCTATCATAAACCTCTATGAAAATACGCAGCTATATGCTGGTAAAACGTTGGCTAACTCTAAAGTATTTAGTAATTCGATAAAACATAGTGTTACAACTCAATTGACTGCACTGTCGTAATCCCCAAAGCATATTCACTAAACTACACACGCAATACTACCCTAGGAGTATGGTTACCCAACAGTTTAGATGCTAATCCGAGTTTAGGTTTACTTGATCATATATGCATGGATCCAGATAAATGTGTGTTTAGTCAGAGTATTTTATTAGCTATCTTGTGTTATAACATTTTAGGGATTTTATTATCCCATTTAAACGTTTTTTTTACTCTTTTAGAAAAGTAATACGCTTGTCTTGTAAGAATAAAATGATTTGATAAAACTTTTAAAAGTTAAACGTATTCACCTTTCTGATGTTTGTAGAACTTATCTGATAACCTATGTGTTCTAAAATGCTTACACTATAATAATAGGTTCACCAAATACCCACGTCGTAGTTGAATCTAGCTGTAGGCTCTTTAAGGTCTGGTTTTATACTTTCAAACCTTTAGTTAGACATTCATTTGTTTAAATTTTAAAACTATTCTAAAATCCTTATTTCTCTTCAAAGGGGGCATTTCTTCATGTTGAAGAAACATTAGTTTGTCAAAACCTTTGTAGATATAAAATTGTTGGTTTAGGTTTGACTATACCTAGACTAGGGTGTAGCTAGCTTAGTTGAATTTACTAAAGCATTTCTAATACCTTCATAAACAGGGTAACAATATAATCGAAGACAAGTTGTTTGAACTTGATAAGGTTCACACCGATGATAACTATTCAGATATGCTGACCGATGTGGTGAAAGCAGTTAATATATAATGCACATTTAAAACACGCAATTCACACAAAGCTTTAAATTATTGACTAAGAACTTTCAAGCCCCAATAATGATAACCTCAGAGTCACTATCCCCTTGGCAACGCGTAAACTCTCAGCCCTGTCTAGTATGAACAACTTTGGTCTCTTTTGCTATTTTTTGGATGCTTTTTGCATCTTTTATTTGTACTTTGTTTGATAAACATAATTTTTTTTCTTTTTATTCTTCTTTTTTCAATAATACCCTAAATATATAACTAATTCTAAGCTCGTGAAAAGATGGACTTTTGGCGGGGCACCACCACTCAATTTATTTTCATAAAACGAGTGATGTGTGTAAACCGTTAACGATTATTGATTATTCTTGCATTAAATTACATGTTTGTGATTATTGTAGATTCCATGGTTGAATAGAGCGAAAAATGAATCTAAAAGAAGAAGAAATCAGCTCAAACGAGAATTAAATGGAGCCGGCATGCGCGTATGAAGATAAACGAGTCAGAAAACGAAGAAACGAGCACCCATAACCTGGCCGCACTACGTGACTTGGTCAGATCATTTAGGCCATGTGTGGCAGCATCCCACATGTCCGAAGGCGGCCAAGAATGTTCAGGAATCAGCTACCCCGTCTATTTTGTCTTCTAGTGGGCATTGTGGGCTTGTTTTAACCTATTTTATATTAGGAATGATGTGTTTAAACACACACACATATATATATATATATATATAAAGGGTTTTACATTTTAACTAATTTAACTTAACTAATGAAACAAACTATAGTGGGAAAAACGAATCACCTGGTAGGATGACTTAACAACTATAAGATGACACGGGTGCTAACACGTGGTTGAAACCAGGGTTTTAAAGATGGGCTAACATATGTGAGGTCAAGGCAACTTGGTCCTACGGTCAGTTTAACCTGAAAACCCTAACGACGTTTACTTAGCTTTTGATTCACGGTTTTTTATTTACGTACCCTAATGATTTATTACTTGGTTCATATCAAAATCACAATCCTCACTAAGGCTTGAACTAATTACAAAAATAGGAAGAAAAGGGTAATTCACTAATAACGACAAAATAACTTAACTTACAAACTATTCTAGTCGAAAGCTAGAAAACCACACGTGGTCTCGCAACAGGTAATTAAATCAACTAAAGTAGAGAGATAAGCTAACCCCTATGGTCTTGGTCCAACTCAAAAAGGATGATCCTACTGACCAAAGTTTTGGCAAGGGATAAACTGAAAATATATTGCTCGCTTGTCGGGGTGGTGAATTCTTTCTCATAGACAAAAATGGGGAGATTTGTTGGGTTTTTTTTGCCCATAAGAAAACCCAAAAGAGTTTAACCTACATGAGTTTTATTATATTATTATTATTTAGGAATAAAATAGAAAAAGGAAAAGAAATATGCATTTTGTTTTTACCAAAAATCGGCATATGGTTTGGGCCTCATGAAGTTTGGGTGGGACTTAGTCGAGAAACATTTACAATGGAAATAGTTTATATTCTTTTGTGAATTCGATCGGTTACTAGCTGACATAAGAAACGAGAATATAATTTTGGTGTATTATTCCTGTGACATTCGTCATTTTCTGTTTGATTCATATTTGTATTTGTACGGTAAACCCGACCCATTTTGTGTTCCGGATCCTTTGATATTAATAAAATAGTGTATTTCATGTTATAATCATGTCCCATACTTGCCATGTTGTTTTAATATCTTTAACGGTGTTTAATTCGCTTATTTTATGCTCGAAACCAACCCAAACCAAAGTGCAATGACCATTTTTTTCCAAAAACCAAACTTTTCCCCAACCTCTAAATCAGATTTGATTTAATTAATTATTTAATTTATTAATTTAATTTATTTTAAAAACAACCAACCACATCGAATGCAAAAGTGGTTGTAAGATGGTTTAATGTCCAACTATCCATGTAAACTTGTCCCCTCATTCTTGCCTATATATACCCACACTTCTCAACATTTCCAAATGCTCATTTCTTCCCTTTTCTCTAGTTTTTGGATTTGTGGAAGCAAATTAAAGTTTTCTTGCCTAAGTTGACTTTAAAAGTCAAACAGAACAATTGCTTGCTTGTCAATCCGATTTGAGTAATGTTTTGGGATGTTTACAGTATTTATTAGTCTTTTATATATGTTTCATCGTTTCCTTTCTTCAACCTTGGTTGATTAAGGTATTTTTTCCATCCTAAGGCATATCCATCTTTGCCAAAAACCAAACTTTTCCCCAACCTCTAAATCAGATTTGATTTAATTAATTATTCTATTTATTTAATTTATTTTAAAAACCAACCAACCACATTGAATGCAAAAGTGGTTGTAAGATGGTTTAATATCCAACCATTTATGCAAACTTGTCTTCTTATTCTTGCCTATACATACCAACACTTCTCAACATTTCTGAATGTTCATTTATTCCTTTTTTTCTAATTTTTGGATTTGTGGAATCAAATTAAAGTGCTCTTGCCTAAGTTGACTTTAAAAGTCAAACATACCAATTGATTGCTTTTCAATATGATTTGAGTAATGTTTTGGGATGTTTTCAGTTTTTACTAGTCTTTTATATATGTTTCATTGTGTCCCTTCTTGAACTTTGGTTGATTAAGGTGTTTACGCCATCCTAAGGCATGTCTTTGCTTATTAAAGGCTAGTTTGACCCGATTTGGTATTTTTACTCGTTTAATGTTTCTGATTTTTATTTGAATTTGTTTGTTGGTTATTTGACCATAAGGATTTGTGTAATAAGATGGTAAATATGTACTAACATCACACAATGAGTGGCATAATTGTTTTTCATCAAAAACCATTTCAAAACATCATGTATATATATTTTCCTTTCTCTATAACTTTTTTATGAAAATCTTCACGTTTTGATTTAAAATGCGAATAATCTATCATGATTCACAAAAGTTTTCGGTCTCGCCCGATGATTTAAATTTGTAATTTGGTTTAGGAAATTTCATTAATGATTCAACATTTTCAATTTCAATTTTGTGGTTTATAAATTATAATACTTTCAATTTCAAACTTTATGTTAGTCAAAACTTCTTTTAAAAACACAACCGCAAGTTCCGGAACATCCGCACTCGAACTACCACCACAATCAACCCGTCATTACTATTATTACCATCACTACAACTCCCTCCTTTCATTACCATATTTCTACACGTAATCGATTTTGTCCCAACCACGAAGATAGACGAAATCTAACTAACCTAAGTTATGCCCTCACCAACTCAAACTCCATGCAAATCCAAGATGTACAAAAACAACCCAACAAAGAGCCCCAATCCCGATACTTTTACCCTATGTAACATCTACCAATTCCATTATCCTATTACTATGAAACGCCGACAAACACATTAACTCATTCCTTGAACACACACCAACCAAAATTTACCAACCTATGACTCAGTCCTATGACCCATACTATGTCGAATCACAAACCAGGCTGTCATACCATTACCACCCAACCTTCAATCTTAATACCCTCAAATAGTTATCCAAACCATCGTCGCAAAATGCATATACAAACTGAATCCAAGCCCAAACTAGTTAATCTTAACCCATCCAATCCATCAAGCTCAAACCAGTGGCGGACCTAGAAAAGTTTCTCATGAGGGGCGGAAAATTTTGGTTTTTGGATGTCTATTAAGAAGGATTTGTCGTCAAGTCGGGTATATAAAAAGTATTTTTTCTTGTTAAGTTAAGCCATTGTAATTGTATTTTAATAATTCAAGTTTATTGTTACTTTCCCTTTGTTTTGAGTTTTATACCAAACTTATCATCTAGTGAAAATAAATTTTAGTTAAATAAAATCTAACAAATGAAACAAAAGTCGTATAAATCAAAAAAACGAAGATATAATATAACCATAAACGTAAAATAAAATGTGACATCACTGTCAATAAAAAACTGTGAAACCTAAAAATAGTCTTATTACATAATAATAATAATAATAACAACAAAACAAATTGATCTAAAACTAATAGAGAATTTAAAATTCATTAACTTTTTAAGAAATAAAAAATTATAAAAGGGATAGATGTACTATGCTTTAGTTGTCACTTGTCACATACCCACTCTCTTTTTTTATACTTTATTATATATAAACAATTTGCTTTTCTTTTTATTTATTTATTGTTTGTCTTCTTCATTTAACATTACCAGATTTACCACTAGGTAATATACATGCAAGCTGGAAAAACAATCTTTCGTTACTCTCTTCTTTCTTCTATGGTTCTGCTTGTGTTCATTGGGGGCGATGTCACATTTTCATGGGGGTGATCGAGATTAGACCATATATATACTATTGAAGAAAAAAAAATTCAAGGGGGGCGGCTGCGCACCTTCCCAACCACCTAGGTCCGCCCCTGGCTCAAACAAACCCCATAATTATCAAACCCAAGTAAACCCAACTACACAAAATACTCAAGAACCCACTCATTCCTCAAAAGGTTCCCAAATCACCCACCATTAAAAAACCTGCAATTTCAAATATGCAAATCTTCCAAAACATTATGTTTCACATTAAATTTTGTATTAATATCATCGATATGATATCGATAACAAATCCTATATATCTAATTGAGTAAAATGAATTTTAAGGTTTAATTAGTCCTATTTGTATTTTGTTCGTCATGGAATTTGTCCAATTAAACCCTCAAATATGTATTATACATTACAGTATGCATGTAGGTGAGTAGGATGAGGCAGCTCGCTTGATAAGGACACGTGGCATGGAATTGAAGACACTGGCATCTCAAGGAAATGTTATGATGTTTTAAAGACTATGTTTGATATTTAAATGAATATGAATGTTTGATAAGACAAGATTTGGAAGTCATGTAATATATTTTGTTTGAAGTTTTTATATTCTGCGAAAGTTTTTATTAACTCTGATATTTAGAACTGTGTTTATGAGTAAATCCAACGTCCAAATTAGGGCACCGGGATTGGGGCCTTACAAAAACCGTTACTATAATCATGATTTTATGAAATGTTTCACAATAGAAGCCATATGTGCATTTTATCACATTTCTTCGATGTTTTGTTAAGTTAGACAATTGTTATTTCGTGTTTGATATATGGTTATGCTACCCCATATAAACCACCTCATTCTTAAGGTATTTAATCGTATTTCACTCAATCATATCCTCAAATGCTGATAACCTCAAGTTTTCACTTATCGGATTACTTATTTTCACTTATCGGAGTTCTCATTATCAAGATTTCACTTATCTATTTTATTGTAATTTAGTGTCTCGATTTACAAAAATTGATTTTTTTATTTTATCTTGATGAATTTTGACTTCAAGTCCCATTTCATATTGTTAACCCTATAACTTTATCTATTCGACCATCTATATTTAGCCAAATTTTTATTTTAATCCCGAGTCGTATCATTTGACTCATTATTTTTTTCTTATATATACTGTTTCAATTATTTACCTCATTTTCCTACTTATTTAAAAGCCGACCTCAAAATTTTTCAACCACCTATTATTTATTGTCAATTCTGGTAAAAGTCGACAATTTTGTTAACATGTCTAAAATTTAATCTTTCAAAATAAATATTTCTTTTAAACCATACATTGGAACGAACCATGTGGACCATACGACGATCTAAATAATTATGAGTGCACACTTAATTATCAAAATCCTCGTATGGAAGCCATAATAAGTGCAGTTGTGTGCCATAACTCGGACCTGAGGATGATTTTAGAAAAACGATACAAATGCGAGATGATAAGGGCATGGTGGATACGCTGCTAGTACGTCCTTTATATAAGTGTCCTTGTTATGTTTTCATTTATGGCATTTTTTGAGTCATTCGAGGATTTGATGTTATTCTTTTTCTTAAAAATTTCTTACTATTGCCTTACTAAAATGACATCCGGTAGTGATTGTCCCTTTTTCTTAAGTTTTTTTTTTAATTTCGGGATGAAATTTCCTAAAGTAGGAGAAATTGTGACATTCGTCATTTTCTGTTTAATTCATATTTGTACGTGTACGGTAAACCCGACCCGTTTTGTGTTCTTGATCATTTGATATTAATACAATAGTGTATTTTATGTTATAATCATGTCCCATACTCGTCGTGTTGTTTTAATATCTTTAACGGTGCTTAATTCGCTTATTATATGCTCGAAACCAACCCAAACCAAAGTACAAGGACCATTTTATGCCAAAAACCAAACTTTTCCTCAACCTCTTTATTAGATTTTATTTAATTAATTATTAATTTAGTTTAAAAACCAACCAACCACATTGAATGCAAAAGTGGTTGTAAGATGATTTAATGTCCAACCATCCATGCAAACTTGTCACATCATTCTTACCTATAAATACCAACACTTCTCAACATTTTTACGTGCTCATCTCTTCATATTTCTCTAATTTTTGGATTTGTGGAAGCAAATTAAAGTGTTCTTGCATAAGTTGACTTTAATAGTCAAACAAAACAATTGCTTCCTTTTCAATCCAATTTGAGTAATGTTTTGAATTGTTTTCAGTTTTTATTAGTCTTATATATATTATGGATGAGATCGAGACCGAACCGGTACCGAAAATCCCGGTATCGAAAATCGCGAAATCTTGGTACCGGTACCGAAATATTCGGTTCGGTACCGGTACAGGACCGATATTGAAGGTAAAAATTCGGTTCGGTACCGGTCCTGTACCGTACCGGTACCTAATCTCAAAACTTTGGTACCGATTCGCTACCCGGTAGCCTTACCAACCGGTACCGGTACCGATTTTTCTCATCCCTAATATATATGTTTCATTGTTTCCCTTCTTCAACCTTGGTTGATTAAGGTGTTTATGCCATCCTAAGGCATGTTTTTGCTTATTAAAGGCTAGTTTGACCCAATTTGGGATTTTTACTTGTTTAAAGTTTCTGTTTTTTGTTTGAATTTTTTTGTTGGTTATTTGACCATGAGGATTTGTTTAATAAGATGGTAAATATGTACTAACATCACACAATGAGTGACATAATTATTTTCATAAAAAACCATTTCGAAATATAAAAAACATAGGTTCTAATGGTGTTTCAATTCTGGACAGAATTTGGTCATAAAAGATTGGACGATAACTTAGTCAAAAAAAACTGAAATGGTGCAAGACCAAAAACTATGATGAACTTCATTGATTTTTGGTTTAAATGGTTATTTAACTTCATTTTAATTCATTCGTATGGCTTCATAATTATTGTTTTAGTTCTAGTACGCACATCTATACCAATTGAGAAAACCGGCTGCTTCAGCCTATCTCGAGTCATAATTTGGGAAAGTTTCTAAATGAAAGATGTTCATAACATCCTAATGAAGTAGACTGAAGATGTTTATAATTTTTAGAAATTTATTTATATTTTTAAGTATTATTCAAATCAAGGACAAATCCTGTCCAAAATTGATCAAAATTAAAGTCACACATTAGATGTGATATATTTTTGCTTGATCCTTCTTGGATTATGTTTGGAATTATTTTTCATGTTAAAGGGAGATTGGTACTGACTTGGTCCCAAACCAAGCACCAGATTAAATAAACCAAGCAACCCGCCTTAATCCGAATCACTCGTTTAAAAACAGAAGTTGTGTTTCAAGCGACCGATTCTTGTATTTTCTTTCAAGTTTCTATTTTATTTTAGTTTTTTTAGTTCTCATGTTTTGGATAAGTGGCAACCAAACTCGGTCTCATCTCGAGTCATGGACCGAACCAAACCAAACTTTCGCTTAAACTCAAGATTTTACAAATAAAACCCCAATTTGAATTCAAGTTTAGTTTATTTTACTTTTATTTAATATTTAGTTCTGGACACATCCCCAATCCTAAACTCACTTATTTCTTGGACTCACTTGTTAAAAACCGAATCTTTCGGTTCGCCCGCTTAAGGACCGGCTCGTCTATTTAATCACTCGCTTAATTTCCAAGTGAGTAATCACACTCCCCCTTTTTACGCTTTTATACTTTTGGGTGTGGCATGCGTACCATATCCAACTTACATTTTTTTAAGACCTCAATACTAAATCCACAGTTCGACAATATGTGTTTATATGAATATTTGCTCGATCACTTGTTTATGCCTCAAATTGATTATGTGCATGAGTGTGTATTTTGATGTTGTTGTGAGGCTCATTAAGTATGATCATACGCTCTCCTAACTATTTTAGCTTTGTGCTATTAGAATAGGGCCTCATTATTTCTCCGGGTATTTTGGTTGTTACCAAATACAAATAAGCCACAGTTATTTACTTTACATTTAAAATGATTGTTGCAATGTTCTACTTACACATACGAATTGTGATTTTGCCTCATTTATATATATATATATATATATATATATATATTTATATATATATATATACACAACAAAAACTAGTGTATTTCTCACCAACATTTATGTTGATCAAATCTATTTTTATGCATGCTACAGGTTTGCTTATGAAGATTTAAGACTCATCACTTAGATTATACCTTTAGGATATTTTAATGAATTAAGTATTGTTGTAATTGTATGTATTTAATCATTGAACAAGTTGAGTAAATATTGTTACTTTAATAGTGTCATTGTGCTCTTGAGCAATCCGTCGTGCCCTGACATGTTCCGCCGCCTTTGGTCGGTGTGAAAATTCTTTTGTTGCCGCAATAGAGCGACGATGAGACGAATATTTTAGCTTTTTCTTTTTAGTGTCTTTTGTGAAGACAAGAGAGGTGAAGCAATAATATTTACATTGGTGATCCCTCTTACTCAACTTTTGTATTTGATTCCATGTACTTGATGTTAGCTTGTTCTAAGTATATGATGATTTGTGTATACTTCTACTATACCTAGATAAGACATTGTACTAATCTATTATTGGTGATACCATATATGAAGTGACTCTAGTAGTCTGGTGGTTTTTACTCTTGGTTTTGAGTGGTTTTCCATGCTAAAATTCTTTTGTTCCTTTTACATTTAAATACCCAATTTTTTTTTATTGGTATTTGAGAAATTGAAGTCAATCCTAATCGTTCTACTTTACCAAACTGCTTATCTACTTAAATTGACATTCTCGTGGTAGCATGATATTAAGCATAGGATGGACTTGAAGATACGCATGCTACTTTCTTTTATGTCATAGAATATGTTCACTTAGAAATGAGGGACTATTCTATCATATATTATTAGAACAAGTTTATCACCTGTTTATTCAATAATCATCAAGGAAAATTGGATTGGATTCTTGATCTTAGATGGTAACCTTCATATAATTGAATTACTAATTTTGAATTTCTCTTCTTCTCACTATATATTATATATAAGTATAAGTATTTATATTTTATGAAATAGTTTGAAAATCAACCCAAAATGATCAAAACTCTCCGATTACATTAAAACGAAGATTCATTGTAGGAAACATTTGTTTTCACGGATCGATACTTGGTTCTTACCAATACTATTATACATATACGATAGGTACACTTGCCTAATTTGTGTGTGTTTAGGTTTAGTAGAAATCACTTTTATAAATTTAAAACACGATCTTATGCAAAAGCTAAAACCCCATCCATTATATTGTTTTACTAGCACGCGGAACACACATCAGTCTCTTTGACCCAAATTAGTCAAAAGTCAAAATTATCAAGAGCAGACAAAAGTCAAACATGCAATTTCAAATATGCAAATCTTCCAAAACATTATGTTTCACATTAAATTTTGTATTAATATCATCGATATGATATCGATAACAAATCCTATATATCTAATTGAGTAAAATGAATTTTAAGGTTTAATTAGTCCTATTTGTATTTTGTTCGTCATGGAATTTGTCCAATTTCAAATTGCATGTTTGACTTTTGTCTGCTCTTGATAATTTTGACTTTTGACTAATTTGGGTCAAAGAGACTGATGTGTGTTCCGCGTGCTAGTAAACACTCAAACAAATCTAAATATGATGTTGAAATTTCTAGAAACGATTTTCAAGCGTTTCTCTCTGTTTTCTCGTCTATCAAGGTAACAATGAATGAGCGAATAAGAGTCCATTCGTTCACCAAGTGCTCATATTGTCACACCCCAAAAATCTTAACTTAAAACAGCGGAAGACTTAACTTAAGTCGTTCTTGTTATGACAAATGCCGATAGCCAATAACAATAAAATAAGAAATAAAAGATTAACTTTTATTTATTATAAAAGATTTATTACAATATCAGAGTCTTTACACACGTGATATCGCACGGTTTTATTAAATTATTCAAACACAACCCGCCCTCCTTTCCATGCCTCCTCGAAACCTTCACTAACCTGAAAGGCATATTAAAATAAACGTCAACACGTATGTTGGTGAGTTTTCTTTATTGAAGGTAATATATATAATACGATGAAAAATAATTCATTCGAAAATTCCATATAATTCATCACGAAATATCGTAATAAATGACAATATATCAAGTAACATAGTAACGAATTCATATATATATATATATATATATATATATATATATATATATATTTCCATACCATGATTCAACAACTATTATTTTATTCATAATCTACTACCATAAGCAATGGTGGTGGCCTTTCCTACCGTTCTTTTAACATGGTAATAATTTTTTCCAACAATCGAACTTACCACAAAAACGAAGCATTTTACCTTTTAAACAAATTGTAGTGTTGTAAACTAGCATGGAATACAACAAGTGTATGACTATCAAAATTGATAACTCGATAAATACCATACTCAAAATATTCCCATTTTTAACCCAACGCGATTGGAAATGGGGGCGTCACCCCGATAGATCTACCAATATTTTTGTGCCCTTATTAAGGTTAACAGTTATTTAACCAATTGTTGACTCATCCCACTTTTTATACGGTTTGTAAAATAAAATGCTTTATAAAAACTTCAATAAAAATCGATAAAGAATATGCTTTTCCCCCAAAACACAATAAAAATATTTAGAAAACGAGGGGTCGATAGAGAAACTCACGGTTTGAAACTTTTCGTTCCAAAATCTCGTGTCCTATATTAGTACACGTTTTGTTAACAAAAATTAGTTTTAGTTTATAAAAATCCTTTCAGTTTATTAATCCTAAACTAGTGTCCACACAAGCACATAAGCAAATAACTTCCAATTAAGTTAACAAATACACATAGTTCGGTTTTCCGTTAACTATTATTTATATAACTAAATCAATTAATAACCAATTAAAATATATATATATAATAAAATATTTTAAGTTTCAGTTGCTGGAAAGTTTTATGAAAATATTAATCTATTATCTTTCTTTATTCTTGTCGGTTTTATATTTAAAAACGAATCGTTTGGTCTTTCGTATAAAATGTAACTTTTAAATCATGAAAAATACTTGTTAAATATGTACTAGTCAAGTTTTATAAATTACCTTGTAAAAAAATGTTGTTTTCATGTTCATTAATATTGTCTTAAAATAGCAATTTTTTAACGTTTTCGTGTCGGTTTTCGCGACACGAACCATTTATGTAACGATTCCGACGAAACCAGGGATACCCTAACCGGTAGACGATAGTTACGTCATATTTAATGTCGGGTACATGAGTTACCATGGTAATTATACGAGAATACATGGTTCATTGTATTGATTGTACGTGAATATATAATTTACCGCATTGAATATGCGATTAATCGATCGATAATTATTGAAACCCGAACGAATCGAGGGTTCAATTATAGACGATATCTATAATATTTAGTGATGTTACGAAGCATTAATGCTTCGGGATAAGTAAAGTACGGCACAAAAAAAAATTTCGATTTAATGGTACGTCGGTACATTAAACGAAACCTTTAATACCAAACCGAGCAAGAGATGATCGATCAAGCCGAAAAAGATGCGCGATAATTAATGATATGATGTTTTATGTTAATAAATGTCATGGTTTAAGTTTTTGAAGTTTTTAAATCGGTTTTATATAAATTTCATTTTTAAGCCGAAAAACGACCGTTTTAGCCTCGTTTTAAGCCAAATTAAACATTTAACCGAAAAACGAACTGAACCAGATTATCCAAAACATTATCCGGATTGCGGATATCCAAACATGTGGCCTAAAATGGAGAGGTGGGTCCCACCCCACCCCCCACATAGTCCGATCGGACCACCACCCCTCAAACCACACTTCATTTCTTTTTTTTCTACACAAACACTCCCAAGTTCATCAATCCTCTCCAAAGTATGATTCAAAAACCGAGAGTTCTAGCAAGAAAAACGAGGTAATGATCGAGTTATGCACGTGTTCATCTTCGTTTCTTGAGTTTGTTTGCAAGAAAATGAGGTTTCAATGATGAAAACCGATTCTTGCATGATCAAGTGATGTATACGGGTTATACAAGGGATCTTGGTCCAAGAAAGGGGTTAAACGAATCAAAAACGAATTTTTACGGTTAAATCTTTGTTTTTGGAATCATAACCGAAACCATGAAAGAAATGGCTTGATCGTGAGTGTAACTTGCTTGGTATTGTGTTATGTTGTTTGTAGGCTCTGTGTTTAGTGGTAGATAAGGCGGAAATACGAGTTTGTAGCTTGTAGTGGCGGAAAACGAAAGGTATATTCGGTTTATGTTCGGTGTATGTGTTTTGGGACAGATTGTTGATGGTTTAGAGTTAGGTCATGAAATTTTACAGGGATGTTCTACACATGAAAATAAGAGTTCTGTGAATTTTTGGTAATTTTTGGACAAAGGATGAATATTTGGTGAATTTAATGCTCGGTTTTGGCCAAAAATGGTGAAAATAGTTAAATATCATGAAAAATTCTGGAAAATTTCAGATAAGCTTTTTATATCATGTATAAGTCACACACAAAATTTGAGGTCAGTTGAAGAAGTCTAAGTAGGCTTTTCGGTTAAACGAGTTCTAGGGTTTTCTAGCTCGGTTTTAGTGAAAATGGCATGTAATAGAAGATTTTGGTTCTGGAAAAATTACAGGGGACTATGTGGATGGCAGGGGACATCCAGGAAAAATTTGGGATTTTTCTAAAGTCGTTTGGTATTTACGACATATTTAGTGTTTAAATGGTGTTTAAAAATAGATAAATAAATTTTAAATATAAAATTTATTTCTGGAAATATTTTTATAAAATTCCCCACTGTCAAAAAGTGATTTGTGCAAAATTTCAAGATCCGAGACTAAACGGATAATTATTTGTGCTAATTATCAAACTTTTAAAGTTAAAACGCGTAAACCGGTAAAGTTCGTCTAAACGAACTGACTGATGTATAAAAACCCTAAAAATGAAATATTTTCATATAATTGAGTTAAACAAGTAAAAATGAATCATCCGAATATAATTCGGATGATTTGGGTATTTTTAACCGATTTAACAGTTTTCCGGTACGCCAAATACGGAAACGGGTCTCGCGGCCAATCGGGGCGTCTAAACCGAGCTCAAATTTCACATCTTTAATTAAATTATCAGTCAACCACTACTTTCGGGTCGTGTGTGACCAAACTCATTTTTGAAACGTAAAAACGGATAACCGTGCTAGGCACGCAAAACGAGAAAAACGACTAATAGTAGTTGTGACCATGGAACTCTAAACGACATCACAATCTGAGTCCGGAGAAGTGTTTCTGGGTTAACCTTGCCCCCAGAACAGGTACAGTGCTGGGTTAACAGTGTCCCCAGATGTACCGGTTAACTTTGTTAAAGTTATATTAATAATGAGTGTATAGTAACGATCGTAGGGATCATATTACAGATTGGACGTGTTAACTGATAATGATTGTTGTTACCTGCTTGCATGTGCTAAGGTGAGTTTCACGAGCCCCTTTTTCTGAATTGTTTTCAAATATTTTCCCGGGGCGGAAGCATGTTACTATTGAAATGTTTAAATACATACTGAACGCATGGATTTGCGTGTATTTATAAATATTTGATTGTACGGGAATCGTACGGAATGGGTACAGTACTGGGTTAACTGTGTCCCCAGATGTCTTTGGAAGTGTTACTGGGTTAACTGTGTCCCCAGATGTCTTTGGAAGTGTTTCTGGGTTAACGTTGCCCCCAGAATGAGTACGGTACTGGGTTAACAGTGTCCCCAGATAATATTATATTATGATATGGATTTATCATGGTTTACTCAAATTGTGAAACTCACCAACTATTCGTAGTTGACCCGTTTTCTCACATGTTTTTCAGGTACAACTAAGATGAAGTGATTGCTTACGTGCTAAGTGCTTGATGTGTGTAAGATTTGCGTGCGGAATGTTAGGATACATTATAATAAATAGAATTACGTATCGTATTGTATGATGTGTGTATCACCTAGACGGTAATGAAATACAAGATAATGTAATTTGAAGTATATTAATGTATTCACTTTTCTTTATAAACAATGTGGTTGATATCAGAGGTGTCTGTTGCATCCCGTTTACGTTTCCGCTGCGGTTACGGGGTGTTACAGAAGTTGGTATCAGAGCCATTGGTTATAAAAGAATTAGGATGTCTTTAAAAGATACCTAAAATATAACCAGTAGCTCAAGTATTATAGGATCTGAATATCAACTAATAATTTATAGTGACGAGATCTGGATGAACTTGGATGGACAAGTGAGTTATTATGGTCCGGAACATAATAACAGACTTGTCCGCACGAGGGAATTCTGGGGAAGTCACGAGGTACGTTAATAGGTAAAAATGGCAACATATGTGTAAAGTATATAATATTATTTATACGTACTAATGTGTATATATATATATATGTACATATCTTGTGGGTACATGTATTGAGAAATAGGACCCGGATAAGGAACCGGGGGATGAAATAATAAAAAGTACTGAGGATGCTGAAATTTCTAGAGCATCGGTTGATGATAAGCCTGACTTATCGGGCCATAGTTACGATATTACCAAGTTAGATCTCCCGTTTGACATTAACCAGGAATATCTAGTAACCGTCACTCCTAACCAAAATTGATAAATCCCTTACCCTACCAACACCGGTACCGTATAACCTAATAACCCTCTATGTTCACCCGAACCGTCGACCCTCACGTACGGACGGACCTATACCTGAACCCATTCTTATTCCATTAAGGAAAATAAATAAATAAATAATAATAATAATAAATTTGATAATAAATGAGCAGATAAAAATAATATATAGAAATATATATATGTATTTCTCACTCTCGAACATATGAGTCATACCACCTCCAGGTCGAGAATTACCGATTTTAGCAAACCTAGAACGCCTGAGGACATTGACTGAGCAAGTGATAGAGTTTCCCATAATAGTAATTAATAATATTTGAAGGCAAACCATGTTGCGCGATTACCTTGAACCTTGCAACTCCCTATGTTAACCTTACATCCGTTAGATGCCTATACCCATGTATACTCGAATAGAATGATTACCCATACACAAAGAGGTGTTGGAATCATTATAGCATAGTTGGTTATTCGTTCGTAGGTGGTATACTGTGTATGCCGGATATACGAATAAACACGGATAATATAACTCCGTGGTGCGTAATCGTTTGGCGCGCACGGTGAGCATGTATCGGTTATGCTGACATGCAGAAGGATATTGAAATCAAGTATATTAAACATTAATCTTTGTTGAGAAAGATCTATATGTCAGTTGGTGACAAGGGTTATGAAACATACTTAAACGTTAACCGACGTCAGGTTAAGTCCTTATGATATTATATTTGTGGGACATATATACTAGATACTGGTATGTGTAATATGTATGATAATATTTGGTGTGTATGTGTACCTGCTGTTATGATTGAGCTGGTAACGAGTTATACGGTGAGATTAGTATTGATTACTGCGTACGGGATGAGTACGGCAGAATGACATAAAAAGAGTAACTCCAATGATGGAGATTGATATGATTCAGTTGATTGCTCAAAGATAGAAGATGATGATACCGAATGTCGTATCACAGATCACTGCTAGTGTTGATGCGAATGTGATCGCAGAATTATAGATCGAGCAATCACATGAATATGAATATTTCAATTCTTAGTGGTATTACTAAGAGTGATAATGTCCCACCGGATACTATTATGACTACAAGTATTAGTTATAAACTAAACATGAATAGTAGTCGTAATGAATTAGATCCGGTATGAAGGATATGTTTGTTGGTTGTGTTAAGGAAATTATTAATAGTTTACTGATGGTAAAGAGAGGAATAGATTAGCGAGGGGATAGAAAAGATCGAAATGGTTAAGGATATTGGTAAGAGGATAGAACATTGTGTAGTGAATTATGCTACAGATATGTTGGTAGATTATGTTGTATCGTGATGGAACACGATGGTACAAAATTATAGTTAGAAAATTATTGCTCAGATGATATGGTCAGGATTTAGAAATTCTTGTGCTAGAGCACCTTATTTCGAGTATTAAACTCAGAGATTGGAAACTGAGCTATGAAAGATAGAAATGTTGTGTGCTGATCACTTAGAACACGCTAACCGTTTGAAGGAATTGTCATGTCTGGTAACACGGCTAATTACTCCTGAAACTAAGCGAAGTGAGCACTATATTGGGGACTAACTCCATCGATAAGGAGTATAGTCAATCCTGTAAGATATACAACCTTTGGAAGGGTTGTGTCACAAGCCAGCATTGATATATTTGACTCTATGGGAAGCGGACTGGAAGGACGTTAGGTGAGACGTCGAGTGTTAAAGAAGAGAAATGATAACGGTATAGTGCAAGATAGGCTTTTGAATAAGTAGGTATGTCCTACAACCCAGAATTATACTAAGACTAGTTCTGGTGTGAAAACATGAACCGCATAAAGGGTCCTTCCCTAAATGTGGAAAATATGGTTATCGGCAGGAAGAAGAATGTCGAGTGATAGTAGACCACAGGTGTGGTAAAGATGGACGTAATGCCCCAATTGTGGAACCAATTGAAGCCACGTGAACCGGCAACCCCACCCCATTCTTGTACAACCACTCCGAACCCAACAACTTCAATAACAATCCATCCAAAGAAATCAGATTATGCCAAACAGTTGTACTTGATATGAATGCGGCAGTACAGAACGTTTCAAGAGAAATTGCCCAAGTTGAACCAAGGTGTCGTTGGAAGACGAACCTCATGACAAGCATCAACCTCTGATCAAGCAAGGAGCCGTACTTATCGGAGTAATTCGAATGAAGCACGTCATGATCCAAAGGTGGTATTAAGTATGTTGTAGTTTCAAATCAATAGGCGCCAGTGATATTTTTACGATCGTCGATAGTAGTTAATTCCTGTTAATCTCCTACCCTTTGGAAAGATACCGATTAGTGAAACTATAGAACCCTATACTGTAGAATCGCTAACGGTAAATCCCTAATGGTTAACTAAATTGTTCGGAATTGTCCTATTATTCTGAACGATTAACCTTTTCTTATTGACCTACGACTAGTAAAGTAAAGAAGTTTTGACGTAATAGTTAGCATGGATTGGCTAACTCAACATGAAGCTGAAATCAAATATGAAAAGAAGATGATTAGAAGCCCTCCTTCGGACGATGAAGTGATTAGATACAGAGAAAAGTGTACGATATTATGTTACCACTCTAATCTCATCTTGAGATGTTATAATATTTATGACAAGAAGACGTGGTGTATTTAACAAACGCGATTGCCAAAGTATTTAAAAGAAAACATATAGAAGATGTTTCGGTGATACGTAAATATCCAGAAGTTTTCCCAGAAGAACTTCCTGGATTACCGCCAACCCGACAGGTTGAATTCAGAATCGATTTAATACCTCAAGCTGGCCCTGTTGCTAAAGCATCTTACCGACTTGCGCCAACAGAAATGAAAGAATTATTGGATAAAGGTTTTATACGACCTAGTTAGTCACCATGGGGTGCACCAGTGTTATTTGGGAAATGAATGACGAAAGTGTTAGGATATGTATTGATTAGAGAGAATTGCATAAAGTGAGGATCAAGAATAGGTATTCACTTCTTCGAAGTGAACGATCTGTTTAACCAACTGCAAAGGGCGATTTACTTTTAGAAAATTGGTCTTAGATATAGTTATCACCAAATGAAAAGTCCAAGAGGAGGACGTTGCAACAACAGCGTTTCGGACTCGTTACGGCCATTATGAATTCTTATTTATAACGTTCGGGCTAGCAATTGCGCCGGCAGTGTTCATGGAACTCATGAACCGAGTCTGAAAACTTTATTTTGACAAATTTGTCATAGCATTCATTGATAATATTTTGATATATTTGCAACGTAAGTGTTGGTACATGTGTGTCAGTAGTTCATAGTCTAGCATTTGTAATCGAGTCTGTAATGCAATTATGTTTTGATTATGTTTATACTTGTAACACGCGAAGTTGTCGACAAGTTCGCTCTGGCGAACTTGTTGAATCAGCGAAGTTATTGACAACTTCGCCTGTGGCGAAGTTGTCGTGTTTATATACTGTTTCAGCCGAAACAGTTTGGGTAGTTCGTTTTAGGGTTTACGTTTCAGTTGTTCACTTCGAGTGTTACGTGTCATTGTCTGTAATAGTGACCTCGGGTCACGTGTTCGTTATCAATATAACGTGTTTGGTTTATTGATTGTGTGTTCGATCTCTACATACTCTACACTCGTATCTACCTACGCAGGGATTCCGCACCTGCGTTGTTAGCGACATCCCGTGTACGATCCGTCCAGAAACCTTCAATTGGTATCAAAGCCATCGGCTCGATTGTGAGGTTCGGGATTTCACGCGGGTGTAGAAAACGTCTCGTTTGACCTATTCGCGGGACGTGTTTTTGTTGGGATTGTGTTTTGCTCGTGCTTGACAGTCATTTTCAAGCCATTGCATTGATCGGAAACTGCTGGATTGACGAAAACAGATCTGAACAGTTTCCTTGTTCATCGGGCGAAGTTACCGTTCTTCGGGCGAAGTTACCATTCTTCAGGCGAAGTTGCCGTCACTGGAATTAGGGTTTCGGCGAAGATATAAGGATTAGCGAAGTTAACCACAACTTCGCTTACCTCATAAGTGCGCCTTAGCGAAGTTATCCGCAACTTCGCTTTCCACCCAAGTTCGCTTACCTCCTAAGTTCGCTCATTCTAAGCGAAGTTATTTTTAACTTCGCCAAGTCAAGCGAATTTAAGACCCAGCGAAGTTCTCTTTTCAGCGAAGTTAACTTTCAAGCGAAGTTACTCTTAACTTCGCCTACTGAGCTGTTTTAATATTTTTTTTTATTTATTTTCAGGTTTTTCAGGTTTTCGCAAGGATGTCGTCAATTAACATCTCCGATTTGGTCAAGATGGAAGTAGAAGCGGGGTCAGCCACTAAGGCCCCGAGGTTGATGAAAGGAACTGAATTCGTGGCATGGAAGGACAGATTCATCCAATACATTAAATACCAGGATGCCAAAATGTGGGTGTGCATCCAGGATGGTTATATCCCTCCAACTATGCAATACGAAGGCCGTGACGTGGTTAAGAAGTACAGCAAAATGGAGGACGAAGAAAAGAAAATGTATGAGGCTGAGAGCAAGGCCCATGCAGCTATAACAATGGCACTTCCTCAAGAGGTTCTCCACACTTTCAGAAAGTACACTTCTGCGAGAGAGCTTTGGGATGCTCTTGAAAATAGATTCGAGGGGAATGTGGGTATCCGTGCGTCAAAGATCAAACTCTTAAAGACCCAGTTCTCCGTCTTCAAATTTTTGAAGAACGAATCACTGGATGATATTATCACCAAATACTATCATCTAATGACAGAGCTTAGCAATTATTCGATTGCCTATCGAGAAGAAGAGATTGTTGAAAAGCTTCTCGATGCTCTCCCACCGAAGTGGGAAATGTACACCGTTCTTATGAGGGAAGACAGAGACTTTCCAAATTATGATCTGGAAACAACAGTAAACAAGCTCAGAACTTATGAGCTTAATATGGTTCGAAAAGAAACACCAACAGATCAGATACAAGACCCTGGTATGTATGGTGCAAAGGTTAACTCAGGCTCAAGTTCGAGGCCTGAATCTGCTGCTTTTTACTCGAAAGGGGAGTCAGGTCCTGACTCTTCTCATGAAGGAAACGTTTCTGTGAACATGAACGGTGATGTCTGTTTCGTTGCTGGAGGATCAAGTACTTCAAAGCCTCAAGCATCCTCAAGTGGTTTTTCTGCAAATGCCTCAAGCAATAATTATTCCAAGATGCCTATGAGTGTAAAATCTGCTGAAGAGCAGTTTGCAGTCTATGCATCATTTATTGCTTCCTACGAAAACTACATCCAGGGGAAGATTGTGGACCCTGCTGTACTGGATGAGGACTACGACCAGATCGATGCTGATGATCTGGAGGAGATGGATTTGCAATGGCAAATGGCAATGATTGTGAGGCGTGTAAAACGGTTTATGAACAAAACTGGGAGAAAGTTTGTTGGTGGTAGGCCCGGGTTCGACAAATCCAAGGTAAGGTGCTATAATTGTCAACAGTACGGGCACTTTGCCAAGGAATGCAGAAATGAGAGGGTTGAACGAGGACAAGGTCGACCTACACAACACTCTGGAGTTAACAGAGAGATTAACGCCATGTTGACCAGAGAAGCAGGTGAGTACAACTGGAACCTGCATTCAAGTGGTTCTGGTGAGCAAGCGAACATGGCTGAGTCTGAAGTTGAAGAATGTGAGAAGGTTGATGGAAATGAGAAAGCTAATGAAGAAGAAACCGCTTTCATGGCAGATGACAAGGATAATCGCTCCGAGGTAAGTACTAAGAATATTTGTACTAGTTGTGAGAATTTGTCTGAGCAACTCACTACGATAACTGATCAGTACGTCCGTTTAGATGCTGATTTTAAAACTATTAAAGAAGATCACCATTTTACGAAAGCAAGAGAAACAAGTTATAAAATTAAAATAAAAGCATGTGAAAAAGACATTCAAAGCCTAAAAACTAAACTTGCTGAGAAAATTGAAATAATTGATCTTAGTTATGAAGTTTTAGAAGAAAAAACTAAAGTGATTGCTGATCGGGATAAACAGATTGCTGACCACCAGGTGAAGGTGGTGGAACTGAACCGCAAACTTGAGCAGTTCAGGAATTCCTCGGCCATCCTTGATCACCTCGTGAGTGATCAAGGTACCTCTGCAAAGAGGGGAGGAATCGGATATCACGAAGTTCCACCACCCTTTAACCACAACTATACCTATAATCCGAGTGTTCAGAAATCTGTTGATTTCGAGGTTACTCAGACAACTCCCATCAAGGTTACAAATATAGAACCAAGTGTTAGCTGTGGCGAAACGAGTTCGCCTGTTTCTAGTGTGAATATTTCTGTTTCGAGTCCAGTCTCATCGGATTCGGATAAGTTGTCCGAATCTGGTCAGACAAAAGAGAAGGTAGGGTTACCCACAGGTGGAGATAAAAGTAAAATTTCTAAAAAGAGTTCTCCACTCAATCCGTACGTCCCACCTTATGTGAGACGAACGGCTGGTAACACTGCCTCTACATCCAAACCAACATTTGACAAGAAAATGGAAAGTCGATGTTGCTTTAGATGTAACAAGTTAGGACATCTAGTTGCAGATTGCCCTTTGAAGCCGAGATTCAGAGGTGTGAATCCAAATAAAACTGAGCATAAGCGTCATTTTGTTACTGCTAAAAATGAAAACTTTACAAAATGCCAAAATGTAAAGAATTCAAGTTTTCATAAAAACAAACCTCAGTTTTACAACCAAACCAGAAGATATAACACTTACAACTCTCATAGGTTTGGAAGGCATTACACTCAATCTGCAAGGAGATTCCCTAACAGGACTTACAGAAATTATCCTGATGCTAACTTGAGAAAGCCAGGGTACGGGACGTATCGATCCAAGACCAATTGGTCTTGGGTCCCAAGATTCTAACTCTTTGTTTTATTGTGCAGGAACAGTTGAACAGGGCTGCCAACAATCTTTGGATTGTAGATAGCGGCTGTTCCCGGCACATGACGGGCAACAAACACTTGTTGCAAGATTTAAAACCTGTTCAGGGAGCAAGAGTTAGTTTTGCTGGTGAGAGCGGTGGAAGGATTACCGGTAGAGGAACTGTGTCGAATGGGAGAATGACACTTGAGAATGTAAACTTTGTGGAGGAATTAAAGCACAATCTGCTGAGTGTGTCGCAGATTTGTGATAAAGATTACACTGTCCATTTCACGAAGAATGAAGCGATCGTATTGAAGCCTGGTTTTCAAATACCAGACGAATGGATAGTAATGAAAGCTCCACGTGAAACGAATACATATGTGATGGATATGAGGTCTACTGAAATGGCCACTGGAGAATCCTGTTTAATGACAAAAGCAAGCGAATCAGAATCAGAATTATGGCACAGGAGAATGGGACATATTCATCTTCGGAAGATGAACTTCATTGTCAAGAATGGGCTTGTGATGGGCGTTCCCTTAAAAAGTTTTAACTTTGAAGACAAATGTATAGCATGCAAGAAGGGAAAGCAACACAAGAAATCCCATCTCACCAAGAAGATTAATTCTATTGCCGGTACTCTAGAACTACTTCATATGGATCTCTTCGGTCCAGTGAATGTAAAAAGTCTAGGTGGTACTTCTTACTGCTTGGTGATAACTGATGACTACTCGCGATACTCGTGGGTATATTTTCTGAAAACAAAAGACGAGACAACTCAGATGGTGAAGAATCTAATTACAAAAGTTGAGAACGTCATGAGTAAATCAGTTAAATACATCAGAAGCGACAATGGGACAGAGTTCAAGAACTTTGAAATGGAAATCTTCTGTCTTCAGAAGGGAATTGAACATCAATACAGCGCTCCGTATACTCAACAACAGAATGGAGTGGCTGAAAGGAAGAACCGAACGTTAATTGAAGGAGCCAGAACTATGCTGGCAGACTCGAAGCTTCCTGTGATGTTCTGGGCTGAAGCAGTTGCTACAGCCTGCTATGTTCTGAATAGGGTGTTAACCGTTAAGAGACTTGGAAAAACTTGTTACGAGCTTATGCACGGAAGGAAGCCCAACTTGTGCGGTCTTGAACCATTTGGGTCTCCTTGTTCGATTTTGAAGACTAATTCGAAATTTGGTGAAGTAGCCGATGAGGGAATCCTAGTCGGTTATGTTGTTGGGATTCCCAACAGACGGGTCTTCAATACGTCGACTTGCAAGGTGGAGGTGGTTTGTAACACCGACATTACTAGTTACCAACCGCCAAAACCAAGCAATGGACCTGCTGAGCTTTTCGACTATGTTAAACTTTTTAAGTCGTTTAACGTACCTGATTTGGAAATTTCTGAAGAAGACGAAAGAGCTGTGACGAAGATGATACTTGATGAGGAAGAGAATCTATTGCAACATCAGTTGTTTGAGAAATCTCAACCTTCCACATCAAACCCTATCGATACCCCTGCGGCCTCAACTGAAGAAGAGTTTATTAATCCTTTTCACTCTCAACCAGAAACAACCATAGATGAGATCTCTTCAAATTTGGAAGATAATTTGCATGTCGGTGCTGTTCCGACCACGAGAATTCACAAAGATCACCCATTGGAGAATATTATAGGTGATGTGTCCTCCAGTGTACAAACCAGAAGTAGCTTGAATGAGCACACCTGTGTTTATACAAGCATAAAAGAAACGGGTATAATGAACGAATGTTTGTATTCCTGCTTTATAAGCCAAATTGAACCAAAGAACTATCAAATGGCTTTAAAGGACAGCTCGTGGGTCGAAGCCATGCAAGAAGAGTTGGCTCAGTTCAAGAAAATGGAAGTTTGGACTTTGGTTGAAAAACCAAAGAATGTGCATGCTATAGGCACAAAATGGGTGTTCAAGTGTAAGAGAGATGATAAGGGAATTATCGTAAGAAATAAGGCGAGGCTGGTTGTTAAAGGTTTTAATCAGCAAGTGGGTATTGATTACAATGAGGTGTTTGCTCCTGTCGCCCGGTTAGAAGCGATTCGATTGTTTTTGGCGTTTGCTGCATTTAAAAAGATGAAGGTATTTCAGTTGGATGTGAAGAGCGCGTTTCTAAACGGGAAAGTTGATGAGGTGGTGTATGTTGAGCAACCTCCGGGTTTTCCTGACCCAGACTTTCCTGATCACGTATACAGGTTGAGCAAGGCGTTATATGGGTTACATCAGGCACCTCGTGCCTGGTATTCAACGTTATCGGACTACTTGCTGGAAAATGGTTTTGAAAGGGGATTGATTGACAGTACGTTGTTTGTGAAGAGAGAAGGATGTGACTTCCAACTGGTTCAAGTCTACGTGGATGATATCATTTTTGCTGCATCAAGAGTATCCATGTGTCAGGATTTTGAGGCTGTCATGAAGAAACGATTCGAGATGAGTGCTATGGGTGAACTAACTTTCTTTCTAGGATTGCAGGTTGATCAGAAGAAGGAAGGGATGTTCATTCATCAAACGAAGTACGTTCATGATGTGCTGAAAAGATTCAAGATGGAGGACAGTTCTCCATACGATACTCCAATCTGCGTCAATCACAAATTGGGTGCTGAATCAGATGGTGACGCAGATGTGGACCCAACTCTGTATCGGGCGATAATAGGTTCTTTAATGTATTTAACTGCTTCTAGGCCTGATATAATGTTTGATGTTTGTCTTTGTGCTCGTTTTCAGGCAAACCCAAAGGAATCTCACATGAAAGGTGTGAAGAGGATTTTGCGGTATCTCAGAGGCAAGCCGAAACTAGGGTTGTGGTACCCAAAGGGAGGAGACGTTGAACTGGTGGCATATACAGATTCTGATTATGGGGGATGCAATCAGAGTCGGAAGTCAACAACAGGAGGCTGTCAGTTTCTTGGAGGAAGATTAGTTTCCTGGCAGTGCAAGAAACAGACATCAGTTGCAATTTCAACATGCGAAGCTGAATACATGGCAGCATCCAACTGCTGCTCTCAGGTTTTGTGGATTCAGCAACAATTACGCGACTATGGTCTGAATTTCTTACTCACTCCTATTTTAATTGATAACACTGCCGCCATCTCAGTAATTAACAATCCCGTGAAGCACAGTAAAACTAAGCATATTGACATTCGTCATCACTTCATACGGGATTGTGCTGAGAAGAAACTGATCAAGATCGAAAAAGTTGATACACTTGAAAATTTTGCTGACTTGTTTACAAAAGCGTTTGATAAATCCAGATTTCAAAACCTAATTGAGCTGAACGGGATGATCAATCCCGAGTAACCATGTCTTTGTGTTTATTTATTTAAAAAAAAAAAAAAAATCTGTGTCATTATTGCTTAAAATTAGTCGGTTACCTCAGTTTGATGGACATATCCTCGGATATGTTTTGGTCCTCGTTTCGACTTAGAGAATGAGGATAGCCATTAACCGGAAGACTGAAAGTGACCGGGGCAGTTATGATGTGTGTTCTTTCAGTTGCTGAAAATTAGTCGGTCATTCTTAGTAAGAAGGACACATACTTGTATGTGGTTGGTCCAGTTGATCCATTGGATCTTCAGGATTGCCGTTTACCTGACGACTTTGACGTGATCGGGGCGATTGAAATCAAAATTTTATTGGGAAATGAAATTACTTTTCAAGTCTAATACTTCGTAAGAAGTTCTTTGCTGTGTTTAACAGAAAATTGATCCAACCTTGGAAAATGATATACATACTGATTGTGTGTGCTTAACTAGTGAAGTTATTAGGCTTAAAAGGCTTTAGAACAGTCATTGTATGTCATGGTAATTTTTATGGTGCGTAAAAGTGTATGTGATACTAACTTAAACTACTCGAATTTACGTGGAAACTCCTTAAAAGTGTTGTATGTCTTCATACATATCTTTTCGAATGATAGGCAGAAAAGCGACTACCCAGTCATACACGAGCCCGTGAGTGTTCTGATTCCCGTGAAGAAAGCATTTCAAGACACTGCAGTGATCCAGATTCGGGACTTGCAGTGGTTTAGTACTCCGAAGTCAATAAGAATGTTTGGTTTAAAAAAAAAAAAAAAAAAAAAAAAAAAAAAAAAAAAAAAAACATGTATATTTTTAGTACTTATGAGACATAGTAACATTCAAGACTTCTCAATTCTGGAGTAAGAAGAGAACGGGAAGCAGACAACGAGTATATACAAGTTAATCAGACACTATGGATCGAAGTCAATTCGGGGTGACTTGGGTATAGCCAAATACGCTTTGAGAATAGATAGAAGACATCATGATCTCTGAGTTGTTGCCCACTTAAAATTTTGAGCTTAACTGATCCTTAATCCGTATCACAGAAATGATGAAAACCATTTAAGTTATTTACATGCCTACAACCTGTTTCTTTATGTCATAATACAGCTAAACACGGATCCAAGTGACAGTCACGTAGTTAGTATGATTCCTGTTAGGATCTTTTCTAAAAACGTAGTGGTCCCTGACTAGACTGAAATTTGATCCCTTATTTCGTTAAATTTTTTTAAGTTTTTCTATTTTTGTAGTGGTATTATTGTAGAACTGGTTATTTGGTCTTGATCATATTTGTTTAACTCTTTTTGGAAACTTCTAATGTTAAGTGCAAGATTCTTCAAACTTAAAGGGCTGATTTTGAAATTATGGGCGAAGTTGTTGAATTCGGCGAAGTTGTTATTAACTTCGCCTTGGCGAAGTTAAGCGTAACTTCGCCTGAACAGACTCTGCCCTATATAAGGATTTTCTTTATGGAACAGTACCATTTATTTCAAAACTCCGGCGAACAGAAAATCGTAAACGATATTATCCGGCGATCTTGTTTACCTTCCGTTTTCGATCTTTGATTTCAGTTTCTAGTGTTCATTGACGGTAGGTGTTGTCAATATCATTCCCAAACTCACTCGTTCGTTATAGTTTTACCCGGTTCGAGACCTCGGGTCGTCGAACCTTCAAAACCTAGTTTTTCAACCGTGTATTACGTGTTCATGGACGAGCTTTACGTCTTAACACCATTTTTATGTGTTGTTCGTCACTCCTAAATCGTCAAATTTGTGCGAAAACATCGGATCTTGGCCGATTGAATCTGAACAGTCGCCGTTTCAGATTCAGGCGAAGTTATAGTTAAGGCGAAGTTATCCGCAACTTCGCCTGAAGCTTAATTTCACCTGTGGCGAAGTTATCCGTAACTTCGCCTTGAACACAAGTTCGCCTGTGGCGATGTTGTGATAAGGCGAAGTTATCATCAACTTCGCCTATACCAATTTACTTAAAAGTTTTTTGACGAACTTACAGTTGAAGCGAAGTTGTTCCCAACTTCGCCTCACCTATAAGTTCGCCTGGACAGGTTTAATCACAACTTCGCACGTGGTACAAAGCGAACTTGTGAGTTGCTTAACTGTTCTCTAACTTGTTTTGTTTTGTGCAGATATGGCTGCTGTTGGAGGTGCTGGTGGTGACGACGGTGATGATCAACGACAATTCTTTCCGGCCCATAACCAGTACATCATTTTAGATCCAGACGTAAGAGGCGTAGAAGACTACAGGGAGATAATCACATTTCTCCAGCGATCAAGAGTCTTTCATGCGATCACAGATACACTGCCAATTTCTCTGCCTAACATTGAAGACTTTTGGCAGACAGTGTACTATGATTGCAGGCCTGAGCCTCCGGTGATGCGAGCAACCGTAAATGGTCATAACATACAGTTTTCCTCGGAAGATATACGGTTGGCTCTGCAGTTCGGTGAAGAAACAAGAGATGACCCAACGGAGTTCGTAGCTCCTTTCCGTGATGGAGCTTATTTGAGGATGGGTTATTCGGGTCCGCTGGGGGACTCGCAGAGGAGGAAAGGGTTTCTGCTGGATCAATGGCGCTTCCTGATGCATGTATTGATTGTATGCATGTCCGGCAGGAAGGCAAGAACAGATGGGATGGGCGCGACGTTGCAGTCAGCCATGATAGCGCTGACTTACAACCGCCGATATTCTTTTAGTCAGCTGATATTCTACGAGATCGACCGTCAGAGAAGGGCTGTGGCGCGCGAGCGATTCACTATGTATCCTCGTTTCTTACAGATGATTTTGAATCATGTCGCTCCGTCGCTACCGCAGAGACGCCCGATTAGATACGTCGAATGCGTGACGAAACGTATCTTTGCTCAGTGCCGCACTTCGAGCACTCGTAGCAAGCCTGAGCTGCGTCCCAGGCATACTCCATTATTCGGGTATCTCATCAATCCGGAGTATGTTCCTGCAGGAGGGGACGAGTTCAGAGACCCGCAACCACATCAGGCGGCAGCACCACATGCTGTATCAGCTGCGCCTGTTGTATCTACTGTTGCCTCTGCTGCTGTGCCAGCTGCGGTATCTCCTGCTGTGTCTACTGCTGAAGACCTTGATCTTGATGCTGCCTTTGGCGGACATGGTTTGTTTGATATGGATGTCTCGGGTCCTCAGTCTATGGATGTTACTAGAGCAGTTACTTCGGTAGCTGACTCCGATCTAGACGAAACGTTTGCTGAAGCGAGACGACTTATGGTGTCTCGGGAGAGAACTACGGGAAAGAGGCCGAGAACTGTAGACGAGGATGAGGACGAAGTTGATGAAGAGGAGGCAGTGCAGATTGTGCTCAGACGTTCACGAAGAGAACGGACAGGTATGGGTTCCGGAGCTGGAGAATCTTCGAGGCTGGTACGTTTTGCTCCACCTGCCTTGTCCGGTATGTCTCTTATTCCTTCCACAGCACAGGTTACTGCTGTCGAGACGTCGGCACCAGCAATTGTGTCTCTACCACCCCAACCGCTTAATCCACCGGTGGTAGTTGCACGATTTGTGGAGTCGACCGTCACTACTACTGCAGGGTTACCAAGTGTACCACCTGCGGTCACTTCTGCTGCTGATGTCCCGCCAACTCAAACGCCTACTTCAGATTCCGAGAGGATTACATCACTAGAGCGGATTGTTGCTGAACAGACAAAGACCATTCAAAGCCTAGTGGAATCCAATCGACTACAAGCAGCCCTCCTGGTTGAACACGGTAAAGTTATAGATGCCTTCAAGGCATTCTTGGCATCTCAGGGGGAGAAGACTTGTAGGGGAGATGAGTTGAGGACGAAACGGAGAGAAGATCATGACGATGATCCCAATGCACCGGAAGGTGCAGGTGGTGAGCTGCCAAGAACCTCTCAGGCTCTTGGAGCTTCCACAGCTGAGGGGGAGTCTACAAATGCAGCTGGTGACGACGTGGTAGCGGTTGATGATGATGCTGATGTTGAAGATGTTATCGATGCATTGAAAGAGTTGGATGAGGAGGATGATGAGTTTATGATTGAAGATGATGTGCTGCCAGTTGATGAGATCGAGAGGATTGGAGAGCAGATTACGGTTGAAGACGTGTTAGAGGAAGGTGAGATTGTTGATGACTCCGTGGAACATGAGATTCTGGAGGTTGAGAGACCAGAGTTGGGTGATGAGAACGCGGAGGAAGATGCTGAGTGGGAGGAACAACCGAAATGGAAGGAGGGTTGTGCCCACTGGTTCGTAAAGACGAAGAAGCCGGCGGTCCCTAAGATGTTCAGAAAAAGTTACAATATTAAGGGATCGTGGAAGCCAAGAAAGGTATTATCTGCTGGTTATACGACGAGCAGCTGCGGCTCTTCGTGATCAAGAGATACGATGGCATTCAGTACTTCCAGAGAAAGTTGAGATCTCTAAACACACTGCCAGAATGTGAAGTAAAAGATTTAGCCAGATTGGGATTGATAAACAGAAGTGAAGACAACATGGCTAGAATCATTGCGAAGATCGTGTGGAAAGAGTGCGTTAAAGAGAAAAAGTTTGAGCTACTGAAACCACAAAAGGGGAAACTTGTCAAAGACAAGGATAGAGGTCTGAGAGTTGATGGAAAACCTTGGATGGTAATGAAATACAAACCGATCCGGTGCCTTAAAGAAGTACCGATGAAGTTCATGCCCAAGGACGTGCTCAAAGATCTAAAATGGTGGTACGTGGATTGTGAGACAGCTGAGGCGGTAATGGAAGATGAGGATGAACAAGAAGTACTTCGGGTTTACGACCCGATGCATCTTGTTAATCTATCGCAGGCTGATCTGAAAGTGCTCAACGAGAAGAAGATCTTCTACATTCCTGCTTGGAAGGATCAAGCTAGGAAATATCAACGGGTGGTGTCGGTATGTGTTAGAGAAGAGGCGCACGCGTAGAGATGCAAGATTACAAGACTCAAGATTTGAAGATCAAGATATGAAGCTACTGCCAAGGGGGAGTCTGTTGGTACATGTGTGTCAGTAGTTCATAGTCTAGCATTTGTAATCGAGTCTGTAATGCAATTATGTTTTGATTATGTTTATATTTGTAACACGCGAAGTTGTCGACAAGTTCGCTCTGGCGAACTTGTTGAATCAGCGAAGTTATTGACAACTTCGCCTGTGTGTTTATATACTGTTTCAGCCGAAACAGTTTGGGTAGTTCGTTTTAGGGTTTACGTTTCAGTTGTTCACTTCGAGTGTTACGTGTCATTGTCTGTAATAGTGACCTCGGGTCACGTGTTCGTTATCAATATAACGTGTTTGGTTTATTGATTGTGTGTTCGATCTCTACATACTCTACACTCGTATCTACCTACGCAGGGATTCCGCACCTGCGTTGTTAGCGACATCCCGTGTACGATCCGTCCAGGAACCTTCAGTAAGGAAGAGCACGAACGACGTTTAAGGAAAATAGTGGAAGTGTTAAAGCAAGAGGAGTTATACGCGAAGTTTTTGAAATGTGACTTTGAATACAGAAAGCATAATCCCTTGGTCATGTTGTAAAGCAACAAGGATTTCACATAGATCCAAATAAGATAGAAACCATTAAAGTTGTGCCAAGCGCCGATTTTAAGTCTCCCCGATGGAGACGATGGTTTTGTCGCGTATTGTGACGCATCGCGAAGCGGGTTAGGATGCGTGTTGATGTAGAATAATAAGGTTATAGCCTATGCTTCCCGACAGTTAAAAGTACACGAGAAAAATTACACTACTCACGACTTAGAACTGGGAGCGATTATCTTCGCACTTAAAATCTGGAGACTTTATCTCTACGGCACGAAGTGCACCATCTTCACCGATCATAAAAGTTTGCATCATATATTCGATCAGAAAGAACTGAATATGAGGCAACGAAGATGGGTCGAGTTGTTAAACGATTATGACTGTGACATCCGTTATCACCCCGACAAGGCTAACGTCGTAGCCGATGCCTTGAGTAGGAAAGATCGGGTTAAGCCATTGCGAGTGGAAGCGCTAGGGATGATAGTCCAGTCAAACCTTTCGGACCTGATTCGAGTCGCTCAACGTGAGGCGTAGAAAGAGGAACATTTGGAAAAGGAAGGACTTTACGGTAATGAGAAGAATTTCGAACAGCGCGTGGACGAAATTCTCTATTTCAAAAAAAAAATTGGGTTTGGATCCCGACCCTCCATGACCTTCGTGAATTAATCATGGACGAAGCGCATAGATCGAAATATTCCATACATCCGGGATCGGATTAGTCTATTGATGATACGAAAATCTGAAAGGATTTTGTTAATGACCGAGTGTGGAGAAAGATATGGTTACGTATGTTGGTGAAAATTTAAGTTATGCAAGAGATAAGGCTGCATACCGAAAACCCTTGGGAACGCCACAACGACAGAAAATTCGCCAATGATAGTGGGAATAAATTACAATGGGTTTCGGGACGCAAATTCCCAAGATATATCAAAGGCATGAGGTAAATTGGGTAATCGCGGATCGATTAACCAATCCTCGCATTTCATTCCAATCTATGACGATTACCACAATGAATTCTCGCCCAAATTCATGATAGTGAAATGGTATCTCGTCGTGGAGTACCATTTTCAATTATCTCAGATCGAAATGGTCATCCTACTTCCATTATTGGAAGGCGGGGAAGGAAGCATCAAGAGCTTGAAGCTTTCTATGGGTGAAGTATTTATCACCAATTTGTTAAATTGAAAATGGGCGTCGATCAAGCCATAAGATTTGAATTGATTCGAGAATCAACCAATCGGATTTATAATATTTAAGATAAGTTGAAAGCAGCGCGTGATTGGCAAAGGATTTATGCCAACCTTCAAAGGAAACCATTGTCACTGGAAGGAGGTGACAAGACATTTTTAAGGCATCACCTTAGAGAGGTGATATGAGGTTTGACAAAACCGAAAAATAGCTCCTTAATATATTGGACCTCATGAGACTATCTCCATGATTGGTCATTTAGTTTATCGATTAAAGTACTCCAGGGGCTAAGTATTATACATGATGTTTTGCCATGTATACGGATTGAAAAGTACCTAAGCGATGAGGCAACGAAAGTACTAGTAATGGAAGTACTCATAGAAGACATGCTTGATATGATAAATAATTTCGTAGAGATAGTAGACGGGAAAACTAAACAGTTTGGACATACCAAGCTTTATTGATTAAGATTAAGTGGAATTCACAGCGAGGACCAGATTATACCTGGTAACGCGAGGGTGAATTCTGAAGAAAAAACCCCCCACCATTCTCTCGAAAGGGGATAGTGGGCGTGTAAAATTTCGAGGACGAAATTTCTTAACGGGGGGAGAATGTAACGATTCCGACGAAACCAGGGATACCCTAACCGGTAGACGATAGTTACGTCATATTTAATGTCGGGTACATGAGTTACCATGGTAATTATACGAGAATACATGGTTCATTGTATTGATTGTACGTGAATATATAATTCACCGCATTGAATATGCGATTAATCGATCGATAATTATTGAAACCCGAACGAATCGAGGGTTCAATTATAGACGATATCTATAATATTTAGTGATGTTACGAAGCATTAATGCTTCGGGATAAGTAAAGTACGGCACAGAAAAAGAATTTCGATTTAATGGTACGTCGGTACATTAAACGAAACCTTTAATACCAAACCAAGCAAGAGATGATCGATCAAGCCGAAAAAGATGCGCGATAATTAATGATATGATGTTTTAAGTTAATAAATGTCATGGTTTAAGTTTTTGAAGTTTTTAAATCGTATTTATATAAATTTCATTTTTAAGCCGAAAAACGACCGTTTTAGCCTCGTTTTAAGCCGAATTAAACATTTAACCGAAAAACGAACTGAACCAGATTATCCAAAACATTATCCGGATTGCGGATATCCAAACATGTGGCCTAAAATGGAGAGGTGGGTCCCACCCCACCCCCCACATAGTCCGATCAGACCACCACCCCTCAAACCACACTTCATTTCTTTTTTTTCTACACAAACACTCCCAAGTTCATCAATCCTCTCCAAAGTATGATTCAAAAACCGAGAGTTCTAGCAAGAAAAACGAGGTAATGATCGAGTTATGCACGTGTTCATCTTCGTTTCTTGAGTTTGTTTGCAAGAAAATGAGGTTTCAATGAAGAAAACCGATTCTTGCATGATCAAGTGATGTATACGGGTTATACAAGGGATCTTGGTCCAAGAAAGGGGTTAAACGAATCAAAAACGAATTTTTACGGTTAAATCTTTGTTTTTGGAATCATAACCGAAACCATGAAAGAAATGGCTTGATCGTGAGTGTAACTTGCTTGGTATTGTGGTATGTTGTTTGTAGACTCTGTGTTTAGGCGGAAAGACGAGTTTTTAGCTTGTAGTGGCGGAAAACGAAAGGTATATTCGGTTTATGTTTGGTGTATGTGTTTTGGGACAGATTGTTGATGGTTTAGAGTTAGGTCATGAAATTTTACAGGGATGTTCTACACATGAAAATAAGAGTTCTGTGAATTTTTGTTAATTTTTGGACAAAGGATGAATATTTAGTTAAATTAATGCTCGGTTTTGGCAAAAAATGGTGAAAAAAAGTTAAATATCATGAAAAATTCTGGAAAATTTCAGATAAGCTTTTTATATCATGTATAAGTCACACACAAAATTTGAGGTCAGTTGAAGAAGTCTAAGTAGGCTTTTTGGTTAAACGAGTTCTAGGGTTTTCTAGCTCGGTTTTAGTGAAAATGGCATGTAAAAGAAGATTTTGGTTCTGGAAAAATTACAGGGGACTATGTGGATGGCAGGGGACATCCAGGAAAAATTTGGGATTTTTCTAAGGTCGTTAGGTATTTACGACATATTTAGTGTTTAAATGGTGTTTAAAAATAGATAAATAAATTTTAAATATATAATTTATTTCTGGAAATATTTTTATAAAATTCCCCACTGTCAAAAAGTGATTTGTGCAAAATTTCAAGATCCGAGACTAAACGGATAATTATTTGTGCTAATTATCAAACTTTTAAAGTTAAAACGCGTAAACCGGTAAAGTTCGTATAAACGAACTAACTGATGTATAAAAACCCTAAAAATGAACTATTTTCATATAATTGAGTTAAACAAGTAAAAATGAATCATCCGAAAATAATTCGGATGATTTGGGTATTTTTAACCGATTTAACAGTTTTCCGGTACGCCAAATTCGGAAACGGGTCCCGCGGCCAATCGGGGCGTCTAAGCCGAGCTCTAATTTCACATCTTTAATTAAATTATCAGTCAACCACTACTTTCGGGTCGTGTGTGACCAAACTCATTTTTGAAACGTAAAAACGGATAACCGTGCTAGGCACGCAAAACGAGAAAAACGACTAATAGTAGTTGTGACCATGGAACTCTAAACGACATCACAATCTGAGTCTGGAGAAGTGTTTCTGGGTTAACCTTGCCCCCTGAACGGGTACAGTGCTGGGTTAACAGTGTCTCCAGATGTACCGGTTAACTTGGTTAAAGTTATATTAATAATGAGTGTATAGTAACGATCGTAGGGATCATATTACAGTTTGGACGTGTTAACTGATAATGATTGTTGTTACCTGCTTGCATGTGCTAAGGTGAGTTTCACGAGCCCCTTTTTCTGAATTGTTTTCAAATATTTTCCCGGGGCGGAAGCATGTTACTATTGAAATGTTTAAATACATACTGAACGCATGGATTTGCGTGTATTTATAAATATTTGATTGTACGGGAATCGTACGGAATGGGTACAGTACTGGGTTAACTGTGTCCCCAGATGTCTTTGGAAGTGTTACTGGGTTAACTGTGTCCCCAGATGTCTTTGGAAGTGTTTCTGGGTTAACGTTGCCCCCAGAATGAGTACGGTACTGGGTTAACAGTGTCCCCAGATAATATTATATTATGATATGGATTTATCATGGTTTACTCAAATTGTGAAACTCACCAACTATTCGTAGTTGACCCGTTTTCTCACATGCTTTTCAGGTACAACTAAGATGAAGTGATTGCTTACGTGCTAAGTGCTTGATGTGTGTAAGATTTTCGTGTGGAATGTTAGGATACATTATAATAAATAGAATTATGTATCGTATTGTATGATGTGTGTATCACCTAGACGGTAATGAAATACAAGATAATGTAATTTGAAGTATATTAATCTATTCACTTTTCTTTATAAACAATGTGGTTAATATCAGAGGTGTCTGTTGCATCCCGTTTACGTTTCCGCTGCGGTTACGGGGTGTTACAATTTAGGACTAAGTTTTATCATTTTGTCATTTTCCCATATATTAACTTATGTTATATATAAGTATTTTGCAAATTTAGGGGCTGTTCTAAGACAGTCCCTAATAGTCGTGTTTGTTTACGTTTAAAAGCCGACTTTTCGACCATTAAAGTTATCGACAAGTCAAATAAATCCATACAAATTATCATATCGACTAATTACACATATAGTATCACATAATTCATCAAAAATTCAAGTTTTGATCACACAATATTATAAGACACATTTAAACAAGTTTTAAGCTTCTAGTTCATATTCCAAGTTTATTAACAATGTTACTAATCAAGTTTGTTATTTATATGAATAAATATTATTATATAACCTATGAATCCAGATTTTTAACTTATTTTATGATTTCACAATAAGTCAAAATATTACTTTTCAATAAAGTGCTTCTTATTCTATTTTGGAAGAAACTAATTTCATGATTCAAGTATTAGCCTTTAGATGATTTTATTCTTTACTATAATCAATCAATTTACATCACTCCTATCATAATCAATCTCTAACAAATCACTCAAATCTCAAGATTATATCTCTTATGAATTTTCTAAATGTTAATCTAACAAAGTTTCCTATTATAGTAACTTTTAACTTTCAATAATTCTAACTTATTCAATCTTTAAAATTTGATTAAGTGTGAATCCTAGTTTATTTCATTCAACTAGTTTGATAGGGTTTCATGCATCCTAAGTATTCTATTCAAGTTTCATTCTTTCAATTTCCAATTCAACAGTTTGTATTTCTAGTAAGTGGTTTACTAATTCAATCAATGTGCTAACTAATCCATTCTTTAACAATGCACCCTATCTTAGTTTAAAAGTTGTAATTCATCACATATAGAACACATTCATATCAAGTATTCATTTCAAAATCAAAAATTTAACTTTTCATTAATTAAAGTTTCCCTATTTAGCAACTTTAACAATCTTCAAGAACTAAGGGTTTTATGAGTTTACTAGCATATATCGTATTTAATTTTCAATTTTATTATTCCATAACACTTTATGATTCACCAATCCATCCAAAATTCCTTAATTAATCCCATATCCAAAGATCCCCAATATTTCACTTATGAATAAACTTTTGTTATGTTTATCTCTAACAATAATTTTTCAATAATCCAAGTCCTTACTAACAAGCTAATGATCAATAATCAATCAAAATTTCATTCTAACAACAAACCCTAACATCAAGTTCATTCAAACAATCAAGAGGTTCAACAAAACTTAAAACCAAACTTAGCAATCAATGTGTGATCCTCAAGATGAACATATGCATGTGTAAGTGAGTTTGATCTTCCCTCTTACACATACATATATACTTACGGTCCACACATACATACACAATTATCCATATATTCAACTTTCAAGCTTCAATCAACCCAAGAACAACTAATCTAATGCCCTTAATCCTATTAATCAATCTTAATAAAAAACTGACTTGTTTATGGAGATTTGAAAGATAAGAATGATGATGTTATGAGTGTGATGATAATATTCTTCCATCTTCCTAGTAGCCTAATCCTCTTGCATCTTGATTTAATCTTTCATGACTCTTGATTATTGATTATGCATGTGTGTGTTTGATTGATATTTGAATTTGATTTGTGTGTGGGTGTAGAGGGGTGTCCGGCCAAGCTTAATAAGGAAGAGGGAGGGATAGTGTAGAGTTGTGAGTGTGTTAGTAGAGTGAAAGGTGGGGGGATGGAGTGTTAACAAGTAGCTTGTTTCTAGAAGGCGCAAATGATTAGGGAGGTGGGTTGGTGAGATAGGATTGGAGAAGAGAGGAGGTGAGGGTGTTGTTTTGTCATGGGGGGCCAGCCGGGGGGGGGGGGGGGGTATGTGAAGTGTTTTGGTTATTATATAAATAATTTCGGTTAATCGTTTAACGTATTTCGTGATTTAGATATCCAAATCGATCCCGTTTTTAATAATTTTTGTCAAACTTTGAACGAAATCAAATTCCTGACAGTATGGATCATAAAAACTATTTTCTTGATAATAGTTAAGGTTGGGTCCTTTCCGGGTCCTCTACTAGCTCGTGCTTAATTATTTTCCAGTTTTCGCGATTCGAGCCTTCCTAAATTATGTTTATATATTGTCTCACACGTTTTAGCATATATTTTGAATGTTTGAGATTATTTAATCATTCTAATGATTTATTTACTTTCTGGCTCAATGCCCGAGGTCTTTGCACGTTTTACTCGTTTTGCGTCAGAATTTGGACTTTTTGTTGACTTTTCAAGACATTAAGCTTTAAAAAAAAGAAGTATTTTATTAATAAAGTGATATTAGGAGGATAAACACGATTACATTAGTGAAATTTTTTTCCAAGTGTTACATTCTCCTTTCCTTTAAGAAATTTCGTCCCGAAATTTAGGAAGTGTCATTGGCTTCAGACTCTACTGGGAATAGGTGAGGATATTTTTGTTTCATTTGGTCTTGTTGTTCCCAGGTGAACTCAGGACCTAGCCTTGAATTCCAACGAGCTTTGACCAGCCTGATTCGATCCCGTCTGAGCTTTTGTATCATCCAGTCCATGACTTCTACAGGCTCTTCGACGAATCGAAGCTTGTCGTCAACTCGTATATCCTCAACAGGAACAATCAATGATTCGTCGGATAAGCATTTCTTCAAATTTGATACGTGGAACACATCGTGTATTTCATTCAATTCTGAAGGCAATTCGAGTCGATATGCTACTGGACCAATTCGATCGTTGATCATGAATGGTCCAACGTATCGAGGACTCAGCTTTTCTCTTTTTCCGAATCCGATCACTCCTTTCCACGGTGAGACTTTCAACAGAACTTGATTTCCTACTTGGACTTCCAATGGTTTTCTGTGATTGTCAGCATAACTCTTTTGTCGGTCTACTGCAGCCTTTAACCTGTCTTTGATCTGGAAGACCCTGTCGGTGGTCTCCTAAACAATTTCAGGTCCTGTCAGTTGTTTTTCTCCAACTTCTGCCCAAAAAATAGGGGATCAACATTTCCTCCCGTATAACGCTTCAAAAGGTGCAGCCTTAATACTGGAGTGGTAGCTGTTATTATAGGAAAATTCATCTAGTGGTAAATAAGTATCCCAACTTTTGCCGAAATCGAGAACACAGGCTCGCAACATATCTTCTAACGTTTGGATAGTTCTTTCGCTTTGACCATCGGTTTGGGGTTGACAAATGGTGCTCATGTCTAGACGTGTGCCTAAAGATTCGTGCAGGGATTGCCAAAATCAAGATATAAAACGATCGTCTCTGTCAGAGATGATGGAAACATGTACGCCATGTTTAGCCAAAATCTCCTTTAGATATAATCGAGTTAACTTCTCTATGAAATCCTTCTCACGGATAGGAATGAAATGAGCGGATTTTGTCAATCGATCCATAATAACCCAAATAGAATCATGGTTATTGGGGTAGTTGGCAACTTAGTCACAAAATCCATGGTAATGTTTTCCCATTTCCATTGTGGAATCTCAGGTTGTTGTAACAGTCCATATGGCTTCTAGTGTTCAGCCTTCACCTTTGAACATGTCAGACACTTGCTGACGTAAACCACTATATCTCCCTTCATGTTTGGCCACCAATAGAATTCTTGGAGATCCTTGTACATTTTAGTGGATCCTGGGTGAATTGAGTAATTGAATTTATGTGCTTCATCCATTACTAGATTTCACAAATTTCCATAACATGGTACCCAAACTCAATCGATTAAGTATAGTGTACCATCGGATTTTGCTATAAATTCACCCTCAATACCTCGCAACCTCTTGGTTCTAATGTTCCGAGGTTTCAAAACTTCTTTTTGTGCATCATGGATTTGAGTAGTAAGACTCGTTTGAATTTTAAATCCTAATGCATGCACATGAAGTGGTTTTTTCTTTCTTTTCTACTCAGAGCGTCAGCTATAACATTTGCCTTACCCGGGTGGTAGCGAATGTCACAGTCGTAGTCGTTGAGTAGTTCCACCCACCTTCGTTGCCTCATATTTAAATCATTTTGATCAAATATGTGCTAGAGGCTTTTGTGATCGGTGAAGATCGTTCACTTGGCGCCATAGAGATAATGCCTCCAAATCTTGAGTTCGAAGACAACTGCTCCTAATTCCAAGTCATGAGTTGTGTAATTTTTCTCATGCACTTTGAGTTGTCGTGATGCGTAGGCTATTACCTTATCTAGTTGCATAAGCACGCATCCGAGACCTAATCGTGACGCATACAGTAAACTATGAATCCATCAGTTCCTTCTGGAAGGGACAAGATTGGTGCACTACACAATTTTTGCTTAAGCAGTTGGAAAGCTTCTTCTTACTTTTCCATCCAATCATATTTCTTATCTTTCTGGGTTAACTGGGTTAAGGGTTGGGCTATAGAAGAAAATTCTCAATGAATCTACGGTAATAACCATCTAATCCCAAAAATTGTCACACTTCAGTGGGTGACCTTGGTGTCTCCCAATTCTTAATTGCTTCGCTTTTGGTTGGATCAACATGGATACCATTTTCATTAATTACATGCCCTAGAAAGTAGACTTCTCAAAGCCAGAAATCGCACTTAGAAATTTTGGCATATAATTTTTCTTCTTTTAGCAATTCTAGAATCAATTTGAAGTGTTGCTCATGTTCTTCCTTGGTTCGTGAGTAGATAAGTATATCATCGATGAATACTATCATGAATTTATCCAAGTATGGTTTGCAAACTCTGTTCGTAAGATCCATGAATACAGCGGGTGCATTCGTTAGACCAAATGGCATGACCAGAAATTCATAGCGGCCATAGCGAGTTCTGAATGCGGTTTTATGAACATATTCTTCTGCAACACGTAATTGATGGTAACGGATCGCAGGTCAATATTCGAGTAATAACTTGATCCTTGCAACTGGTCAAACAAATCATCAATCCTTGGTAGTGGGTACCGATTCTTAATGGTGAGTTTGTTCAGTTCTCGGTAATCGATACACATTCGAAAAGAGCCGTCTTTCTTTTTCACAAATAAGACTAGAGCTCCCCAAGGTGAGAAACTTGGTCTTATAAATCGTTTGTCCAGTAATTCCTGAAGCTGATTAGATAACTCCTACATTTCCGATGGTGCTAATCTGTTAGGAGATTGAGTTATCGGAGCGGCATCCTGAACCAGATAGATTCTGAATTCGACTTGACGCTAAGGAGGTAATCCAGTAAAATCTTTGGGGAAAACTTCTGGGAAATCTTGAACTATAGGAATATTGTCTATCTTTCGCTATTTGTCTTTGGTATCAATTACATTTACGAGGAATACCGGGTGTCTTTTGCGTAACATTTTAGGGTTGTGATACTGGAGAGTTTAAATTCGGGGTTACATTGATCACCTTGGGTGATCAGGGATTCACCGTTTTGGATTGGTAAACAAACCAGCTTATCTGAACATATTATCTCGGCTCCATTCTTGGACAATCATTCCATTCTTACGACTATATCAAAACTGCCTAGTTCGACGGGTAAGAAATCAATATTGAACTTATGGTTAGCTAACAGAACATTACAGTTACGTACGACTTCACTGGTTTCGAATTAACTTTCCATTAGCTAATTCGATGGAATAATTGGTATCTAACCTACTGGCTTCTATTACTAATATAGGTTCGAATTGTTTGGAAACGAAGCTTAAGTCAGCTCCGGTATCGAAAAGCACATAAGCATAGTGATTATTGACGAGATACTACCGGTAACCATAGACGAATCCTTCTGGGCCTTTTTCGCGTTCATCTCGAATGCCTTGGCCTTGGTGTTTTGTCCTTTGAATTTAGGACAGTCTTTCCTGTAATTTCCTACAACACCGCATTCGAAACATCTCGGGTATTGGTTTCCTGAACTGGATGGTATGATCTTGGCGTAACAGTCGCGTGTCAGGTGACCAAACCGGTTGCACCAATTGCATTTCCAACAATCACCATAATGATTTTTTCCCACACTTGTTGCATGAAGGCGCTTGTCCAAAGCTTCCTTCGGTTCCCTTCGTGTTAGCAGCAAACATCCGCCCAGCTCCAAAGTTACTCTTGAATTGTCCTCCAGGGTTCCCATTCCACTTCCTCTTGAATTCGCTAGGTTTTTGATTCATACCGGTTGAATTTCGTTCGGGTTATCGGATGACCACTTTCTTTCCGGTATCTTTCAGTATACCCATGCGAACCGCATTATCAGTCAAGGATTTTACCAGTTATATAGTGGTTGGTTTAGAGGAGGTGACCATTCCTCGGATTTCGGGAGCTAAGCCCCAAATGTACCTCTCAATTCTTGCATATTCAGGCATAACCATTCGGGGGTACCAGTCGAGCCAATGCGTTGAATCGGGAGGTATATTCTCTGATGTCGGCACCTTCCATCTTTAACTGCCAGAAGTCATATTCAATCTTCTGAAGTTCATTTCGGGGACATTATTCTTTCAGCAACATCTCTTTCAATTCTTCCCAGGTTAGACAGTAAGCGACATCTTCTCTGAGATTTTGAATTATGGAGTTCCACCACTCGAGTGCCTCATCACGGAATGAATATACTCCGTATTTTATTATTTTCAGAAGGGGTGCAATCACTTAATTTCATGACAGATTTCATTTTCTCAATCCATCAGATAGTTTATAAAGGTCCTTCGGCACCGGTAAATTCTTTCAGGCCACAACCTTGAAAATTTTTGTATGAGCACCCGCGTACCGTACTACCTGAGGGGTTTTCATTTAGAGTTTCAGTTCTAGGAACTTCTCCGGTTATGTTATTAGTTGTTTTTCGGGTGTTTTGGCTTGAATTATGGTTAGCCTTACGTTATTCGAGTGTTGTATTCACATGTTGAGCGATTAATTGAGCTAACTCTTCATGAGAAGATGGTATTCCGGATGCTTGGTTGGTAGTAGTTCGTCTTGTTTTAGGCGCCATGATTTCTTCTTAGAAAAAGAACATAATTTGTTAGTTTAGGAAAAATATTTCTAAACTTGAGAGATTAATATAACATGATTCATAGCATTTATATATATAACCATACAAAAGGGGGGGGGGGGTTCATAGTTACCAAAACACACAAAATTAGGTGTAATACATACTACACCTTTAACCACCCATCATAGTTCCTGAGAGACAACAAACTCAAAGTTAATTTACATATTATCCTACCAAACTACAAATACTACTTATGAGCCCAATCTAGTGTAGGCTCATTAAAACCGAGGATGGTTCTAAAACAGTCCCTAATAGTCATGTCGGTTTACGTTTAAAAGCCAACTTTTCGACCGTTAAAGTTACCTACAAGTCAAGTAAATCCATACAAATTATCCTATCGACTAATTACACATATAGTATCACATAATTCATCAAAAATTCCAGTTTTGATCACACAATATTATATGACATATTTAAATAAGTTTTAAGCTTCTAGTTCATATTCTAAGTTTATTAACAATGTTACTAATCAAGTTTTTTATTTATATGAACAAATATTATTATATAACCTATGAATCCAGATTTTTAACTTATTTTATGAATTCACAATAAGTCAAAATATTACTTTTCAATAAAGTGCTTCTTATTCTATTTTGGAAGAATTTAATTTCATGATTCAAGTATGTCTTTTTCAGAGAATCAAGTATTAGCTTTTAGATGATTTTATTCTTTACTATAATAAATCAATTTACGTCATTCCTATCATAATCAATCTCTAACAAATCACTCAAATCACAAGAGTTTAGCTCTTATTAATTTCTAAATGTTAATCTAACAAAGTTTCCTATTATAGTAACATTTAACTTTCAATAATTCTAACATATTCAATCTTTCAAATTTGATTAAGTATAAATCCTAGTTTATTTCATTCAACTAGTTTGATAGGGTTTCATGCATCTTAAGTATTCTATTCAAGTTTCATTCTTTCAATTTCCAATTCAACAAAGTTTCTATTTCTAGTAAGTGGTTTGCTAATTCAATCAATGTGCTAACTAATCCATTCTTTAATAATGCACCCTATCTTAGTTTAAAAGTTGTAATTCTTCACATATAGAACACATTTTTATCAAGTATTCACTTCAAAATAAAAAAATTTAACTTTTCATTAATTAAAGTTTCCTTATTTAGCAACATTAACAATCTTCAAGAACTAACTAAGGTTTTATGAGTTTACTAGCATATATCCTATTTCATTTTCAATTTTATTATTCCATAACACTTTTTGATTCACATATCCATCCAAAATCCTTTAATTAATCCCATATCCAAATATCCCCGATATTTCACTTATGAAGAAGCTCTTGTTTTGTTTATCTCTAACAATAATTTTTCAATAATCCAAGTCCTTACTAACAAGCTAATGATCAATAATCAATCAAAATTTCATTCAAAAAACAAACCCTAACATCAAGTTCATTCAAACAATCAATAGGTTCAACAAAACTTAAAACCAAACTTAGCAATCAATGTGTGATCCTCAAGATGAACATATGCATATGTAAGTGAGTTTGATCTTCCCTCTTACACATACATATATACATACGGTCCACACATACATACACACATTATCCATATATTAAACTTTCAAGCTTCAATCAATCCAAGAACAACTAATCTAATGCTCTTTATCCTATTAATCAATCTTAATCAAAAACCTACTTGTTATTGGAGATTTCAAAGATAAGAATGGTGATGTTATGAGTGTGATGATAATGTTCTTCCTTCTTCCTAGTATCCTAATCCTCTTTCTTCTTGATTTAATCTTTCATGACTCTTGATTATTTATTATGCATGTGTGTGTTTGATAGATATTTGAATTTGTTTTGTGTGTGGGTGTAGAGGGGTGTTCGGCCAAGATAAATAAGGAAGAGGGAGGGAGAGTGTAGAGATGTGAGTGTATTAGTAGAGTTAAAGGTGGAGGGATAGTTTGTTAACAAGTAGCTTGTTTCTAGAAGGTGCAAATGATTAGGGAGGTGAGTTGGTGAGATACGATTGGAGAAGAGAGGAGGTGGGGTGTTGTGTTGTCATGGGGGGGCGACCAGGGGGGGTATGTGAAGGGTTTTGGTTATTATATAAACAATTTCGGTTAATCGTTTAACGTATTTCGTGATTTAGATATCCAAACGGAACCCGTTTTTAATAAATTTTGTCATACTTTGAACGAAATCAAATTCTTGATAGTATGGACCATAAAAATTATTTTCTTGATAATAGTTAAGGTTGGGTCCTTTCCGGGTCCTGTACTGGCTCGTGCTTAATTATTTTTCCAGTTTTCGCGATTCGAGCCTTCCTAAATTTTGTTTATATATTTTCTCACACGTTTTAGCATATATATTGAATTTTTTAGATTATTTAGTCAATCTAATGATTTATTTACTTTCTGGCTAACTGCCCGAGGTTTTTGCACGTTTTACTCGTTTTGCGTCAGAATATGGACTTTTTGTTGACTTTGCAAGACATTAAGCTTTAAAAAAAAAGAAGTATTTTATTAATAAAGTGAGATTAGGAGGATAAACACGTTTACATTAGTGAAAATTTTTGCCAAGTTTTATAAATATATCCCGTACATCTTGGCACAAATCCTAGGCAACAAATAGCCTCATTTATTACAATAATCCAACGAGTGACCCTTCATCGTCTTTTCATTCATTAACACAGTTAACGAATAGCTCTCATACGTTAAGAAATAAAGAATAACCCTTGATTCGTTAGTGTAAATACGATCTGATAGAGCTTTGATTACTAATTGATCATAATTAACCAATAGGATCTAGTTATCTGATATGTATATGTGTGTAATAGATTAAGGGACAAAGTGATTGAGTAAATAATTCAGCAGAGTAACGGCTTGGAGAAAAAATTTTAAGAGCTGTTAAATTAAGTAAGGTATGAACAAACTTATATAGAAGACGAGATGCCATTCGTTCACATCCTGTAACGAATGGCCTTCATTCGTCTTCCTTTACATACGTTATTTCTATGGTATAGCGAATGACTCATTCGCTATACCCCATTCGTCAACATTCCTTGACGAATGGATCTAATACTTAACGACTAAGGTCCATTCGTTAAACAACCTTAACGAATGGACATCTACGTATTACGATTAAGGTTCATTAATTAAACATCCTTTCCGAATGAACTATAATTAACAATGAATGGGCTCATTCGTTAACCATCCTTAACAAATGAGCCATAACTAGCGAATGGGTCATAGTTACATAAACACACTTTTACATTAAAATAATAATAAATTACAAAAGACTATAGTAACATTTTTCTTTTTTGGATTAACTTGTATTTGTATTGTATCAAAAACCCGACCCGTTTTGATCTTTCGGATCCGTCGTTATTCATGAAATATAGGGTTTTATGCTCATTTTTGTTACACATGTTTCGGACTAAGAAAACATCTTTTTATGTGTGTTAAAACACCTCTTTATGACTAAAAACGACTTAAAATGAACTTCGGGGGCCTAAATCGTCAATTATCAAAAGCTGGAACGACCCCCCCCCCCCCCCCAAGAGACGCTGCGCCACGCGACCACCCCTATTCTTTGAGGTCGCATAGTGCCTAGCCACTCCTGCAGACCAGCTCGTTTATTTTGTTACTTTATGAATTGTTTGACCATTTAAACATACCCATTTGCATGCAAACCTTAAAAGACACATTATGCCTAACCTAACACTCTTTCCCTATTTAAATAAAGCCAATACTCCCATTTTGATTGCTCTTTCTTCTCCAAACTCTCTCTCAATCTAAACTTCAAGTGTTCATCTTCAACCTTTTGTTAGTTTGATTACTTAAGGTCAAACTAAAGCTAACCATGTTCTAACTAATTCTTGTTACTTAATGCTTGATGTTACAACATAAATATAATATGCACCCCTTGTTTCCTTTGGCTGTCACTTCTCCAGTCACGGTCGGTTGAAGTGTTGTGCTACAAGGCAAGGCTACGTGGTGGACTATTATAGTCCTTGATATATACCTTAACTTATGCTCTGACTTATGCTTTAATTTATGAAAGTTTACTATTGTTTTTTAGTTCTAATTACTTTTAGTTTCCAAATCATTTTTTAATAGTTCAATGGTATTGGGTATGTAGCCACCATTTTCGGTTTCATCCCGAGTCAAGAACCGAACCAAAACCGAACTTTTGTTTAACATTTTATTGTTAACATATTGTATGAATAATTTGAGTATTATTATTTTTAAGTTCATGAGTTCTATGGTATTGCATATGTGGCCACCATTTTTGGTTTCATTCCAAGTCAAGAGCCGAACTAAAATCGAACTCTTGTCTAAATACTTTACATTTAAAACGATTTATATGTTACGATTATGAATTTTGTATTATAATTTCTAAGTTCATTTTAATAAGTTCTATGTTATTGGGTATGTGGCAACCATCCTAGGTTTTATTCCGAGTCAAGGACCGAACTAAACCGAGTTCGTTCTCTTAAAGACACACTAGTGTGTTTTGAGCCACCGAATCTCATATTTTCTTTAAAACTATTTTATAAACTAATTTTAAATTGTTTTTCTCAAAACACTTGGTATGTTGGATCTAACTTGATCTTATAACAAGTTTGGACCGACAAAACCAAACACTCTCTTAACGGACGTCGAGGTTCTTCTTAATAGAACTACACACTTTGTTAGGCTTCTTTTGATTTCATTGAGTTATCTCATAACATTTTGGAATCTCAGCTTTGAGCTTGATCTATTATCAAGACTCGAATTGACAAATCCGAACACTCGTAAAGTCTCGTTTTGGTATCTATTTAACTTTGCAATATTTCAATTTTACCCAAATATTTACTTAACAAAAGTTAAGTAAAAACTAATAAATAGAACACCGAGACCCGACTTCGAGTAAACTTACTTTTCAAAAATCAATACTTTAATTCCTTATGTGTTTACATTTTATCCTTCAAAATTTAATTATTTATGTTACTTGTCAAGTTGTTTTACTTTAAAGCTTTCAAAACCATCTACTAACTCAAGACCCTTTTTAATCTAGGTCTTGCCCGTTGAACTTACCCATCCCCCGTTTTATAGCAAACTATCCTCCAAGTTACTTAATTCATGTGAGTACATTTCATCCCCCGTCTTCCTTTTTATACATTGGGGGTAACATGCATACTTATCCAAAACAAGAACTATTTATAATACTCTATCTTCAAATCACAAACCTTAGGGTGTATGATGCTTAGAATACTTTCTCTATTGTGTGTTATTGTTTCATATGCTTTACGTGAACAAGTTTGTATTTTTATGTTGTTGTGGAACGCAATAAGTATGATCATACGCACCTTTAACTACTTAGCCTTGTGCAAGTAGCATAGGGTATCATTATCCGAGTATGTCGGTTGCTACCGATTAGAAAGGATCCTCATTTACATATGTTTTATATACCACGATTGATTCTTTCATTTATGGTCTCATATACGTTTGTGGATTTCACTCATATTATATATACTCAAAACTATGAAATTGCTCACTAACATACGTGTTGACCAATATTATTTTATGCATTGTTACACGTTTGATTATTACTTGATTTGGAGTATGAAGACGCCATTCTATTTGATACCTCTAGGTTATTAGAAGAAAGAACAATATTTATTTCTTATGCTTGATGTTATTTTGTATGAACAAGTTATGTTATTTGGTTGATTAAATGAAATGAATGAGTTGTTAAAATATTGTCACTTTAATAGTGTTTTGTGTTCATGGGCAATCCGTTGCACCCCGGCATGTTCTGCTGCCTTTGGTCGGGGTGTGACAGATTGGTATCAGAGCCAAGACTATAGGATAGGTGGTTAGACGTAACAGCCTAGTATGGTTTTGCTTTAGGGTCCTTATACGTGATGCTTATACGTGTTACCCCACTTGATTGTTCATTACACTTATATATTTATTTGCTTATTTATTTCAATTAATCTCCAAAATATACACATGCACACACTCTCATAGTATTACAAGGTATCCTTACTTTACCCCAAAAAGTAGATTTTTCATGTCGTTTTTATGGATCACAAACTTAATTTGGATCCCGTTATTTAATATCCCTTAAAGGTTGAATTTATATCGGGTTTGTAGCCATCATAGAGGGCGAAATACTATGAAACGACCGTTTGACAAAAAGATTCCAAGAATCGAATGTGATTTACTTATCTGGGATGGTTGAATTGTAGTGTTTGTCTTCTACGCCGACGAACTGTGTTATACATGTCAATACTTTAAGTTGTCGAATGCAAGCGTTCTGATTGCTTCCTTATATTTTTGTTGGAAGCATAAGAGCCACGGTGATACGTGGACTAATGTTTTCAACAACTCGATTACCTCATCATTTACTTGTTATTGTTATTATTACGATATTTGGGACAAAACGTGTAAACATGGTGATTTCATGCACATGTTCAACTCCCCATTTTACAACGATTTTTAAGATTTAATGTTGGGACAACTACTCGTGGTAGTTCATGCAAGTTTTTCCCGCTTTTAAATCCTAACACATTACTTCAAATTTCAAACATTTAAAGTATTTAACATTCTATTTTTTTTTCTTTCTTTACTTGATTTTCTAACAAAAGAATTTTTTTTTAAGATCCTCATCTTCATAACTCTAGGACTCACAATCATTAAAACCTCATATTTACTCATTTCCCTCATACTTATATCAATTACCCCAAACTTATATCATTTCTCTTTCATTATTTTAGAATGCCTCCACTTCGTCGCCAAACTCGCAAGCCGAGCTCTGGTCGTCGGATGGCCGCTATGGTTGCTAAAGAAATCGCCGCTGTAATTCCTGGACTTATAACTCAAATTCAAGCCACCCAACCCACCGTTACTCAAACCACACCTAACCCCGCACCCTTTGCCTTGAAAAATTTCACCAGTGCCAAAACCCCTCTAAATTTCATGGCAAGAACTGTGCCACTACCTTATTACAATGGTTCCAAAAGATGGAAAGCGTTTTTATTGTTTGTGAATGCCCTGAACACAAGAAAACCACATACGCCTCAAGCATGTTCGAGGGAACCGCCCGAACTTGGTGGAATGGCAAAATGTTCACCAATGGGGCGGAAGTAGCTATATCCTACTCACGGACCAATCTTAAGGAAGTCATGATGAAGAAATTTTGCCCAAAACATGAAATCAAAAAACTCGAATCCGAATTTTGGGAACTTAAGAAAGAGAGTGGCGACAACTCCGCCTACTCTGACCACTTCCATGAGCTTAGTCTCTTAGTTCCTCACTTGGTCACTCCCCTTGAACAGGCGATTGGAAAGTATGTCGGTGGTTTGCCTATGCAAATCCGAGACTCGGTGATGAGTAGTAAACCGCAAACCCTTCATGATGCAATTACCTTAGCCGGTGCAATTTCCGAAAACCATGTCAAAGCCGATACCCTCGCCATTAAAAGTTCCAAGAAACCCAATGAGAAAAGTACACCCGAACCATCAACCCTCACCAAAGTTGACCCACAACCCCAATCCATAAACTACTCCAACTCATCCAACCACACCAAAAAGAAAGCAAACCTAATTATCGAAACTATTCTGTCACCCACCCATCACAACCTCAAACACAATCCCAAGCACCCCAAAATCAAAAACAGTATTCTGGCTCTCACCCTTTGTGTAACACTTGCCAACACCATCATCCCGCTTACTCCGCTTGCCGTCAATAAACTAAGTGTAACCGCTATGGTCACACTAGCAACGTGTGTCGGGGAGCCTCTTGTGGAAAACCACTCCACCAAGATTTTCTTCAACTAACCAAAACCGTCCCGCACCGTTTACTCAAAACCCTCCTCCTCAAACTAGAGCTTGTTTCAATTGTGGAGACCCGAATCATTTCCGCAGTGCTTGTCCTCGACTTGCCTTTGTTAATCAAGCCCAAGTCATGCCCACACCCTACTACCAAACCCAAGCCTACCTAGTTCAAACCTATCAACCTCAAATCCCGCAACTCTTTGCTCATCCGGCTCAACCGCTCCAAGCCATTCAATCCCTTTCTCCTCTGCCACACCCACAGGCAATGGAAGCTCTCTCTCCTCCTCTTCCTCCAGCTCAACAAGTCAACTACGGCAACCAAGGGTGTGCCTTTATGATGAACTCCAACCAAGCTTAAGTTGCCAAAGATGTGGTGAACGGTACGTTTTTAGTAAATGAACATTTAGCTTTAATTTTTTTTGATACCGTAGCTGATAGGAGTTTTATTTCTATTAAATTTGAATCTATTCTTGCCATACCCCGCACTAAAATTTCTTGCCCTTTTTCTAGTTGATGTAGCCAATGGTAGTTCCATCACCATCGATTCGGTCTTTCGCGATTGTATCCTCACTCTTTGAAAGCACGAATTCTCGATCGACCTCATCCCGATGAAAATGGGAAGCTTCGACATCATAGTAGGCATGGATTGGTTTGCTTTGAACCACGCCGAAGTCGTTTGTTATGACAAATTCATTCGAATCCCGCTCGTCAATGGCAAACTCCTCAAAGTCTTTGGCAAAACCATCCCCAAGAAACTCAATCTCATGTCTTGCTCTCAATCTCGTAAGTACTTGCTTCAAAAGTACGTTCCTTTCCTAGCCCAAGCGGTGGTTAAAGATCCAAAAGAAAAGAAAATTCAAGACATTCCCGTTGTTTGTGAATTCCCGGCGTTTTTCCCGAATACGTCTCTGGTCTCCCACCCATTCATCTTGTTGAATTTTGAATCAACCTTGTGCTCGGCGCAAATCCCGTAGCCAAGGCTCCTAACCGTTTAGCTCATTCGGAATTGCAAGAGTTATCGAAGCAACTTCAAGAACACTCCAATAAGGGCTTTATCCGTCCAAGCTCTTCCCCTTGGGGCGCTCCCATCCTCTTTGTGAAAAAGAAAGATGGCTCGTTTCGCATGTGATCGATTACCGTGAACTCAACAAACTCAATATTAAAAATCGTTACCCTTTGCCACGAATCGACGACCTCTTCGATCAACTCCAAGGCGAAACTTGCTTTTCCAAAATCGATCTTCGATCGGGTTATCATCAATTGCATGTTCATGAAGATGATATTCCTAAAACCGCTTTTCGTACTCGGTATGGTCATTACGAGTTCTTGGTTATGCCTTTCAGATTGACCAATGCACCCGCGGTATTCATGGACCTCATGAACCGTGTTTGCAAACTATTCTTGGACATATTTGTAATTTTTTTTATCGATGACATTCTTATCTTCTCCAAGACTAAATCCGAACATAAGTATTAATTACGTTCCATTCTCGACTCCTATGAAAAGAACAACTTTATGCCAAGTTCTCAAAATGTGAATTTTGGTAAAAGAAGTTCAATTTTTGGGTCACGTCGTCAACAATCAAGGTATTCATGTTAATCCTGCCAAAATCGAGGCCGTAAAAGATTGGAAAACTCCATCCACACCCACGGAAATCCGATCTTTCCTTGGTTTGGCCAGGAATTATCAGCGATTCATTCTAAACTTCTCCAAAATCGCGTTACCCCTCACCGCACTAACTCATAGAGGAAAACCTTTTGAATGGGGACCGAAACAAGAAGAAGCTTTCCTAACTCTAAAGCATATGCTTTGCAATGCTCCCGTTTTAACCTTTCCTGATGGAAATGGCGACTTTGTGGTATTTTGCGATGCATCCAACCAAGGTCTTGGTTGCGTTCTAATGCAAAGAGGTCAAGTTATCGCATATGCCTCAAGACAACTTAAGGTTCACGAAAAGAATTACACGAATCATGATCTCGAACTTGGTGCCGTCGTTTTCGCTCTCAAAATCTGGAGACATTATCTTTATGGAACAAAATGTGTTGTATTCACCGATCATAAAAGTCTTCAACACATATTTGACCAAAAAGATCTCAACATGAGACAACGTCAATGGGCTGAATTACTTAGTGATTCCGATTGCGAAATTCGCTACCACCCCGGTAAAGTGAATGTTGTGGCCGATAGCCTTACTCTTAAGGTTAATGTCAAATCCGTTCTGCTTCATAGCATCATCATCCAAACCGATCTCCAAGACCGCATCTATCGTGCCCAATGCACCTCCATTGATGATGGCAATATGTATTACGAAATGTCATGTGGAGCCGAACTTTAACTCGAAACCAAACCCGATGGCTTGCTTTATTTTCTTAATCGCTTGTGGGTTCCCGATCGTGATGAACTTCGTACTTTCATCCTTGATGAAGCTCATATGTCGCGATATTCAGTGCATTCTGGTGCGGATAAGATGTACTTCGATCTATTTATTGGTGGCCGGGTATGAAAAAGGACGTAGCACTTTATGTCTCAAAATGTCTTACTTGCTCAAAGGTTAAAGCCGAACATCAAAAACCTTTTGTTTTACTCGAGCAACCTCCTATCCCCGTTTGGAAATGGGAAGACATTGCTATGGACTTTATCACCAAATTACCCCCACTCAAAAGCAAAATGATTGCATTTAGGTCATCATCGATCGATTAACCAAATCGGCTCACTTCATCCCGATCCGCGAGAAGTACTCTGTCGAACAACTTGCACAAATCTATGTTCGTGAAATTGTATGCCGCCATGGTATTCCGTTGACCATTAATTATAATCCTGATGCTCGTTTCACCTCCAGTTTTTGGAAATCGCTTCAAGAAGCTTTGGGCAATCGCCTTGATCTTAGCACCGCTTATCATCCTCTAACCGATGGCCAATCCGAGAGTACAATCCAAACCCTTGAGGATATGCTTCGATCTTATGTTCTTAATTTTGGTGGGAACTGGGATTCTCATCTCCCGCTTATCGAATTCTCATACAATAATAGCTATCATTCTAGCCTTGATATGGCTCATTTCCAAGCTCTTTATGGATGTAAGTGTCGTTCACCGATTTGTTGGAACAAGATTGGTGAAACCCAAATCACCGGTCACGAGATGGTCCAAGACACTACCGATCATAGAGATCAAATTCGCAAAAATCTCCTCGCTACTAGAAGTGGAAAAAAAAGCTAAGCCGACAAACGGCGGAAGCCCCTAGAATTCAATGTTGGCGACTTTGTCCATCACAAAGTATCCCATTGGAAGGGGGAAGTCCGTTTTGGAAAGAAAGGAAAACTAGCTCCCCGTTTCGTAGGCCCATTCAAAATCCTCGAAAGGATTTGAAAACTGGCTTGTAAGCTCGAGTTATCGCAAGAACTTACTGGTGTTCATCCAACCTTTCATGTCTCAAACCTTAAAAAGTGCTTAGCTTAAGGTAATCTTCATATACCTCTCGACGAAGTACATATCGATGAAACCTTGCAAATGATCGAAAAACTCGTTGAAATCATGGACCGCAATTAGAAACGAACCAAACGTAACCGCATCCGTTTAGTTAAAGTCTGATGGGAATCACGGCGTGGCGCTGAATTTACTTGGGAAAGGGAAGACGAGATGAAGGAAAAGTACACACATTTGTTTATCACAGATTCATCTTAATTTCGGGACACAATTTCCTAAAGTAAGGAAGACTGTAACGTTTGTCTTTTTCGGATTAACTTGTATTTGTATTATATCAAAAACCCGACCCGTTTTGATCTTTCGGATCCATCACTATAAATGAAATATTGGGTTTTATGTTCGATTTTGTTACACAAGTGTCAGATTAAGAAAACATCTTTTTCGGTGCGTTAAAACACCTCATTATGACTAAAACGACTTAAAACGAACTTCGGGGGACGAAATCATCAATTATCAAAAGCTAGAACAACCCTCCCCCACCCCCTAGGGGCACCGCGCCGCACGACCACCCCCATCCTTTTAGGCCACGCAACGCCTAGACACTCCTGCAGACCAGCTAATTTATTTTGTTACTTTATGCATTGTTTGACCAGTTAAACATACCCATTTGCATGCAAACCTTAAAAGAAACTTTATGCCTAACCCAACACTTTTTACCTATTTAAACAAAGGCAACACTCCCATTTTGATTGTTCTTTCTTCTCCAAACTCTCTCTCAATCTAAGCTTCAAGTGTTCATCTTCAACCTTTTGTTAGTTTGATTACTTAAGGTCAAACTAAAGCTAACCTTGTTCTAACCAATTCTTGTTACTTAAAGCTTGATGTTGCAACATATATAATATACACCCCTTGTTTCCTTCGGCTTTCACTTCTCCGGTCACGATCGGTTGAAGTGTTGTGCTACAAGATAAGGCTACATGGAGGACTATTATAGTCCTTGATATATACCTTAACTTATGCTCTAACTTATGATTTAATTTATGCAAGTTTACTATTGTTGTTTAGTTTCTAATTAATTTTAGTTTCCAAATCATTTTTTAATAGTTCAATGGTATTGGATATGTGGCCACCATTTTCGGTTTCATCCCGAGTCAAGAGCCGAACCAAAACCGAACTTTTGTTTAACACTTTATTGTTAACATATTGTATGAAAGATTTGAGTATTATTATTTTTAAGTTCATGAGTTCTATGGTATTGTATATGTGGCCACCATTTTCGGTTTCATTCCGAGTCAAGAGCCGAACCAAAACCAAACTCTCGTTTAAATACTTTATATTTAAAATGATTTATATGTTACAAGTATGAATTGTATATTATAATTTCTAAGTTCATTTTAATAAGTGCTATCGTATTGGGTATGTGGCAACCATCCTCGGTTTTATTCCGAGACAAGGACCGAACCATGACCGAGCTAAACCGTGTTCATTCGCTTAAAGACACACTAGTGTGTTTTGAGCCACTGATCTCATATTTTCTCTAAAACTATCTTATAAACTAATTTTAAATTGTTTTCCTCAAAACACTTGGTATGTTGGATCTAACTTGATCTAATAACAAGTTTGGACCGACAAAACCGAACACTCGCTTAACGGACGTCAAGGTTCTTCTTAATAAAACTACACACTTGGTTAAGCTTCTTTTGATTTCATTGAGTTATCTCATAACATTTTGGAATCTCGGCTTCGAGCTTGATCTATTATCAAGACTCGAACCGACAAAATCCGAACACTCGTAAAGTCTCGTTTTGGTATTTATTTAACTTTGCAATATTGCAATTGTACCCAAATATTTACTTAACAAAGGTTAAGTAAAAACTAATAAATAGAACACCGAGACCCGACTTTGCAATATTGCAATTGCCAAGTTATTTTACTTTAAAGCTTTCAAAACCATCTACTAACTCAAAACCCTTTTTAATCTAGGTCTTGCCCGTTGAACTTACCCATCCCCTGTTTTAGAGCAACATATCCTCCAAGTTACTTATTTCATGTGAGTACATTTCATCCCCCGTTTTCCTTTTTATATATTGGGGGTAACATGCATACTTATCCAAAACAAGAACGATTTATAATACTTTATCTTCAAACCACAAACCTTAGGGTGTATGATGCTTAGAATACTTTCTCTATTGTGTGTTATATATTTCATACACACCCCTAACTACTTAGCCTTGTGCAAGTAGCATAGGGCATCATTATCCGAGTATGTTGGTTGCTACCAATCAGAAATGATCCTCATTTACATATGTTTTATATACCACAGTTGATTCTTTTATTTATGGTCTCATATAAGTTTGTGGATTTCGTTAATATTATATATACTCAAAACCATGAAATTTCTTACCAACATACGTGTTGACAAATATTATTTTATGCATTGTTACAGGTTTGATTATTACTTGATTTGGAGTATGAAGACGCCATTCTATTTGATACCTCTAGGTTATTAGAAGAAAGAACAATATTTATTTCTTATGTTTGATGTTATTGTGTATGAACAAGTTGTGTTATTTGGTTGATTGAATGAAATGAATAAGTTGTTTAACTATTCTCACTTTAATAGTGTCTTGTGTTAATGGGCAATCCGTTGCACCCTGGCATGTTCCGCTGCCTTTGGTCAGGGTGTGACAACTATTACAAAGACTCGAGACGACAAAACAGTGAACTAACAAAACCCCGTCGTCTTGAGCTATGTCTTTAAATTACATGAATCTTTTAGTCTTCCAATCTCGAAAACTATGAATCCCAAATGCCACGCACAACGTGTTGAAATTGCATAGCTCGATCGTATTCTTCTTGTCTTTCAAACAAAATCTTGTTCTCAAACAATACATCATTGTCAGTCTCTAATAAATTAATGAGCCACATCAGATCGATGACTCGTATAAAATTGGTCTTCAAACCCTGTCCCAGCACATGACCGCGTCACCCGTCTGATTATCCTAGTACCATCGATTGAAAGATAGGTCAAGACTCTGCGGAAAAGTCTTCACCTGTACACGTTTCATAGTTTTAGGCGGTTTAACTTTAAGGAAAAGTTTCCTCCAACCCATGCGAGGATCAATTTCATCAACATACTTACGAATTGGGACTTGTGGTTTAAAGAATTTAAATCCATGGTTGACCTCGAAGAGCAGATGTTGGTGAAACCATTCTGCTAGTCGATCTCCACCACGATTAATAAATGACTGATTGGCGAGTGTCTGCACATCCTACCCCGGCAGTGACAAAACGTCAGTTATATATTGAAAATGCTGAAAGCCATTCTCCCACTTAATAATACAAACCTTCAATTCAGACTCATACAACCAAGACACATTGTCACCTTTAACTGTTTGCACGGCCTTAAATGTAGTTTTCTGATTAGCTCTGGCTCGTGCAGCAGCATCCAGTTGTTGTTCTCGATCCACGTACCTATAGGCTTCAGTAATCTTATGAACTCGCTTGTTGCGGTTCTTGAACCAGCCTAAGATATCATACTCAGATAGATTAGCCTCCCCTTCAAGCATCTTTTCTTTCTTTTTTTTTGGTTTTCTCCAGATGATCTTCAGCAGCTTTAACATAATCTTCGGTAAATGTGGGAACACCCTGAACAATGTTTGAACGATGATACAGATTGGGGTATTCCTCTGATGTGACATCTTCCATCACGATATGCTCTTTTTCATAGATAAATGACGTGTTCCATGAGGAATACTCGTATAAAGCAACACCTCATCATCATTGATAACCTCCACATCTTCCTCAGCCTCCAACGTGTCTAACTTTTCATCGTTCAGCCCTAATAATAATGGAATCTGATTGCAAGTTAGGGCCTGATCGACGAATTCTCCTTCTTCAATCTCGCCCGCGTTGGCAGTGCTAATCACCACCCCCTTTTCAAAGTCCATAAATAATATGGTGTTGGATTTGATCGACTCGATAGGTTGAACATCTGTCGAGTCCTGATAAACAACTAATTGTCAATCATTGCCTTCCCCTCCACCACTCTTACCAGCAGAAGATGATCCGTGAGCTTGTTTCGGCTCACTGTCACCAGCACCCAGAGCATCAGGATCCTTGTCATCGTCATCATTCTTCAGCGTCTTTAAAGCATCATCTTTACATGTTAACTGAAGAATGAGATCTTTCTGATCCTTGATCTTTACCCCCTAAGCCGCCACAATCTCACGCAGCTCTTTAGTTCCCTTTTGGAAATACGAGACGTACCCCATCAGACGATGTTGGTTTGTCATCATCTGTTCCTGTACTGGACGATCAGCCACCATTTGATTCTTGTATAAATGAATTAGGCTCAAAAGCATGTCCATCTGATGGGTTGTACCGGACCCTGTGGACGGTTGATTCTCATAAATGAGATATCTGAGGGTTGTGTAGTTATCATAGTCGGTGTAGGAGGAACCACCGTTGATGTAGCACCAGGCCTTGGCATTGGAGATAAAATAGATTGCGGAATTAAGCCAAGCCTTGGATCAGACGTGATAGTAGTCTTCAATGTGAGTGTAGGGGTGCTAGTAGTAAGCGACACCTCCGGCCTTTGTGAAAAGGATGACCTTGGCACTTGGGGACCATATTCCACACTAGATCCGTGCCTAACAATGTTTTCAGACCCGGCCCGTACGTCGACCCGGACGCCTTACCCGGTCAATGGTCGGACCGATCCGGGATGGCGGACCGGTGTTGACCCGGATGACGTCATAAATACTATATATATACACATATAATTTATACATAAAAATATATATAAAATAACCAAATTTCATTAAGCTTCATAATCTAAAAATTCAAAACATACATCCACTCTTAGTCTCAAACCATTGATATGTAAAAATCTTATAAAAGTAGACATGTTTAATCAAGTTTTTGTATTAAAAATAAAACTTAAAAGACAAAAAAATAAAACAACTAAACATTAGTAAAATTTTAGAGCTAATTTAAATAAAATCATAACTCCAAGGTAAAAAGTGTAACTTATACAAAAATGGGTTATTTAGGGTTTGATGTTGTTTAAGCTTTTTGATGCTACTGCCTGTAACTGCCAGCCGCTTCCTCAACACAAACATAACCTTCAATGTTTATTTAGTGACATAATCAAAATCACTACATCACACATATATATCTTTAAATCCTTGCAAGATCTTCATCTTCATCACTCATCATCTTCAGATCTTCATCAAAGATAATCTTTATCACAATTATTTTGGTAAGTATGATATTGTATGAATCGCCAGAAAAATGCCGATTTAGAGGGTGGCTAGGAAGTGGTTAAGTAAGCAACAACGGTTTGAGTACTTGGTATATGGTATGAATATCTGATTATTAAAAAAAAGAAAGAAAATAACAACCCTGCCGGTCCGATCGCCGGGTCGCCGGGTCCGGTCCAACCGGCGCCCGCGAGAACCGGCCGGTCTATTAGAAAACGGGCTGTACACGTCAACCCGGACCGGTATTAGTCCCGGGTCCCGGTCCGACCGGTTCGACCGGCCGGGCCGGGCCGGGTTTCAAAACGTTGATGCCTAATACGACATTTGGGCGGTTAATCTTGAGCTATCGATTTGCCCTTTCGCTTTCATTGAGCAGCCTATGAACTTGCTGCTTCAACATCAACACGTCATATATCACCCTCATGGCCACCATCACCACCATCTCCACCATCACCACCATCACCACCATCTTAGTCGTTGTGAATCCAACGATCATCAGGAAGACATTCATAAGCTAGATTCGCCAAGTGACCAATCAGACGTTTGGTTCTTGGACGATCCTCTGGTTCCTTACCTCCGGTAGGTCTTCATATTCTTCATCGTGTCAGCGTTCATGCGTTCCAACTTCAACACATCATCTATCAAAGTGCGGTCAATCACCAAGTCAGGAATCAAATCCTGAATAATTAGCTGGACAAAGCGTGGATACATAAGGAATTTGCTTCGACGATTATTGATCAAGCAGTTCTCCTTAAGATGATATAATATAAGCTCAGAGAAATTGAACGGCTTGTTCAATATAAGAGCTATGAATTCCGATTGTAGCATAATCCAGCACTTGTCGTATCCACCCTTGCGTCCCCAAGGCAATGTATAAGAACGTCCAATAGATACTTGTACGGAGCACACAAGTACACCTTGTGGTACTGGGAACAAGGTCCCCGGAATAAAATAAACACCGAAACAATCCACGTATTAGCGGCTTGTCAAACTCACATGGAATGTCCATGTTATCCACAAATCGAAGAACATGTCTTATAACCCCAGAAGAGATAGCAATCTGCTTGTTGTTGATCATAGCAACAATGTGATTCTCGGACTCTGCATATCGTGCCGAATTCCAGAAAGGATGAATCACACTGAAGTGGACCGTTACATCAGCAGTAATGGCATAGTAGATCCTAGATCGTCGTATGAATGCAATAATCTCTCCAAATAAGTCCTGATCAGCAAAGTTATCTTATACAAAAGCACAAATGTTGTGCTTTTTGTCAAATGTCATGAGAGGAATATCAGGATCATGTTGTTGCTGTACTTGGTGTGGACCCACAACCGAAACATCTTGTACTATATCATCAGCCATTTCTGAAAATACATAAACCCGAGAATAAATAAAAATGAACATTACTTATTATAATTAAATTATTTAAGAATAGAAGTTTAATTTTTTAAAATAATTTATAAGTGTCATTCGTTAGTCATCATATGCTAGTTCGTTCGTTATGACGAATGATGTCATTCGTTATAACAAATGGCACGATTCGTTATGCTCATGTCAGCGAATAAAGGACTAACGAATCACTCATGACGAATGAAAGTTCATTCGTTATCAAATCACACGAATGGACTGAGTCGTTATTTCATTTCAATGAATGGATCCACGAATGAACCAACAGCACGAATGAATTTCTATTCGTTGTCTGTAGCGAATGAACACAACAATAATCAACTTTGACCCCAAATAGTCAGAGTAAAAATTGATTAAGAACATTGGTGGTCAACATGCAATCAAAAGTCCAATTAGTACATGTATAACGAAGAATCATTTTAATCATGCTATCAATGGACTCGGATTAACATCGAAACCCAAATCTAACCAACCTTGATGGTTAATACACATTATTAGTATGAGTTTTGATTATAAGTTAAAGTCCGATTAAAGAACTGATTAATTAACCCATTAATCGTCCATGGATATTAACGAAATTGATTGCGTTTAGATCGTCTGTACCTTATGAATCTGAAAAACTGATCAAAAAGTGATTTGGTTAAGGTCGAGATTCTGAGAAAAATTTTGCAAGGGTTTGTCTGGGTTTTGTGAATATCAAGATGAATGAATGAGTGATTCGTTCATCTCCTATACATTAAATATTATAGGCTTGCACACTTCCCAAGACAAACGAATAAGACCATTCGTTAATTCAAAATTAACGAATGAACTATATTCGATTATTCATTCGTTTTCCCCGTTAGCGAATGAACAATAATTTAAACACATAACAAATCAACTCAGAATCATTCTTCATTCGATAGATATAGAGATGACGAATGGGGTCATACGTGATCAGTGTAGCGGAAGAGAATGATGATAACGAATAGACTGATTCGTTATCCAGATTTAAAAATAATTAACCCTCATTCGTTATCAGTATAAGCAACGAATAGACCTTATTCGTTATGACTGATCATAATGAGTAGGCATTAAATAACCAATTTAAAATTAAAAATGTCATTTTAAATTTCAAAGATTAATGCATCGAATCTCATGTTCCGATGAGCGTTACCTTAAAAATCTTACCAGTCAGAGTAAGATGCTACCTTAACGTGTTTTGTGTTCAAAACACATAAGTTAAATAAATTAACTTAAAATAAAATAATTTAAATGAACTAAATAAAGTAATTAAATAAAATGAGAAAATCTTTTAGGTATTTTCTTTTCAAAAATTTATCCTTTTAGCTCATAAATCGAAAATAAAGCAGAAAACAAAAATAGAAAACACAATATTTTTTGATCTTTGAATATTTTCAAAATAAAAAAGAGAAATAAAACAGAAACAAATATCAAAACTATTCTATGAAAACAATACATATATTTGTTAGTTGAGCAGGGAATCATATTGATTAAGAAATCCGTCCATAACAGTTTTATATTTCAGCTTTATTATGACTGGCATTAAGTCAGTCATTGGTATTGTTATCCACTTGAATCTTATAACCAACCTTCGAGTATTTTTGTGATATGATTTAATTTTCAGTTAAGGCACGTAATATCATAAACTATCAGGCTCTAATCTTGGTTCAGGCTTAGTTTGATTTTTACCATATCACTTTAAAACTTGAAATCAGTTGATCAAAATTTTTATTTTTAGCAATCTAGCAAATAACCCCACTACAAGATATACCACCGTTATCAAGCAATACTTCGAATTCTTTTCCCACTTTTGACTATGCACGATTTCATCTATATGGATTACATACACTGTATCCCTTATGGTACGTTTCTTACTGGTATTACGATGTGAGTAAGGGAGGGACAATTGTACGACTCACTGTGTGGTTTTATCAAGTCAGTAGTGAATTTGGTATAAATTACAATTGTGATCAAGTTTAAAGACTTTTAATGGGCATTAAAACTGCGGTTTTGTCTTTTGATCAAAACAATATTCACATTTGTGAATACCCAGATGGAAAACCGCATAAAGACCCAACAGAGTTCAGAATTATCGAAGCAGCCTATCAATACAGGATTTAAGACCATAAGACCATACACCGTTGTGTAAGGTCCCGTTACCGGTAGCCTTACTTTGGTGTTGGATTTACTCATAAACGCAGTTCTAAATATCAGAGTTAATAAAAAAAACTTTCGCGGAATAATAAAACTTCAACCATAACATTTTACATAACCATCAAATCATGTCTTATAAAACATCTGTAGTCAATTAAAGCAAAACATAGTCTTTAAAACATCACAACATTTCTCCGAGATGCCAGTATCTTCGATTCCATGCCATGTGTCTTCAGTCACGCGAGCTGCCTCAACCTATTTGCCTGCGTGCATACTAAAAGTCAGCTACGCTGAGTGAGTTCTAGTTAATTACATAACTTAATTTTCATGCACATATACGTGCCCGAAGGTACGCATTACATACATATCATGATCAGCATTCGTCCATAAACATTCATATCTAACCATACATTATAAAGGGCGTTTTACCCTACATACCTCGGATATTATTAGGGTCCGGTCACCCTTCATCCTCGGATATTATTAGGGTCCGGTCACCCTTCATCCTCGGATATTATTAGGGTCCGGTCACCCTTCATCCTCCGATATTAATAGGGTCCAGTACCCTTCATCTTCGGATATTATTAGGGTCCGGTACCCTTCATCCTCGGATATTATTAAGGTCCGGTACCCTTTCTTCCATCGCTTCATACTACACCTATTCTTAAATACTCTTCCTGACAATACGTGCAATCTCCGAAGAGCGTTCACATACCATTAACATATCATACGTACATTACGCATACATCATATATATTATACCTGTTCTTAGATACTTTTCCTGACAATACGTGCAATCTCCGAAGAGCGTTCACGTACCATTAACATATCATACGTACATTATGCATACATCATATATATATTCATACATGCATTTTATCTTACATCATACATAGCAATCACATCTTTAGCTACCACCTGACGGTACATGCAATATCCGAAGATCGTTCACGCACCGTCAAGCAATCATCATACATACATCATACAAGGCATACACTTACCACTTGAGGTAAGTGTATTAACTATCACATCGAGTATGCACACAGCCCCGAAAACATAACAAGGAAGTTGGGCTAGAAACTCACCTCAATGCGGTTGCGTTCACCATTTATAGTTATTCCTTTCTTCAGTTGGGCACGGCTAACTGTATAATAATTTACGTGCATCAATTAACTATTGCTAGTCATATCATACATCTATCTTTATATAACCTACAACGAACGGGGGTCCGGGGGCAGCGCCCCTGGCAGCGGGGTTCTAGGGGCGGCAACCCCTAGCGGGGTCCAAGGGGCAGAGCCCCTGGCTAGGGTTCGCTATTTTCATTAACTGTCTTAACACATTTTCCATTAGCATTTTGAATCATAGAATAATTTGCTACTAAAAAGTTCAAGGGCTTATTTGTAAATAAATCATTCTTTTCTAAGTCCAGGGACCATTCTATCATTCTGTTAAACTTCTAATTCGTTACTGGTTCACAACGAATTGGATTATCCTAGCGAACTGGTTCCTATAACGAATTGAACCCTTAACGAACTGGACTCCTTAACGAATCAGTACATATAGCGAACCAGTCCAAGTAGCGAATCGGACCTTCTAGTTCGTAATTTCTTTTAACGAACTAATCATAACGAATCAAGGGTAATTCGTTACCCTTTTCCCTTAACGAATCAGAGACGAATCATAGGCGAACTAGAGCTAGTTCGTTGTGCCCCCTTATGCGAATCAACTAACGAATCACCTTCAGTTCGTTAAGTCCCCATAGCGAACTAGGGTTAGGTCAGGGAATGTCAGAACATTCCCTGACATTCCTTATCCTCGTACTACTATTCTGGCGCCGCCTTTGCCGGAAAGCCGCTGGAAAACCGCGAACACGTCGGAAAAACAAGTTTTAACTCGTTTTTCACCGTTTTTCGTCCCGTTCGATCCAGATCTGAGCTAGGGTGACCCCTAAGCTCATCATAGGTTCGGTTTATACCCGATTCCACCCGGATCTCATGACTTAAACGGTTTAACGGTGTTGGCTCGTTGTTTCGTGACCATAACTAACGGATTTAAGCTCATACAACAAAATACTATCATACCTTGGGTCGGGATCCGTTTCTTCTTCTATATTTCGGCTAGAGTGAGAGAGAAACTAGAGAGATAGCTTAAGTGTGTGTTTTGGTGGTGTAAGGGATATGTGTAAATGAAGGATTAAATGGGTAATTAATGGTTTATATAATTATTGATCATGGGCTTAAGCCCATGGTCTTTCCTTATTTCTTCCATAACCCAAATCCATAACCCATATCCATTTACCCAACACTAGCCCGACTCATAACAACTCATATTTCGTTTATTAACTGAAATCAGAAAATAGGATGTTACACGTTGCACTATTAACCAATAACTGGACGCGTATTTAAATTTGTAACATTTTTGGTGATCAAACATATTTAAGTCTTAAGTATGACAAGGCTATTACATTTATGCCTTCATCACCAAGAATTTGTAAGAGACTAACACCTCTTTCAATTTGGCAATGTTATGTTTATGTCACATACTCTTCCTTACTCGTTCGTCTAAGACCTACCAATGCACTAAGACAATTAAGCACACAGTCTTTTATGCCTATTTTTAACTAAAGTTTAGAATATAAATGATCGATGTACTATCATTTTCTCTATTTGCTTCAAAACTCATTTTGAGGAGCAATTTTTCAATGTTTTTGTATTTAAAAATATTTGAAAGTATTTGGATTTTATCATTACAAACATAAAGCACAATATATTTGTGTTTTCCCATTTTTCTCTCGCTAAACACCAAAATATTAAAGAAAGAAAAATTTAACATACAAAACTGTACGAAAATAATAAAAAAATGATTACCCAAGCATAGGAATATCATCAAATGATTTTAATCTATTTAGACCAAGCAAAAATTTGAATCTTGTTTTATTGACATATTTGGTAAAAAGGTCTACATTTTTATAATCCGTGTGAACCTTTTCAATATCAATTAATTTCTTTTCATAACAGTCACGGATAAAATGGTATCTAATTTCAATATGATTTGTTTTAGAGTGGTGCACGAGGTTCTTCGTGATACATATCGCAACAGAGTTATCAATATAAATTGGAGTAGTAAGAAATTTCAAACCGTAATCCCGTAAATGTCGCTGGATCCATAGAACCTGTGAACAGCAACTCGAGGCTGCCACATATTCAGCTTCAGTGGTTGAAGTGAAGACCGTCATCTACTTCTTACACTATCAGGAAATAAGCCAGTTTCCTAAAAGCTGACAACCCACCGTTGTGGACTTGAAGTTGATCTTGCATACTCCATAGTCGGAATATGAGAAAGTGGTAAGATCAAAATTATCATCCGTGGGATACCATAACTTGATGTCATGATTACCCCTTAATTAGTGAAAAATACGCTTCACAGTCGCTAGATGAGTCACTCAGGGACTCGCTTGATACTTGGCATAAAGTCAAAAAAACAAACATTATATCAGGACGCGATGCGATTAAATATATTAACGAACCAATCATCGCTTGGTAAAGGGTCGGATGAATGGTATCCTCCAATTCGTCCGGTGACAACTTGTGACCCACGGTAATAGGAGTAGAAGGGACTTTTCCGACAGTTATCTTGAATAGGCTCAAGACATCGTTCACATACTTCATCTGATGGATGAAGATCCCGTCGTCAGACTGATGAACCTGCAACCCCAAAAAGAAACTCACCTCTCCCATCGAGCTCATTTCGAACTTTTTCTTGCATCGACTTCTCAAAGTCCGTATATAACTTGTCATTTGTTGAGCCAAACATAATTTCATCGACATAAATCTGGACAAGGAGCAAATCCACTTCGACCATCTTGTAAAAGAGAGTACAATCAACAGTCCCTCATTTGGAGGTTCTACGATCAAATGGTCAGCAAGTGTTCTATACCAAACTCTCGGGGCTTGGTTATGACTATATAGAGCCTCGTTTAATTAGTAAACACGCTCAGGATAGTCAAGATCTTCAAAACCATGGGCTGCTTCACATACCCTCTTCATGAAGTTCCCCGTTAAGAAACGCACTCTTAACGTCCATTTGATAGACCTTGAAATTCTTAAAGGCTGCGTAGGCTAAGAAAACTCGTATAGCCTCCGGTCTTGCAACCAGAGCATATACTTCTATGTAATCCATGCACTCTTGCTTATTAAAACCTTGCACAACTAATCGTGCTTTTTTTTCTACCAATGACCCCATGATCATCCTTCTTACAATTTAAAAACTCATTTTGTCGGGATAGGCTTTTTATTCGATCCGTCGCACAAAATTCTTCAACTCTTCTTGCATTGCTTCTACCCACGAAGAATCTTGAAGTTCCAAAGGAACACTTGTCGGTCCAATATGAGATAAAAAGCAAGTGTATCGAGTGATACTCGTGATTCCCGAAGCATGCATATCCCCGTATGCACACAATACTTTATCTTCGCATACGTTAGCAACTTGTCATCACGTTTGAACATCGTCATTAACATCACCAATGATTCTCAGAAACTACAACATCGTCTTGTAAATTGGTGACATTTTCCTCAACCAATTGATCATTTAAAGGTTAGGAAGATTCTCCCACGTGTAACTCAGGAACATCTTGAGTTTCAACCAATGGAACGGATGAAGAGTCTTCAAAGTCGGTATCATCTGAAGAAATAGAAACATCATCGGATGTCTCCGGTTGAGTGTGCACCACACCATATTCATAAATAGAAGACCTTGGTATTGAAAACATTTGTTCTTTAAAATATGCACGAACCAAGTCTTCAGTTGGTATCTCAACCGACGGAGTAATTGACATAAATAAACCCTCATAATCGAACATCCAATCATTTCCTTTGCTAGTAGTGGTGTAATGTATCTTTGACAGTCAAAATGATACCATTATTCTAAACACCCAAAAGAAAAATTAAAGAGACGTTTCTTGGGTGACGCATAACCAAGAAAGTATCATTCAATCGCCTCATCTTCAGATTTACTTGCCTTATGTTTAAGCATAGTACAAGGACACCCAAAAGGTTCAAGAAACTGAAGGTTCGTCTTACGATTATTAAGCAGCTCATAACTCGTTTTCTTGAGCTTTTTAACCGTTGGAACACGACTACAGGTATTGCAAGCGGTGTTCATAGCTTCATTCCGAAATTGGACGAGAAGCTTGGAATCGGCCAACATTGTTCTCACCGCTTCAATAAGGGTTCTGTTCTTTCTTTTAACTACACTATTCTGCTGGGGCACGTACGGAGCACGGTATTCACGATGAATTATGTAACATTCGTGACAAAACGAGGTATACCTAATTCAATACGTAGTGAGTAAACTGTTAATCGGTTAATTCGTAGCGATTAAACGAGTAACTGACTGATACTGATTATGACCTGTATATATACTGAGGGGTGATATATGAGTAATATATACATTATAGTGGCTAACATGTTGATATTAACACCCCAGTACGTATCATCAGTCAAACCATTTAAACGAAAAAGGTTATGTTTAACTATAAGCTATGAACTTAAACGCGATCGTTAATACCAAAAAAAGCATTGTATCATCAGTCAAACCGAAAAAGACTTATAGAACACTTATATAAGATGTATAAGCAATCCGTGAAAATATTTTGGGTTTTTATGACAATCTAATATGTTTTATTATTTTGCAAAATTATGCCGAAAAACGTTTGTTTACGCGTTGTTTTTCGCACCCGAAATATTTTCTCATGAAAAAAGCGAACCCGAACTAAATTTTGGACCGAGATCGAACATTGGCACGCAAAACAAGGCAGAAATGGGACAAAAATAGGCCCAATGGGCCCTTTTAATTGTGGCCACCAAACACCCCTAGATATTTTGATATATATATATATATATTGTTTATACTTGATATTTTTTGAAAATTCACAATTCATTTCACACACTTAAACCTACTTCTGTCCAGACCTTGTCCATCATCTTCTTGCGAAAACTTCAACATAAAACTCAAATTATATGAGCTTTTGATCATGTTTTAATCAAGTTATAATCTTATAAACATGTCTTGATTAGTGTCAATCATGTTTAACTATCCAAAAACCCTAAAAATCACCTAAAAACATGTTTTGGTCTTAAACATGATTACAAACCAGGAACATATGAATTTTTTTACCACAATCACAGATTAGAACGTTGATATAGCATTTTTACGGTTTAAAAGTTTGGTTTGAAACCCTAACCGAAACCCTAATTAACAAGGCATGATTGTGACGTTCGTCAAAATTCGAATCGGTTTTTGTACTCGTTTTATGACCCGTTTGTAGTCGGATCTTTATATTTAATAAAAAGCGTTGAATTATTAATTATGTTTTTTCGGTTTTACCTTTATTGTTTTATTTACTCATGACTCGTATCTATATATTTATAATCGTTTAAAGTATACAATATGTACAATTTAACCCCTACCTTTACTTTTACAAGATCTGTCAACCAAAACTAAAAGTAAGGGCTTGTTTGCAAAAATATATTCAAACTCATCTCCCATCTCTTTTTCCCTCCCGTCACCGAAAGAAACCCCCCCCCCCCCCTTTTCCAGTTTTGAGTTCTTTTGACCCATAAAATCCGGGATTTGATTTCCGTGTAACCAACACGACATCATAATCAAGGAAACATTGATCATTGACAGCCATGACGTCCAAATAAAATCAATATTAACATATATTAGAATCGCGCCTCATTCTCCCTTAAAACCCTATATATACTCATCCTTAACGCAACTAAACTAACCTGCACCATCCTTGCTGCATCTCGAACCATAACCCTCTATCAATTTCACCTCTAAGGCACTCCAGTATCGTTTTTGAAATCAAAATACAAGCCGAAACCCTAGTTCTTGTTCTCCTTCAATCCTTCATCATATTAGGAAATCTTTATATGGGTTGGGTTCGGTTTTGGGCGTTTGATAAAACCCCTCTATCAGTTTTTATCAACAGAGCATATATAATCTTCAATTGGGATCGATTAGGTTTAGGGTTTATAATGAATTTGGGGAAAAACCAGAACTATCATATATAAATATTGGTTCTTATGTTCTAACCAAAACAGAGGCTGGTCCAGATGGTCAGTACATGTGGGTAAACACCTTGAACCGGCCTGGGGCGCGAGTTCGATTCCCCCAGACCCGGTTTTTGTTGATATCTTTAATATTACTGTTTCTAAACCTTTTTGATTATTAAATACAATACTATATTAGAATAAAAATTGTTTACACTCGTTTAACTAAACCGAACCCCATCGAACCTTTAAAATAGAGTTTATTTAACATTTTCATATATACATATATATATATATATATATATACACACACACACTATATTAAAATAAATATAAGAGGGACAAGAATGTCATTTTACACAAAACTCTTAAAATTAAGAGTTTACATCTTCTTATGCATTATGTACAACACTTGAAGCATAATTACCCCAGATTCAAAATTCAAATTTTCATCTCATTTACCTAAGTCTCTACTAAAAGAACCCTAGCCACGCCTCTCTCTTTCATTCTCCATCATCTTTAGCTTTCCTCTCGCTTCATTTCTCCTTCACGCACCTCCAACGGGCAACGACAGCCCAGGTTAGTGAGTGTTGGGTATCGATAGCGGAAGGTTCTAGGGTTTGGCGTAGTATATCCAGACGTTTTTAGTGAACTCAAGCAGCAATGGCAAGTCCCGTTGGCGAAGACAACCTTCTGCCGCCAAACATTAGCTGTTCGAGACAGACCGTTGCGGTAGACGGTGGTGGTCTACAGGAGTGGCTGTTCAGGTAGAACAATGGTGTTGTTTGTTTACAGGTCACTTCAGTGAATTTTCTTTTGCAATAACTAATTTTTGAAGAGTAACTTGAGTTCAAAAAAAGTGACATAGGTTTACGTTGGCAGCAAGCTTGTGGGTTATTAGGAGCATTGGTCAGATATAGCTAATTTAGCAGGCTACTGGTGGGCTTTAAAAGAACTGAACATTTGGTGAGCCGTTCGGCGGGATGTTCGTTTATGTGCATTTGCTTATTATTATCATACATGAAGTCTATGAAAGCGTGCGATCATGCTTTTGACTGAATACCTGCAGTCCTGGCAAAATAAGAAACACAGGGTCTGTTTCGGTAATCGAGTTTCATTTTTTCTTTTTTATTTTAACCTGCTAGCGTTTGTAATTGTATTCGAATACCGAAACAGACCCATGCACTTGATTACTGAATCCCAACCGAACCCACCTGAAATCTGACTTGTCTGTCCCAAAGTTGTTTATGTTTTTAATGTGGTTCGGGTAAGTCGAGTGTTCTTTAATCACGCTTTGGTAGGTTCAGTAATCAATTTCGGATTGTTTGTGACTCGTAACTAACTTACGAATGTCCTTGGTTGAAAACTCTGAACCAAAATTGTGCAGCCTATTTCAATTTGATGCAAGCCTATTTCTTTCATAAGATACTTGGTTTTACTAGATGTGTAATTTTGATAATTAATTATTGGAGCAATAGAAGATCCTTCAAATTTGTTGGCACATGAGGCTATTTTGGCTTTAGCTCAAACGCAAGATGCTAATTCTCTTTTTTTTTCTATCATTAGGTTGACTTCTTTTCCATATATTCTTTCTACTAATTTCATTAATATATATTACCAGCAACACTTATTTTTTAAAACTTATGTTTTACAGGTTGCGGAAGCTTTTGGTGCAATTGGTTTAGAGAAATATATTCTTCTTTCAAAGAACATTATACAAAGATGACAGTAAACATCGGTTAGCAGGCGCAAATCGTTAGTGATGATCTCCTTGTCACAAACCTTTAGGTATAATCTAAATTTTTAGATAGGTTTAACGTTTTTTCTTTTGTTTTCCGTTATATAATGATTAATTAAACCTTTTCATAAATAATTACTATATATATATGTTTTAACTATATGTGTATATTTTGAAAAAAAAGCCTTTAACAACTCGGCGCGAGCTTGGTGGCGAAGTGTAAATTTAATATATAGGAGTTTAAAAGAGGAAAAAAAATTAAAAATACACAAGACTCATTAAGGCTTTACAGGCCTAAACGAGCTTCCAATACAAGACTCGAGCTTGGGCTCGATTACTAAACGAGCTTTATTTGAGGCTCGGGCTTGGCTTGAATGGGCTTGTTTTTGTACATTTGTTTTACTTTCACGGAACAAATAAACGGACATATTTTCTTGTTCATGTGCGTTCATTAAAAAATTGAACGTGTTCGTTTGTTGAACTATAACCGAACGAACATAAACGAACGCAAACACTTAAACAGATGGATTATCTTGATCATGTGCATTCGTTAAGAAGATAAATGTGTTCGTTTGTTAAAAAGCAATTGTGTTTGTGTTCGTTCTTTAAGTAAAGAAACATGTTCGTTCGTTAAGAAAATGAACATGTTTGTGTTTGTTCGTTCAAAAATGAACGTGTTTGTGTTCATTTGTTATGAAAATGAACATGTTCGTGTTCCATCATTTAAATTTAAATAAACACTTAAGCAAATGGTTTTATTTTGTTTGTATGTATTATTATTAAAGATATGAACGTGCTTGTTTTTATTTTTGTTCGTTCGTTAATTATCTAAATTATTTTTGGTGTTCAAAAAGAATATCTAAATTCAAGAATAAATTCAATAATCAATATATCAAACATTTCATAATTAAACAAATATATCTAAAAAAAGGATTTAAAATATGAAAATCAAATTGATTTCAAGTTAATATTAGTATAAATTAGTCTGAATGTTTTTAAATGAATCAACATATATAAATATAAGTAAATGAACCAAACTCAAACGAATATAAATGAACGAATATTAACGGGCCGATTAAGTCAATTAGTTCGATTGTTTCGGGTCAGATTAAGTAAGATGTTTTGGAGCTTTTTGTGTGAGCGGGCCGAAGTCTTCCTGGGGCTGTTATGATGATGATCCTCGGAACATGGAAAAATGACAAAATACATGGATCCTCTACAGATGTTTTATGAATATTGCTTGGCTTTAATGGAGCTGTTAGACGTGCCAGCTAGATCAAGTAAAATGTTTGTAAATATACGAGCTAATGATTTCTCTATGTATTTACATTAGTATCTATAACTTAACTAATACAATATCCATTTTGCAGCTTTTAATATTTTGAGTGGGACGAAAATGTTGGATTGAATCTGGCTCTACAGGTTTGTTGTAAACTTGTTTATTTCTCATGGTTCATATATGTATCAGGTTTCTACAGGAAGCTGGAAGGATTTCATGATGTACGATCCAAGGTGTTTGACAGCCAAGTTGAAGGCTCTATGGGTCAGAAAAGATGACTAAACAACTCCAAATAGTAGTGGTGGTGGAGAATAGTACCACAAATAGTTAACTTGGTGAAATCGATAGTCAATAACCGGTAGACATTTAGTTACCTTGTTGTATACTACCAAATAATTAAAAATGTATGTTTAAATTTGCTTGGATCAAAGTGTCTTATGTGTTTGGATTTTTTTTTATGCATTACTACGTTTATGACTGATATTATCTTATTCGTCTGTTTGATATAATTTAATTAAAATCTATAAATGACGTGGATAGACCACACTAAAGTTATGAAAAAAATAAGAAAGTTGAGATAAATTTACCGGAAATGAGTATCAAGTAAACTGTCATCGCCGCTGCATTGCGCGGGTACCTACTAGTGTATATATAATCCGATATTTATATTTTAAATGGTTAAACATATAGTTTTCGTTTAATGTTCCAATACGATTTACAAGAATAACTAAACTAATAAAAGTTTAATTACACTTTTTATGAAAACCCGTTTTAAATATACGTAACTAACTAACGATCCCCAAATCTATTATAAACATATTTTCTTGTTTTGTGTTCATGTTTAGTTCGTTCTTTTCGCTTTAGGTATTTATGTTGTTTATACCTTATAACGAGGACAAATTATCGGGATTTCTCTCGGGACCAACTAGTTTGTTGTAGTCGTTACCGACTCCTCGTTACCGCATTTCTCATTCCAAGTGAGTTCTTCATAACCCCGTTTTATCGCTTTAAATATTTTTGGGGTGTAGCATGTCACAAGTTTTATCTCGTTAGTTATGTGCATATTTATAAACCGATTCACAATTAGCGTACATGTTAATATTATTCTTGCATATTGTTTATTAATATACGTGAACTTGCTTGCAACGTGTTTACTATTCTTATGGTGGAAGTTACGCAAACGAATACACATACACATAGTGGGAGGGTCCGACGGGACGTACCTACGCCGTCTAACGTTATGACTTCGGTTGTTCGTAAGGTGGTTCTCATTTCCCCTATTACTGGCCTCGGCTAAAGGAACGGAAGGACGACATTAATTGAATTCATTTACTTTACGCTTGAATATTTATTACATTACGAATGTTGAATCGTGCCTTTCATATATATGTATACTCAAAAACTTATGAAAACTCACCAACTTAATTGTTGACAAATATATTATTTTCAACGTACTACAGGTTGAATCGATAGCATGCTAAAGATGAAGATCATTAGTATACCTTATGATATTTGAATAAAGAACTTATTTATTGTTTTGATGAAGTGTTTCTTTTTATTTTTAATTATTAATAATTGTGTACTTGTTACGTTATGAAATGAAATGATATAATTATTACCGCTTTAATAGTGTTACGAGCTATGAGTGATCTGTACGTTACACCCAGACGTATTCCGCTTAAAGCCAGGGTGTTACAGATTGGTATCAAAGCCGTAACTATAAGATAGGTTGTTAGACGTATCGGCCTAGTATAGTTATAGTTTATTTTAGGGCCCTGAATTGCATGTATACCCTATGTGCTATGTGCCAGCACTTTTATTAAAAATTCATTCATACGCTCGAATTTATTATGTTTTATAGCTTCACCTATACACATATTCATACACAAATTCCAAGGCTTATGCCTAAACATTTATTTTATTTCTACTTATTTATTTATTTTATTTAAAAAAAATGATTTTCAATCCTCTTAAAGATGGTTCTACGTGACGGGTATGTCGTAACTAGAAGGGTGACACACTTGTTTTTCGAACCCTTGACACCAAGGATTTTAAACCTAAGGATAAGCAATGCGCATAAATCCCAATCAGACGCAGGACCCGGTTGCTTACCTGGAGGGTTCGAAAAGGGTGTTGGAACTTATTAGGCCAAATCATACCACACCAAACGTCATATGAACCGTAACTTTAAGTTGTCAAAGGTGGCCATTTTCCTTTGTGAATAGAGAATGTTGCACTCCTGCTCTTAAATTACATACAAGTTATGATTTCAATATAATTTTCATGTGATTTTAGTATTATCAAATTTTATTTTTTTTCTTTCTTATTTTTGGTTTAAGTATTCCACTTCTCGAAATCGTCACTCGATAACTCACGAGCGTAGTACTCTCTTTTCAGCATGTCTTCTCGTTTTCCTCGTCATCCCGTAAGAAACTCTAGCCGCAAGATGACAGCCCAAATCACTAAGCAACTGGCTGTTGTACTCCCGGAAATGGTGGCTAAAATGCACCAAACCATTGCTTCCAATTCGAACTCAGCCACTTCGGGTTCGAACTCTAACTCTTGTCGATACAAGACCTTCACCGATACGAATCCTCTTAAGTTTGATGGCTCTAAAGGTGCCACTGCCCTACTGGAATGGTACCAAAGTATGGAGAGCACTTTCCTCCATATAGAATGTCCCGAGGACAAGAAACCACGTTTTGCTTCAAGTGTCTTCAAGAAAAGAGCCTTAACTTGGTGGGTGCAAGAAAAATTCACTCGTGGTGCTGATGTAGCCATGGCCTTGCCATGGGAGGAACTTAAGGGAATCGTTACCGAAGAGTTCTGTCCACCCAATGAACTCATGAATCTTGAGGTGGAATTTTGGAATCTTAAGCAAGAGGATGGTGATAACGCTACTTACACCGCTCGCTTCAATGAGCTTAGCATCTTGGTGCCACATCTTGTCACTCCTCTCTCTCGTGGGATTAGCAAGTATATCCGGGGCTTACCAAGAAAAATCCAAGACTCGGTTCCAAGCAGTGCTCCCAAAACTCTTCGCGAGGCGGTTGTCCTTGCTGCATCCTTGTCTGACAACCACGTTAAGGCGGGAACCCTCAAAGGCAGCAAGATGACTGTTGAGAAAACCGACGCTGAACCTTCCAAGGAGGTCAAGGACGAAGCCAAACCCAAACCAAACCGCAGCAACAACAACAACCATTCCAAGAAACGAAAGCAAAACTATGCCTTAACCCAACAAAACCCACCTCAACCTCAATACCAACAAACCCAAACCCAAAACCTTCAAGCTCCACCGCCAAAGAAACCTTACAATGGACAACACCCGTTTTGCCAAATTTGCCAACGACACCACCAACTCGGCATCCCATGCCTACAATGCACCCATTGTGGACTTTTGGACACCTGCTAAGCGCATGCTTCGAACTCATGCGTACCCAACCAACCCTCACCAAACCACTCCGCACTCCCCACGCTTTCAACCAAAACCGTGTTTTAACTCAAGCTCAACCTATTGCTCAAGCCTACCCCACCCCTTGAGCATGTTTCAATTGTGGAGATCCTATTCATTTCCGCAACGCGTGTCCCCGACTCGCATATCAAGTCCAAATGGTCGCTCCGCCTGTGTACCCTGCGCAAGCCTATCAAGTTCAGGCATTTCAACCAGTTCCGCAACTTATGGCCAACCAAGCTGTTCAACAGGTTCCAGCCAATCAAGCCTCGAATTCTCAAGCTACACCAGTCGTCCCCAATGCTCGTGGAAGGGCATTCGTGATCAATGCAAATCAAGCTCAGCATAACAATGATGTGGTGAACGGTACGTTCTTGGTTAATAACGTGTATGCATCCATTTAATTCGATACCGGTGCCGATATGAGTTTTGTGTCTTTTGATTTTGAGCCTATGCTTTCGTCGTCTCGTTCTAAACTCGAAAGGTCCTTTACGGTTGAAGTCGCAATGGTAAAACTATCTTGATTGACTCGGTTATTTGTGGTTGTACTCTAAATCTCAACGACTATGATTTTTCTATCGACCTCGTTCCCATGCAACTCGGAAGTTTTGATATCATAGTAGGCATGGATTGGCTAGCTCAACACCGTGCCGAAGTCGTGTGCTTTGAGAAGTATATTCGTATCCCACTAGACGACGATTGGATTTTGCGTATTTTCAGTGAAAATCCTTCCAATGGGCTTAAGCTTATGTCGTGTACTCATGCCCAAAAATACGTACGTAAAAAGTATGTGGCTTTTCTTGCCAACGTCTTGGAAAAGAAACAAGAAAATAAGTCAATAAAAGACATTCCGGTAGTTCGTGATTTCCCCGAAGTTTTCCCTGAAGACGTTTCTAGTTTAACTCCTACTCGCGAAGTGGAGTTCCGTATTGACCTTGTGCCTGGTGCGAATCCCATCGCCAAAGCTCCTTATCATCTCGCACCTTCGGAAATGCAAGAGCTAGCGAGTCAACTCCAAGAACTCTCTAGCAAAGGTTTCATCCGCCGAAGGTCATCACCTTGGGGCACACCTGTACTTTTCGTTAAAAAGAAAGATGGTTCTTTTTGAATGTGTATCGGTTATCGTGAACTCAATAAACTCACGATTAAGAACCGTTACCCCTTGCCTAGAATTGACGACCTTTTCGATCAACTTCAAGGCGCATCTTGCTTTTCAAAAATCGATCTTCGTTTGGGTTATCACCAATTGCACGTTCATGAGGATGATATATCTAAAACCCGTTTTCGAACTCGTTACGGTCATTACGAATTTATGGTTATGCCTTTCGGCTTAACTAATGCACCTGCGGTGTTTATGGACCTCATGAACCGCGTATGGAAGCCTTATCTTGATAAGTTAGTGATCGTATTTATCGACGATATTCTCATTTACTAGAAATCTAAAGTTGAGCATGAAAAGCATTTGCATGATATCCTCTTGTTGTTGAAGAAAGAACAACTTTTTGCCAAGTTTTCCATATGTGAGTTTTTGTTAAACGAAGTTCAATTCCTTGGCCAAATTGTTAATGAAAAAGGCATTCATGTTGATCCCGTTAAAATTGAAGCCGTTGAAAGTTGGAAGAGCCCGACTTCACCTATTGAAGTTCGATCCTTTCTTGGTCTCGCTGGTTATTACCGTCATTTCATTTTGAACTTTTCCAAGATCGCTTTACCCCTCGCCACCTTAACTCATAAGGGTAAACCATATGAGTGGAGGTCTAAGAAAGATGAAGCTTTTCAAAACTTGAAGCGTATGCTTTGCGACACTCCTATCCTAGCCCTTCCCGAAGGAAACAAGGATTTTGTTGTCTATTGTGATGCCTCGAATCAAGGTCTTGGTTGCGTTCTCATGCAACGAGGCAAGGTCATCGCCTATGCGTCACGACAACTTAAGGTTCATGAAAAGAATTATACGACACACGACCTTGAGCTCGGTGTTGTTGTTTCGCGTTGAAAACTTGGAGACACTATTTGTATGGGACGAAATGTGTGGTATTCACCGACCACAAGAGTCTCCAACATATTTTTGACCAAAAATATTTAAACATGAGGCAACGACGATGGGCTGAACTTCTGTGACTACGATTGTGAAATACGTTACCATCCCGGTAAAGCAAACATAGTAGCTGATGCCCTTAGTCGCAAAACCCATGTCAAAAGAATTCTTCTTCTAAGTGTTGTTATCCAGACCGATCTTCAGCTACGTATCTTCGAGGCCCAACACATCTCTGTCACTGAAGGAAATTTGTACAAAGAGATGTCGTGTGGTGCTGAACTCCAACTCGAAACCAAGCGTGATGGTTGGTTCTATTTTCTTAACCGCCTTTGGGTCCCAGATCGTGACAATCTTCGAATGTTTATAATGGAAGAAGCTCACAAGTCACGATATTCTATCCACTGTAACATCCCCAAAATTTTGATCCAAATTTGACAACTTAGGAAAGTTGAGGGATCAAAGATAATACCAGGTCAAATCATGAGAAAATATTAAATAAGGAAATGTAAGAAAAATAAGGAAATAAAAATATTTCCTAAGTTAAAGTTTACTTACATGAAATGAAATTCCATCCCACATTGGAAGATGTAAGAAAGTGGAAGCATTCCACCAAGGTATAAATAAGGGAAATGGAATCCATCCCACATTGGAAGTGGTAAAGAAATGGAAGCTCTTTATAAGAGATAGAATTTCCATAGTTATATTCTTTTATGAATATCATGCACCAAGTGGTCCTAGCGGAGGGTGCGTAGCACCCGACGCGCACGCGCACGGGCTCGGGCTCGGGCGAGGACGAGGACGATGGCGAAGGCGACGACGAAGGCGATGGGCGCAATGTGGCGCTTTGATGGCGCACTTTGCACTTCGCATCGCCGCGAGCCGCCTTAGTATTTTTGGACAACGAGAATTAGACTAGAAATGACAAGCTATCAAAGATGAGGGACTAAAAGTGAAAAATAATATTCAGGAACCCATCGCGCTACGCGATGAGTCCAAGAAGACGGCCATCGCGTATCGCGATCTCTGGTGACACGTGGAAGCAGGGCATGACACATGGCAGACGTGTCAGGCCACGTTTCAACACGTGGCGGGCATGCAGAAAGGTACCCGTCGTGATACGCGACGGTGTTGAAAAGGGGACCCATCGCGTATCGCGATGGGATCCAATTTTGGCTATAAATAGGGAGGCTCACGGCATTTCTCATACACACATTTCTACTCTCTCTCTAGATTTTTACCCTCTCTACCTCGGTTTGCGTGCCGAACATCGTTTTGCGTGCCACAGACTAGACAAATAACACATCGTAATCCGTACCATAAACCCGGCGTTTTCCTCGAAGTGCGTGCCACCCAAAAGTAACCCGACATTCCGTCTCGAAGTACGTGCACGACCCGACGACCGAACATTTCCTCGATTTGCGTGCCAAAGAAGGTGGATCAAGAACGCCTCGAGAAACGTGCGTATAGAGTAGAAGTGCTCCCCGTATAAACTCAGGAATATCTAACTCCGAATACCCGTGTGAGGTAAGGGGTTCTGCCTAAGTTATTATTATATTATTGTAAATGGCTTAGACCATAGTCGGAGGAATAGCCGAACCTTGATTACGATTAAGAATAATATAACTTTTCTTAAGCAAAGGTTATAATCAAAATATATTTCTTATGACTAACAAATATAATACAAGAGATTAATGAAATTAATGTTTCTTCTTGAAGAAGAAACTCAGTATAGACGTTTCTTCTTGAAGAAGAAACGTAGCATATAAATGGTAAATAAAGAAAAGGACTAAAGGTCCAAATGTTTTCATCAAGGTTAAAGCTATACGAAATAGACTAAAGGTCTAAAGCTAGATTGACGATCTAGTTATTTATACAAAATGTTATTCTCGTACTACAGGTCCGAGGTAACAAAACAAGAAGAGGAATCAGAAAACAGGAATCAGTATCAGAAACTGATTATAAACAGAAAAGGTGAATACGCCCCAAACCTTTTATACTAAGTCAGAATGTATACTCTGCTTAAGAGTATACATGTGTCTGGATCCAAACATACATGGTGACTCGGCATTTCCCCGAGGCCATGCATATCATCAACATGCCTCTGAAGGTCTACGGGACTGTTCAGAGAAATGATATTGTGTATATAATTAATTGTACAAGGTACTTAGGGTAATTTGATCCCAATTTAGTTGGGTGCCTAATGAGTAGTCACAAAGGTATTATTGTTGGTTTCACAAAGGTATTGAAAAGATATTTTAGAGTTAGCGTTATTCACCAGCTTTGTGCTGACGTATTTTCCCACCCATGTTACAGGGAAACAAGAAAGGTTAGAACAGAAAAGCAAGAAGGAATAGAAGATTGGAGTTATAGTCATTAGATGCTATCTGATGGCTCAGATATTTTATTTGGAAATATTATAAAAGAGTTATGTTTTCCAAGAAATGTATTTGAAATATCAAACGGGTAATTAAACCCAAGTTTTTAATAAGTTTTCAATATAATAATATTTTACTAAAGACTTCCGCTAAAACAAACCCGCAACTCTGATATATTTACAAAATAGGTACCAACTTGTGGTCACACGCCTAGGCCCTAAAATGGGGGTGTGACAACCCGGTGCGGATAAAATGTATTTCGACCTTCGAACTACTTTCTAGTGGCCCAGCATGAAGAAAGATATCGCTATCTATGTCGGAAAATATTTAACTTGTGCTAAGGTAAAAGCCGAGCATCAAAAACCTGCTGGTTTGCTCGTGCAACCTTTTATTCCAGTCTGGAAGTGGGAGAACATTACGATGGACTTCGTCACAAAGCTTCCAACCACCAAGAGGCAACATGATAGCATTTGGGTAATCGTCGATCGATTAACCAAAATCGGCTTTCATTCCCATTCGAGAAAAGCACTCGATCAAGCAGCTCGCTCAAATCTATGTCAACGAGATTGTTTGTCGCCATGGTATACCTTTGAGTAATATATATGATCGTGATGGTCATTTTGTGTCTCATTTTTGGAGTTCACTTCAAACCGCTTTGGGAACCCGTCAAGATCTTAGCACCGCTTACCATCCTCAAACGGATGGTCAGTCTGAAAGAACCATTCAAACTCTTGAGGACATGCTAAGAACTTGTGTGCTTGATTTTAGTGGTAATTGGGATACTCATCTTCCGTTGGTTGAGTTTTCATACAATAATAGTTATCATTCGAGCATCAAAATGGCTCCATTCCAAGCGCTCTACGGCCGTAAATGTCGTTCTCCTATTTGTTGGAATGAGATCGACTCAGCTCACTGGACCCGAAATGGTACAAGATACCACCGACAAAATAGCTCAAATTCGTAATAATCTGCTTACTGCTAGAAGTCGCCAAAAGTCTTATACTAATAAGAGACGACGACCCTTGGAATTCGAAGTCGACGACCTTGTCCTCCTCAAGGTTTCACCATGGAAAGGAGTGGTCTTTTTTGGTATGAAAGGTAAACTAGGGCCTTTTGTTGGTCCATTCAAAATCCTTGAACGAATTAGAGATGTTGCTTATCGTCATGAGCTCCCGCAAGAGCTTCAAGGCATCCATCTTGTGTTCCATGTTTCGAACATTCGAAAGGTTCTAGCTGACGAGAACCTTCATATCCCCCTCAACGAGGTACGTATCGATAATACAATGCACTTTGTTTAAAGACCGGTGGAAATAGTGGATCGAATGGATTAAGAAGCCAAGCGTAAACGAATCCCTTTGGTCAAGGTTCATTGGGAATCTAAGCGGGGTGCGGAAGTCACTTGGGAGCGTGAAGAACAAATGAAGACTAAGTATCCGCATCTTTTTTATTACGGATGTTAACTCCTAATTTCGGGACGAAATTTCCAAAAATTTGGGAATGCTATGACATTCGTCAAAATTCGAATCGGTTTTTGTACTCGTTTTATGACCCGTTTGTAATCAGATCTTTCTATTTAATAAAAAGCGTTGAATTATTAATTATGTTTTTTCGGTTTTACCTTTATTGTTTTACTTACGCATGACTCGTATCTATATATTTATAATCGTTTAAAGTATACAATATGTACAATTTAACCCCTACCTTTACTATTACAAGATCTGTCAACCAAAACTAAAAGTAAGGGTTTGTTTGCAAAAATATATTCAAACCCATCTCTCATCTCTTTTTCCCTCCCGTCACCGACAGCCCCCCCCCCCCTTCCAGTTTTGAGTTCTTTTGACCCATAAAATCCGGGATTTGATTTCCGCGTAACCAACACGACATCATAATCAAGGAAACATTGATCATTGACAGCCATGATGTCCAAATCAAATCAATATTAACATATACTAGAATCGCGCCTCTTTCTCCCTTAAAACCCTATATATACTCGTCCTTAACGCAATTAAACGAACCTGCACCATCCTTGCTGCATCTCGAACCATAACCCTCTATCAACTTGACCTCTAAGGCACTCCAGTATCGTTTTTGAAATCAAAATACAAGCCGAAACCCTAGTTCTTGTTCTCCTTCAATCCTTCATCATACTAGGTAATCTTTATATGGGTTGGTTTCGGTTTTGGACGTTTGATAAAACCTCTCTATCAGTTTTTATCAACAGAGCGTATATAATCTTCAGTTGGGATCGATTAGGTTTAGGGTTTATAACGAATTTGGGGTAAAACCAGAACTATCATATATAAATATTGGTTATTATGGTCTAAACAAAACAGAGGCCGGTCCTGATGGTTAGTACATGTGGGTAAACACCTTGAACCGGCCTGGGGCGCGGGTTCGATTCCCCCAGGCCCGGTTTTTGTTGATATTTTTAATATTATTGTTTCTTAACCTTTTTGATTATTAAATACTTTACTATATTAGAATAAAAATTGTTTACACCCGTTTAACTAAACCGAACCACGTCGAACCTTTAAAATAGAGTTTATTTAACGTTTTCATATATATATATAGGCCGGTATTTATATTTTAAATGGTTAAACTTATAGTTTTCGTTTAATGTTCCAATACGATTTACAAGAATAACTAAACTAATAAAAGTTTAATTACACTTTTTATGAAAACCCGTTTTAAATATACGTAAATAACTAACGATCCCCAAATCTATTATAAACATATTTTCTTGTTTTGTATTCATGTTTAGTTCGTTCTTTTCGCTTTAGGTATTTATGTTGTTTATGCCTTACAACTAGGACAAATTATCGGGACTTCTCTCGGGACCAACTAGTTTGCTCTAATCGTTACCGACTCCTTGTTACCGTATTTCTCATTCCAAGTGAGTTCTTCATAACCCCGCTTTATCTCTTTAAATATTTTTGGGGTGTAGCATGTCACAAGTTTTATCTCGTTAGTTATGTGCATATTTATAAACCGATTCACAATTAGCGTACATGTTAATATTATTCTTGCATATTGTTTATGAATATACGTGAACTTGCTTGCAACGTGTTTACTATTCTTATAGTGGAAGTTACGCAAACGAATACACGTACACCTAGTGGGAGGGTCCGACGAGACGTACCTGCGCCGTCAAACGTTACGACTTTGGTTGTTCGTAAGGTGGTTCTCATTTCTCCTATTACTACGGCCTCAGCTAAAGGAACGGGAGGTCGACATTAATTGGTTTCATTTACTTTACGCTTGAATATTTATTACATCACGAATGTTGAATGGTGCCTTTCATATATATGTATACTCAAAAACTTATGAAAACTCACCAACTTAATTGTTGACATATATATTATTTTCAACGTGCTACAGGTTGAATCGATAGCATGCTAAGGATGAAGATCATTAGTATACCTTAGGATATTTGAATAAAGAACTTATTTATTGTTTTGATGAAGGGTTTCTTTTTATTTTTAATTATTAATAATTGTGTACTTTTTACGTAATGAAATGAAATGATATAATTATTACTGCTTTAATAGTGTTATGAGCTATGAGTGATCTGTACGTTACACCCGGGCGTATTTCGCTTAAAGCCGGATTGTTACATTGATGATGGATAATTTATGCTTGGTTTTGTGTTATATGATATTTAGATACACTGACTTTGTGACCGAAGACCCGTAGAGTCGTTTAAACAACCAAAAACACTTGAAAACTGACAAGGTATTATCGGTTTACTCGTTTAGGGGCTGTTTGTTATTCGATTGTGACGTGCTTGTTTTTAGTTTCTGAAACTTTTCAGGAACATTAATAATCATATAATTGAGTCCCTGTTCAAATTTGGTAATATTTCTATAAACGAAGAATATTTGGCGAATTAATTAACGTTTATTAGAGTTTATTTATGAAAAAAATCTTAACTTCTTGAAAAATTATGCAATTTGGCTTGGAACTCATAAATCTGATGGTAAGATCACTTGTATAATTTGGGATCATTTGGAGATGTTTGAGTATAGTTTGTGTATTTGCGTTTTTATCGGTTTTAACCGCCAAGAAATGCATAAAAGGATATTTTGTCCAAAGAATTAGGTTCTGTAAGTTGTACGGGGGTTATGTTATGGTATTGTGACTGCTCAGAAAAATTATCGGACTTTTCAGGAATCATTTGGTATACGGGTTATTTATCTGTTTATTATAACACATAAAATGAATTCTATAAATAAATAGCTAACTATAAAAATTCACAAAATATTTTTATATAATTCTACAGATTTTAATTTATTTTTACAAAAAAACTTCATAATTTATATATAATTACATAAATAGTTATGATAATTTACAGATTTAAATTATATATGTTATGACAAAACCGGCAGCATTATGTTTAACGAACTGACTGGTATGTCAAAACGTCAAAAGTGGTCAGATATCCTAGTTTTTAATGAATTTGACAAAAATGAACTTTTTACCAGATTTCTGAACAGTTCGAGTGGATTGTACACGTTTTAAACGTATGATCAAACCCGTTTGAAAACGGAAACAAACCCTGCGACCAATTCAGATACTGAAACCCTAAATTTCTTTTATAAATCAAATCATTTAATCAAACAATATGTTTACTTAAGTTTGTGTGATCTTACCTATTTCCGAAACGCGCAAACGATCAACTTGGTCAGGTACGGAAAACGGTGAAACTTAGCCAAGTCTGGTTTTGAACATTTCATAACGTACAATGTCACAATCTAAGAATACTGAGATGTTATACGCCTAACAACCATACCCAAAATAGTTATACAGCCCGATTTAGTTTAAACATTGCACTAGTATTAACAGTACTATACCGGTTATACGATTCAAGCTATAATCGAGGCACACTAGTTAACGATACATATTACCAGTTCGAACTACGATAAGGTGAGTTTCACGACCCCACTTTCTAAACTGTATTACGAACTTTTGGGGTGGAAAGCATGTTTGCATATACTTATATACTTGAAAACTTGTGATGATGTGAATTATCCAAGTACTAACACTTGAAAGTCCCCACAAACACAAGTGATTAACTTCGTGCCGGTGGCGTGTGGATAGTAGTATCGGTTTGACAAAACCAACTGACAGAGCCTGAGGGGTATGCCGAAAAATGTTAACCTAGTTGCACATTGTCATTTAAACTATTACATTTTGCTATGTGGTGTTAGACATGGTACCTATTGGGGCAAAGTGGCTGTTAAATGCCAACGGAAGTGCATGGGAAGGGGTGGCCATGTGATTTTAGCTCGTTTCGGTTTCACTTGTGGCTTAGTATAAAAATCATACACATACATACATACATACATACATACATACTGTGAACTTTACAAACACATATAATTGTTTTTGTTTGTACTCGTTAAAATTGAAACTCACCAACTAGACGTAGTTGACCCGTTTTAACATGCTTTTCAGGTAAGCCAAAGTTGGAAAGATTTTCTTACGTGCTCGGTGTTAAGAGTGAAGTTGAATCTCTATAGATAGAAACGAGTATATAATAAAGAATAAGCAGCCACGAGAACTGGTTATGTGTTTTTCGCCTAGTTTGTAAACTTAGTACCAACCAATGTAATATGATGTAAATTAGTTTGTAAACTTTATTTATAACAATGTGGTTGATACCAGAGGTATCTGTTACATTCCCGTATTACGCTTCCGCAATAACCTAGTCGGGGTGTGACAGAAGTTGGTATCAGAGCCATTGGTTATAGAGAATTAGGATGTCCCTTAGGATACCCTAATATAACCGTAGGCTCGATTAGCTCTGGGAATAAAATAATATTAAATAATATGTACTGAGGATTCTCGGGATGAACTTGAATGGGCAAGTGGGTTATTATGGTCCGGAACGTAATAACGGACTTGCTTGTACGAGAGAATTCGAGAAAAAATCGATGAACAATCTAATAGGTAAAAACAACAACATATGTGTATAAAATAATATAATGAATATATATATATATATATAAATGATTATATGTGCTAATGTGTATAAATGCTTGTATGTATTTTATTATGATTAATATTATTGAAAAATATTGTTCTTATTACTAACCCTTCTGCAGAAATATGTCGAGAGATATAGACCGTCTATCTATTGAAGTACTGTACTACGTGAGGAAGAGGAGGACCCAGAAGAGGAACCCGAATAGGGATCGGATGAGGAAGAAATAGGTGAGAGCTTGGTGGACAATGTTGTACCACGCGAGTTGCTGGCCGACCAACCTGATTTATCGGGCTACGGATGTGATAGTTACCCTCCTACGGAAACACCTAGGCTAAAAGCTTGAGCTACTAGTACTTATCATTCACCGATTAGAACTCCCAGATCCCCTACTCCACTTGTGCATCATACACCAGTACCCCCCACCCACTACTAGGAACCGTCAAACTGCCCGCATGAGTGTGCGCCCACCTGAGCACACCTCTCCTACACCACGGTCTACATACCATAGGGGAGAAATGTCATGTGTCCAGGTCAATGAGATACCTGTTCCCACCTGGGGTCTACCCACACCGATACCCGAGCCACCTCTTCTATCCGATTCAACGTGGTTGGGTTTAGTGACTGATAAGATATTAGAACAATCACGCTCGATAAACAACCTTAACCAGCACAGACACGACATGCAATATCACATGTGGTACATGCGGCGAGAAGTGAGGGACGTACAGAGGTCAAATGCTCACTACCGTTGGCGTTAGGATCGGGCGATGACATTGTTGGGAGTTTGTATGGCGGTTATTACAGCCCTAGTGGCTGCTGTTGTGTGGTTGTACCATGTACTTATGAATGGGTAGAACACTATTAGTATAGTTTGGTGTACAAAGTCTTTTGACATCCCATGCAGCATTTTGTAGAATCATGTTTGGCTGACATGGGAAATGTTTATGGTTTACTACTATTACAAGCACTGACCCTTACCGGGTTAAGTCTCTATATAGTGACAAATTTTAGTACGTATATTTAAGCACTGGCCGATACCAGGTTAAGCCTATGCGTTGATTTTGGAATACATACGTACCGTAATAGTTAAGTGTAATACAAATGTGTTCTTTGGCATAGTTGTCTGTTTATGATTATAATTATCTTGGTAATGTGCTTGCTATGTTGGAAGTAGTATTAATTACTATATAATTGATTATTTTTGTATAGTGGCCCCGAATAAAACTAATACTATATCTGAGGCAGAAATGGCCGAAATGATTGCCCGACAATTACAATTAGTGATTTCGACTATAGTAGCGCAAGTCACTGCTGGTATACGTGCATGTACAACTATTAACCAACCGTCGAGCACCTATATGACTATTAATACTATTTCCCCGTTGAATACTAATAATGACACGGATATAACTCCCCCACCAAATCCCAATACTTTAGGTAACGCAAATCCCCCGCATCGGGAATGTTCGTATGAGCATTTTATGTCATGTGGACTTATAAATTTCAGTGGTACTGAGGAACCAAATGAATTGATAAAATGGATTGAAAAGACAGAATCTGTAATTAGTATCAGCAACTGCCCACCAGACTGTATAATTAAGTATATTACTAGCATGTTTATTGACCATGCCTTAATGTGGTGGATCATGATTGTACACACTCTAGGACGAGAAGCGATTAACAGTATGACATGCTCTGAACTATAAACCCTCGTATAAGAACCTTTTTACCAAAAAAGTGAAATTCAAATGTTAGAACATGAGATGTGGAACTTGGAAATGAAGGGTGCTAACCATGTGGTATACACAAATCGTTTTAACGAACTGTCTCACTTAGTACTGTGGCTAGTTACACCTGATCTAAAAGTATCGAACGCTATATTTGGGGATTAACCTCTGCTATGAGGAGCATAGTAAACTCAGTAGCCCACCCAATATTGGAAAGTGTTGTTTAAAACGAACTGATTATAGGAATAGAATGCAAGAAAACCCTTAAAATAAACGAGCCCGTCCAACAACCTAAACTTATGTCATGACTAGTGCAGAGGTGAAACAAGATACATACAATGGGTCGTTGCCGAAATATGAAAAATGTAATTTACATCATACGGGTGAATGTCGAATGGCCGTGTGTCAAAGGTGTGGAAATATTGGGCATTATACACAAAATTGTATAACTACAATGGATACTCCAAATCAAAGACCTCAAACAACCCAACCTTGCCATTCACAAACACCTAATCCCCAACTAACTCGAAAATGATCTATTCAGTAAACCCCACTTATAAGGAACCTCCGTACATGTTATAAGAGTAGAACACGGAACATCATACGAAATACTGCCCCAAATTGAACCCCGGTGCAGTAAGAAGGCAAAACCAGGAGCAAGCATTAACTTCTAATCCAGCTAGGGGACGCACTTTTGTAAATGAATTGGACGAAGCGCAATAAGATCCCAATGTAATAACATGTACATTCTTAGTTACTGATTAGTATATATTTGTAGTGTTTGATTCGAGCAACGATAGAAACTTTGTATCTGTTAACCATTACCTTCGGGGTGAAATACACAGGTTAGTGAACTAATAGATCCTTACACTATATAACTCGCTAACGGTAAGTCTATACTTGTTAACCAAATAGTCCAAAGTTGTTCCCCTATCCTTAACGACCACCAGTTTCTTATTGATTTACTTCCAGTGGAATTAGGAAGTTTCGATATTATAGTCGATATGGACTGGCTATCTAAGTATAAAGCTAAAATCGTTTGTAAGGATAAGACGGTTAGAATTCCTATTTCGAATGATGAGGCAATGATATTTCAAGGTGAGAAATCTGTATTATAGATGGTAGTTGGAGTTTAGCTCATAATGAGCATTGTTATGGACATAAAAAAAGATGATGATAACAAACACATGATTAAACTAGAACAATCTAACCAAATGTGGATGAATATCTCTTCTTAATGATGATGGATTATGGTGATGTTGATGATGATGGATGATGATGATAACCTCCAAGCCTTCAACTCCTCACAAGATCTTCGATATGAGTGTAATATGGGTGTTTTTGTAAGAGAAACTCGTTTAGAGATCTTCTTCAAGCACACCAAATGAGTGCAACTTAAGCCTCTATTTATAGGCTGTCTGGATAGAGGGGCACGTCCCCGTTTCTAGGTGCCCAAGTTGCATGTTGTCAGATCATACATGATGACTCACCACGGGGGAGTGCTTTTGAGGCACGGTCCCATGCTTTTTAACAGCATGTGCTTAATTCCATTTTGTCTTATCTAAAGGTTACCACGGCCACATGGTTGTTGGGACGACCCCGTGCGTTTGTCTTCAGTATTTGTCTTTTCTTGTGTTCAAAAGCATGGGGGGGCGTAGTTCTAGGGGCACGGGGGCGTGGTTGAGGTTTTTCTTGGGTTTTATTTCGTTTTTCTTCGTCTTTTCACTTGTTTCTTCGTCTAAGGCTTGACTTTACTTGAAATTGTATTTTAGTGTGATAAGTTGCCTTTTGTGCTAGTTTATTTGATAGAAGTTGCGGTTTTAGAGATTATTTAATGCTTAAAAGATGTATAATTTTATATACATCACCATTCCCTCAGCACAATTATTAATAGCGTTTGTTGTAGCTAAGAACTGTCTGGCCAGAATAACAGTCGGTTATGTATTCTTTATACAATCGAGCACTAGGAAATCCATAGTGTAATAAAATTCACCAACTTTTACAATCACATCCTTTACAATCCCCCTAGGATACGTAGGAGTTTGATCAGCCAACACCATTGTGGTTTTAACTTATTGTAGTTGCCTAAAATCATACTGATCATACAAACTCCCCAGTAAAATACTTAAACAAGCTCCAAGATCCAACAAAGCTTTGTCTAATTTAAAATCAACTATTTGTATTGATATAATAGGTGTTCCTGGATCTTGAAGTTTCGGGGGAAGGGTGCCCATCAGAACGGCGTTCACACTAGCACTTAAATTAATTTGTTAACGCAACGGTTTATTTATTTCCACTTTTCAAAACTTTCCTACCTTTCACTCTTCGGTTGTTCCCGTTTACTTAAATTTTTTGGTGCAAGTAAAGCCATTGAAAATAGAACTTTTACATTCAAATTACTAATTTCAAAAAACATGTTATTTGAATCATTTTTAGACTTTGTAAAAATTTTAACTTCCTAATCATGTTCACTCTCGCCCTTAAACTCAATTACATCATTCACCCTACTCTTAGTACATTGTGATGGATGAGTTTCAACAAAATAAATTTCTGAAAGAGGACGCATACTTACCTCAATTATGTGGACACTCGTTGTGTTAGAGGATTTGTGAGCTGGACATATCTGAGTATCACTACAAAGCTTACCTTGATCTCTTATGATTATTGCCACTTCTTCAATTAATTGTCCAACCTGCTGTGACAATGCCTTAATTTCCTTATCTCTGATCGCGTTGCCTTTCTGAATATCAACTCAAGAATTGTATCCATTTTTCCTTGATGGAGTTTTCATTCAACCCATGCTGACCCATTTGCCTATTCCCTTGATTTTGCAAGTTGCTTTGATAGTTACTTTGACCTCCTTCATAACAATTCTGAATTGGTGCCTCAAAAGATCTTGCATTCTGATGTGGTGGCATTAATAATGAGGCGTTCTTTGGTACTATAGGCACAAAATGACTGACAACTCCTCTCACATGGGCTCTCTGATTCGCCCTAAGCACTCCATCCACATACTCATCTTGACCCTGTTGTCCTCCATAATTGTTTTGCTGAACACCATTATACCTTTGCCGATCGAACTTGACCTGATTCTGACCTCTTTGATTAAATGGTGACACTGAAGGCACAATCTCATCAAACTCATCATATTCATATTGGTTTTGGGTTTGAGTATGTGGCAAGTCAAAGTTTGAAAATTGTTGTTTTTGTGAGAATGGTGGGTAGAATGGGCCGAACTACACGTATGCTGCCGACACGATAATAAGTTCCTGCATAAGCAAAGACAAGCATTACCACGCGTAATACCAAACTTAAACAAAAAAGAAATAAAAAAAACTTTTTTTTTCTTTTATTTTTAATCAAACAAGCAACGCAACACTAAGTGCACTAGCTCCCCGGCAGCGGCGCCATTTTGATGACTGTCGTTTTAGTCCCCAATTAAACTAAATAGTAAGAGTAAGGTATCGTATTCACGAGGAGCATGTGGTCAGTACTACATTTTTTTGAGTTTTAAACTAAAATTAACTAACTTAATGCGGAAAAACGATGTCAAGAAAAATTTGAAAGGTTGATTTTAAAAACAATTTAAGGAAACTGTAACCTTCTCCGGGTTCAGGTTCTAGGTTTCACATAAAACGTATTTGATTAACTGAACACATAGGCATGTTGTTGGAACTTAGTTAAAGTAGATATTAAGACAGGTTTTGTCATCAAACCTATACAATTCAATTACCCAGTCTACTAATATCAAGTCAACCCCCTTAAGTCACCCAACCCGTTTTTAGGTTTTGTCATCAACTGAACGTGGTTGTAAAGAAAGAATTCAAAACACCAAGAAGTTGTTTAATTAACTAATACTTCAATTTGTTAAGTGCTTGTCATCACATAAACAAATCCATTACATAAATAAAATAAAGTTTAATGTTTAACCTAAACGAACCGTTCACCCGGAGAAAATTACAATGAGAGTAGCCTTGCCTCATCATGATTGTTCCTTCATGATTTTCATGCCAAACAGCCAAGGAGGTTGCAGCCCTACTCTTTGCGCTCCTGTCGTCGGCCTTTTGCCTTGCGTCCAAGTGCCGTATGTGTCTCTCCCAAAAAAGCAACAACCGTCAGACTCTTCTTCACGTCATTCCTCTTGTGTGGGCCGTGTGATACAATTAGCTATGGGCCTTTATTATCACAAAATTAAATTAATTAACTTTGTGGCCTTCCATCTGATTTGTGGCATGGACTCCAACGTGGACCGCAAATATCAATTGATAAATGTGATGGCCAATTCTTTAATACCTATTTGTGTTTTATCTGCCAAAGAAAGTATAATAATTCTTAAAGTGGATATAATCTTAAATCTCTAACATAATTACTCATTTATACACATTGCATTCCTAACCTATTAAATATAATAATAACTTAATATAATATATCTTATACTCATATTAGTGTATTAAATCAATAATTAATATGTAATAGACTATACATAAAATGTCCCAATCAATATACGTTGAACATATACGCTCGTATAACATATACGGCCTATATGTTCAGACCTGGTTTTCCTTAACGTGTTTTTCGGGTTTTTCCTCGATTCCGACGCCGTTAGTCACCTTTGTTCGTCGTGTTTGGTCGGGTTTTGGTCGTTTCTAATCTAGGTAGGCTCGGGTGTTTCACAAACGGACTGTGGTAACCTTTGAGCTCGTTTATCAACTGACTAACCACCCGTTTCGTTTCTAGATCTAGAATCCGACAAACCACACGACGCCCCGTAACTGCGGTGTTGAATATTATATTATTGTCTCAGTTGAGAGGTTTAATAATATACCTTCGGCTTGCTTCGGAACGGATTAGAGAGCGGTGTAAAGAGCGTTTGGTTTATGTGTGTGTTTTTGATGATGTAGGCTAGTGTGTAGAATTGATGGAGATGGAAATGATTAGGGTTTTTGGGGTATTTATACTCCCTAAGCCCATGGACCTTAGGCCCATCTTCATCTGAGTCCATGATTTAATTCCATCTATTTTGACCCAATATCTTTTTATCATTTTTATTATATTATTATTATTTTTCTAATAACTTAAATTAATTCTTCCAACGTAAATATTATTTTAATATTATTCATAGAAATTTGGGATGTTACATCTGAGTTGTGGGTTGTTTTAGCGGAAGGCTTCGTTTATAATAAAATATTTATTTAATTTGAAAACTTCTCGGATAATATATACCCGAGTGTTTTATTTGCAATTCTTGTTTTATCTAATTACAAGATATTTGAATAAGAAAAATTGAGCCATATTCATATAGCGAGCATCTAACTCCATAAGAGACTCTAATTTCTTGTTACTTGCGCTAAACTTTATTCCCTTAAATGTTGGGAAAATACGTCATTGATATGTTGGTGAATTATTGACTCTAAAAAACATTTAGCAATTCTTTAAATGACAAGATGGTTTTCTTGAACAAACTCAGCGGGAATTTCTTTCCATTCCGGGATTCGTACCACTTTCCATACACATACAATTCAAAGGTTCTTCGAGCCACGTGGCCCTTTGGAGAACTAGTTATGACTGCTTGTTCAGTTATGTTTGGATCCAAATACATATGTAATCGGTCTGAGTAACTTTTATTTTCTATCTTGTATGTTTGAGATCACGTAATCTCATATAAACATTTGACTGACTCTTTAAGATAAACAACTCATTTATCTCATTGAGTATAAATCTATTTGACCGATTATAAAGGTTTAACGTATTCACCTGTGATTACCTATTCTGATGTGGTGATCTCGTTTGAAAACCTTTAGGAATTAATGATGCGTAACCTATAAAAAAAAGGTTTACCTAAATACACAGATCGTCTCATGATCCGATAACAGACATTTAGTCTGGTTTTGATTGACTTAAACCTTGATAGATCATTTGATTAAGTTAAATATTTAGACATGTAGTATTTCTGTTTATTTACCAATCATGTTCTATGTTTCTTCTTCATGAAGAAATATTTATGTTAGGTTTCTTCTTAAATTATAAATATCAGTTTGACAATAACCATTGTATGTAAAATCTTACATTTCTTAGTCATGAAGAAATATTATATTGACTTATCCCTTGTAGGTAAAAAAGCTTATGTTTCTTAATCAAGAAAAAACAATATTTTAACTACCTTTGTATATGTAAAGCTTATGTAACCTAAATTTGAATAAGGTTTGGGCTATACCCCCCGACTAGGGTCTAAGCCATATAATAAAAAATAATAATAACTTAAGCAGAATCCCTACCTTACACAGGTATTCAGAGTTAAACGCCTAAGCTTGAACGAGCATAACTTCTACTCTATGTCACGTACTGGAATCGCGAAATGCTTTACGATTTACAGTGAGTGTGTTTGGTGTGAAGAGGAATGCGCCGTGAACCCCTTATATAGGTGAATTTTGAGCTTCGTCGCATATCACGACGGGCTGCTCATCAAGTCATCGTGTAGCGATGACTCAGCTTCTCCTAAAGCTGCCACGTGGCGACACGTGGCTTGATGACTCGCCAAATATCGACACATGGCTCAACACATGTCTCATAGCCGTGGAGGCTACGTCGCGTAGCGCAATGGTAAAAAAAGTAAGGTTGTCATGTATGTTGATGATTGTAGAATAATGGTTTGTTATGGTCATGTTGAACAATGTTTATTTTCGGATGTTTAAGGCAATATTATTATTATTATTATTATTATTATTATTATTATTATTATTATTATTATTATTATTATTATTATTATTATGGGTGCCCGTTTGTAGGGCAGTATGGGGAACTATATACCCTATACCTATACATATCTTGTGTCTTTATATATTTTGTATTATGTTTTTGGTTGTGTTGTAGATTTTATGCAGGTATGATTTATTTTAGTGCCAAAACTTCCAAACAACTATAGAGACAATAGATGACAAACATTTGGTCTCGGCTTGTAGGGAAGTTAAATTCCTTTTCGCCTCGTTTTCATTTATTTTAAATCTTTTCACATTGAGGACAATGTGAGATAAAAATGTGGGGAGGGGATTTACGCTTGGCCAAACCAAGTCTAAAAGAAAACTTTGGACAAAATTTTCAAATTTCCATTTTTGCAGAGACAAAACCACAAGCTTTTTAAATATTTTTGACAAACCAGAAATTAAGAAATGACACGAAACATTTGAGCAAGATTAATCTACTTCAAAATGTGATAAAACTAAAAATATGGTTTATAATATTGAAATTAAATTTAGGCAAAATATGGCGTTTTCACTCAATCCTTCTCTTTGTGAGAATTAAGCTTTCATGCAGATCTTCAAAAAAATTCTCATATATTGGAAACTTTTGAGTGAGTCAGGTACTTCTTGCAGATTAGAACTTGTCTTGAGTATTCTATACGAGATCAGAAGAAATGTTGCATAAACGTAAAGTTAATATATTTCCGAAAACTACAAGCAACCACATAAACCCTATACCTATTACTAAAACACTAAATGAACCCAAAAACCTATCTTACCAAATTACCCTTTCATCGGTAGAATTCAGCATTGGTCTTTTACCGGCAGACCCTAAAGAGCTGGTATGCATTCTTTCGATTTCAATTTACTTTGCTACCTACAATTCGCAAAACCTAGGTTGCCTCCAAAACTTACGGAAAAAATTTTTCTCTTTAGCAATGAGGTGAGGAAAAAGTGACGCCAAGAGGAAAAAATGCCACCATTTTGTGGGATTTCCAAATGTGCAATGAAGAGACGAGCGAAAATATATGAACGATGTTTTGGCTGCAAAAATTGGTCCCACGAAGGAAGATGTGGAGTAAGTCAAAACCAATCCCAATACAAATATATGGAACTAATGAAGGAGGGGGATATTAGGCTCAAAGTAGAAAGATCAACTAGAGTTGGGAGTTATGTTCAACACAGGATTTAAAGGAGCTGATCCACATCCTAGATAAAACTGGTCTTGACAATCTGACCTTAAAAGAGTCATTAGAATTGTAAAAAAAACTGCTGATTCACCACACTTTGGGATGAAGAATGGAGCAAGGGCAAGAAAAATAAGAAATTATTGAAGAAGAAGCCCAATTAATCGTACCCTCTCATATACCTTTGCCAAAATGTCCGACAAAACCTATCATCCATATACCAAAACCTTTGGAAATAATATATCTTGATGCACATAGCGCTTCACAAAGTGGGTGGAGAATTGATCTCTCGACAAGCATATTTTCTGTAAGTCGTATATTGGCTAAGAGTGTTTATAAATACAACATAAGTGTATGTCCATATATAAAGCCGAGTGTCTATGAACATGCGAGCACGTGACATTTTGCATAAGATGAAGCTCATAAAATCAAACCATAGTTTTAAAAACCATATGCTATCACATTTTGCTCTTATTAATTACTGGGACTTTCTGAAATTTCTCGGGATGATTAGCGTTGGTTGACATGTTGTTGGGAAGAGTTTGTTCAAAGCTTGCTTGAGGACAAGCAAGGTTCAAGTGTGGGGAGATTTCATGTATAAGAATTTGTACATCTTTTCAGCACCGAAATATCTCCAAATAGGCGTAATTTCAGCAACTATATTAGAATAAATAGCCATTAATGTTTTTAATTTCTATCTTTAGGTAATTATAGTCCTATTAAATAAAACAAGCTGAAATACAAAGAAAAGCAAAGATAAATGGTGAAAACAGAACTCAACACACCCCATGTCATGGTCATGCCTAGAGCATACGAAGTAAGACAAAAATCAAGAAATTAGAACATGGCCATGTTAACTGATGTGCTAAAAACAGTCAATTAAATATTAACTAAATTAAACAAGTAATAAAAACTTGACTTAAGACTCAACTACACAAAACACTGGCAAGTGAACCGATCAATTGTAGTAAAGCTAAGTAAGTCCGGAATATCGAACCTACATGACTCTATATATTACGTTAATTAACCTAATTAAACTCAATAGCAAAGTACAGCTATTTATTAAATAAAATTAACGGGGGTTTTTATTAAACTATTATTAAACTAAGAAAGTAAATAAACAAGTAAACTAGAAAACAAGCAATCAAACACAAGATCGAAACCAATAAGAGAAGGAATCTACCTAGATAAGAATCCCATGCATCAACAATCATCAAGCAATGGACAACTAATATGATATGGAAACTGATATCTAAACATATTCATCTAACAAACCCTAGAGGACCCTCGATCTCATCAAGTAAAATCCTAAAGAATAATTATTAGATTATTAAGCAATCAGTTGGATTGAGTTCCTCACAGTAATCAATTAGGGTTAATTAATAGTATCTAAAGTAAGCAATCTCACGAAACACTAAACTCTAGATAACTTGATAAACTAACTATGACATTATGAACAAGGATCAACATAATAACCAAGAAAGTATATTATCATGAAAAACCTAACTTAGTATGCGATTGACCAAGACACATGAACAACTCCTCACCTTACAGCTATTGGAATCAGCAGAACATTATAACCCAAATCAATTATCAACAAGCTTCTATGATCTAATAAGCCTATTCAATCACAATAATCAAAACACCAAGTAATGATTAAACATAAACCCTAAATCTAAAGAACAAAATCAAGAGATAAAAGATCTATGTGAAGTAATAGTTAACAATCAATCAAGATAACAAACACTCATATGCATCATGAAAGCAATAACAAGTCTTTACTATTAATATAACGAAACCATAATCAAAACAAGCATCCAAAGTAAGAATCAAGTCAATACATGTTCATCAAACCTAGGTAGACATGAAGTCTAGCCTAGAATCATTATTAAAAACGAATCCAAATAAAGAAAACAAAAGAGAATCATGATAAATAACAAGAACGAAGAAAGTAGAGCGATAAAACCCTTAAAACTTCTTCCTTGATTGATTGAATGAAAGCTTCTTGATCTCTAATGTAATCAACCTCCAAAGAACCTTCAATCTCTTGGCTTCTCTCTCTAAAAATGGCTGGAACAAGTGTTATTTTTGTCTAGGTTTATAACATTAAGTTTATATAGTGCATAATGGGCTTGTTTGAGAAAAAAATGCTGGACAGGAGCAGGAGGCGCCGCGCGACCAGGCTAGCCCTCCCTGGCCACGCGGCGCGGCGTGCCTGGCTAGGGGGCTACAAATTTTTTTGCCTTTTAATCTATGCTAGAACTTGTTAGATCTCTTCCTTAGCTTCCAAGCAACAATGACAAACTTCTAGGCCTTATTTTCCTTGACTCGCAAGCCACCATTTATATGAAAACAAATCAAAACACTAAGTGAACTGATCATGTAACCAATGATGAGCAAAAACGAACTTAAACCTCACATGAAATGATTGAAAGAATTAAAGTTTAACATGCAAGACACCAAAAGATTTAAAACATGATAAATATAAATAAACTTGACTAAAAACCTAAATTAGTACAAGATCAACAAAACACTAACTAAAACAAACTCAAAACCTTAAATATACAAACTTTACAAGGGATTCGAGATGTACAAATAGATGTATATCATTAACCAAAACACACCCCATGTCATCAAGAGCAAGAAGAAAAGACAAAATAGAAGATTTTGAAGCAAAACACGGCCATGCCTTCACAAGACACAACCATGCCTTCAAGTACAAGAGAAAATGACAAAAACTTATGGAATTTAGACAGTTGTGGAGCTCAACACGGTCGCGCCTTGCTTAACACGGCTGTGTTGACCCATAGTTGTACGATTTAACAAAGAACAATAAATGATGGAGAATAAAAATGAAGACACGGTCGTGCCTTGAGGGTCTTATCAGCCTATAAGTTGAATGCTCATATTCTTCATTCAAAGACACATTGGAGAAACATTTAATACACTTTCATTCCTCTCCACCTCCTTTCACCACCATGAATAAGGGAATTAATCTCATCCATCCGACCCTTGAAGATTAAGGAGATTAAGCTTTTGGAAGAAGTCATTAGCATCAAATATTAGTCATCCAAATTGGTTAGATTGTTTCATTTTGATCATGTTTGTATCTATTATTTTGATATTTATCATTACGCTTATTAGTAGCTAAACTTCCAGTGTATCATCTTTATATATAATGAATCTTAATTGAAGTTTAATAATGATATTAAAACATGTTATTGGTTTTAATAATTAATGGTTATGTTGCAATTATCACTTAATGATGAATGTTAAAATACTCTTAAAAGATACCCCAAGTGCTAATCTTGACGATAAGCCGAGAATTTGCTAGTCTTGTGAAGCCTTGGTGAACCTTAAAATAGACACCAAGACTCCGAACTTGATGATAAGTCGAGAAATCTCTATTCTTATGAGAACTTGGCTGATAAGTTGAGAATCCTTAAAATGAATCCTCAAATACTAAGCTTGACGATAAGTCGGGGAACTGCCACTCATGTGAGGTTTAGGGAATAACTTAAGAATATTTAAAAGAGCTGCCAAGATTCCGAGCTTGATGATAAGTCGATAAATTGCCATTCTTGTAAGGGTTTGGTTGGGGAAAAAACGTGAATCCTAATATTAACATGGACCAAATGAAATATTAGTAGTAATTGACCATTTTAGAATAGGAATTATCAACAATGTTTTGAAAACGGATTGTTGATGTTCATCCACTAAATTCGGTTAATTACTCGTTAAGTAAGTGTGCAACATAACCTATTCTAAGCAACCCTTGAGTGGTTATTACATGAGTTCTATAATTGTCCAAGAGTTGTGTGGGTTAATACTTGGTAATTCAAGGTTAATCCTTTATGACTCAACTAATTTTAATTGGTATTTTATGTACAATACAAAGGTTACTCTTACTAAAATATCAAGGACAATTCACTTAGTTATTTAAGGGATTGTCTCATCTTTAATGTGAGTTAACTTATCTTTATCAAAAACCACTTGCTTACATAAAATGTTGTTTAAGTAAAAGTGGTCAAGAGTTATCTATTTCTTTAATTATCATAGAATAACATGACCAACAATGTTATTCTCACATTTAATCACAATAGCAAGCTCATATCACATGTTTACTAATCAACTATTAAACCAAGTTAAAAGGAGTTTTAATCAAGATGATACACTTTTATCTTTGATCTTCTTTCAATTAAAAAATATAAAAACCCAAAAATATTGTATTTTAATTTACGTCTCTTTAAACTCATTTACCAAAACCAAACCAAAACCAAAATGATTTTCACTTCCGGTTAAAATAAATACAATGATTTAGTACTAAAAATCTACAAGTATGACAGTAGATCGATACTTGGTTCTTACCTATACTTTACTACATATATGATAGGTACACTTGCCTATTTATGTGTGGTTTGTTAAGTTAATAATCATTTTTCTAAATTTAAAACTCAACATTGTGTGAACAAAACATTTGAAAAAATTAACACATTTTTCACACTACACCCACCATGCATCATGTATGTTTACGAACTCACCAGTGTAAGCTGACGTTGTTTTATTTCGAGAGCATCTCACGAAACTAATAGTTGGAGACTTGAGAGATCAGTAGTGGGAGACTTGAGAGATAATAACTCTTAGCTAATATAAGGTTGAACATACAAAGTGGAAATTATATATTTGTCATATTAAGTTTAAGTGGGCTGTGTTCATGTCTAGTCTAGGTTAGTAAATTAAACATAAGGTTTCGTAAATAAATAAAGTTTTACTCCATTGTAAATTATCCTATATCAACCAGTCACTGTTACCCGGCCTGGGCGGGATATGACGTCTTGGGGACTAAGTTAGAAACCCTAATTGGGTCTCTATATAAACCTTTGTATTGTAATATGTGGCTTTTGAGGCACCAATAATGAAATAACATAGTTGCATCCTGTGGATATAGGTTCCCCGTTGGAACCGAACACATAAAATTCTTATGTCGTGTTTGTTTATTTCTGCTTCAACGTGTTTATTCATTATGCATATGTGTTGTCGCTTTCGCATCCCCGCCTTGTTCATAACAAGAGACTCATTAATTAATTTTCTAGATTTCTTTTAAAAGCTACCGACATACGATTTGTATTCTTTCTTATATAGTTCTTATGGTCAGGTATAGACTTACATAGCGATCCTCTTTTTTTATGTATGCTTCCTACAAAAGGTGAAATATTGATTAGTTTTCAAGATTCTTCTGAAAAGCTACCGACATATGGTTCGTATTCTTTCTTATACAGTTCGTTTGGTTTGGTATAGACTTACAGACTGATCCACTTTGTTTACACACGCTTCTTACAAAAGGGGACTGGTAGATTATTTTGAAAAGTTATGGCATACGTTCGTATTCTTTCTTATGCGGTTTGTATGGTCTGGTATAAACTTACAGACTGAGCGTCTTTGTTTAGATACGTTTCCTACGAAATGGGCTGTCTGATTAATTTTCAAGATTCTTCTGAAAAAATTACCAGCATACGGTTCGCATTCTTTCTTATACAGCTCGTTTGGTCATGTATAGAGTTACAGTTTGATCCTCTTTATTTACGCACACTTGCTACAAAAGAGTAATTGATTAATTTTCAAGATTCTATTGGAAAGCTACCCGCATACGATTCGTATTCTTTTGTATACAATTTCCTTGGTCATGTTAGACTTATACGCTCCGTCTTGTAGATACAAGAGAGGATACGAATTGTATAACAAGGAATATGACTCGTATATAAGTAGACAGACTATGCGACTCGTCCGTTTATCATACGATACATTTTTCTGTATATGACTCGTATAGTCTTGCATATGATTTGGATGATTTCTTTGATGTGACTAACTATTTTGATTATTCTACATGTTTCATATGGTTAGTATACGATTCATATGAAGCCTATGACGATGGGAGAGTGGTTTTCAAATGTTTTAAACGGGTGTACCCCTAGCAAACCTCAACAAACATAGTTCAAAAAAAATGCCAATAGCTAACCAAAATCTAAAACAAAATACAAAATCAAAACAAACATAGTTCAAAATCAAACCAACAAAACAAAAAAACTAATGAATAGCCTAACAAAAATCTAAAACATACTTCAAAATCAAGCCAAATAACTTAAATAAATAAAGCAACTTCACTTCTTTAAAACAAGAATATACATGAACATGTTCAAGCCCCATCCAGGACTACCACAATATTATACTTAGAAAACTCATCTAGAACCACCACAAAAGGAAACGTGTTTGATGAAATCATAGTATTCCCACAAGACGTTTGTTTGGGAAAATTCCCAAAATAGCCCTGTTTAAGAGAGAAAATCCCCAAAATAGCCCTTCAAATTTAAAAATTCCAAAAATAGCCCTCGAAATCCGTCTTCCACGTGACATTGGGAAATTCCCCGTGAGTTTTCAAAATCCAATCACAAACCGACACATTTCAATGCTCCTCACCTACCACATGAGTTTTCAGTTTAAATCCGTCTTACACGTTGTATTTCATATGAAAACTTACCTGATGAAAATAATCTTTAACGTGATGTTTTAAACGGTTTCTATCTCCCACATGAGTTTCCAAAAAGTGGGTTTTTTGAGTTCTTTTTTTAATTCATCTCTGAGATGAATTTCATTTGATTTTAGTAATTTTTTAGAAAAATCATATTCATCATCTTTTTCATTTTCTTCATCCAACTCCCACCATTTCCTCTGCCACCTAATTCTAGCGGATACCACCACCACAACCACCTGCCAACACCATATCATGTTTGATTAAACTAATTATTAGTTATTAGGTGAAATAAAATCAATAAAGGAAAAATGCGTGAGGTGAGAATTGAAAAGGGATCTTAGCAAGTGGTAAGAGGCAACTTGTGGCTTATGGGGGTGTTAGGTGACGATATGAGATAAGGACAAAAGGGTATATATCTACAATCCAAAGCTCAACCGCTTGAAATGCGACTTTGAATTGGTCACACGGAATAGCATCACAGTTCGGATAAGATTTCCTGGCGGCGGCTTCACTGTACGTGTCAGGAATGCCTTGATGCGCGAGCCATGAGCCAGTGCCGGTGACAGGTCAGCAATCGTTAACGGTTTTGGTAACTTATGAATCGGAACTAGATCTAGAGTACTATGTCCATTAACGCCGATTAATTTCTCGGTTAACCTATCTTCTGAAAAGCTACCGACATATGGTTCATATTCTTTCTTATACACTTCGTTTGGTTTGGTAGAGGGTATGTATGGCAAGGAGCTTTTATGAGCTTTTTGGAGCTTCAAGCTTAAAGCTTTTTAAAAAAAAGCTCATATTCAATAAAAAGCTTTGTTTGGTTAAGATAGCTTTAAGCTTTTAGGTTGGTAGAAAAAGCTCTATATTTGAACGCTACTATTACTAGAGTTTGAGAAAAAACTAGCTACAAGCTTTTACATTTTAATTTACAAGTTTGGTAATTGAACTTTTATCAACTTTTGTTAATTTATATAATATTTACATATTTAACCCTTATTCAAAACTAATTACCCCACGACTTTTTTAGGGCCCGTAACTTTTTCACACGTTAATAATCTTTTAAAAAAATTACATAATAAAAAACGAGCATTTTATTCTCTTTAATTTGAGTATGATATTGTTATACTTCTTTAACTTTAAAAAATTAACATACTACGTGATTATCAGTTAGGATCGGTAACAAGTCGAGTCAGGTGAGCTCGAGTCATGTGTAAGACCAAACTAGGGTTCGAGCGAGTCGATACAAAAAGGGTTAAATTAATTCTGTTCGTGTCAGTACGCTTTCGAGTCGAAAGGGGTCAGGTCCGAACATGTTTCAGATTAAAACAATGCTTGTTCAGAAAGGAATTCAGATAAAAATAGGTTGGTTTAAAAAATTATCTATTTGAAATTACTGTATATTTCAGCTTTATTTCTTAATCTTCGACATCAGTTACAAGCTTATTGCCTTTCCATGAATTACACGTCCACATTCGGGTTATGTATGCATTGTTATCAGGTGAATCATGTACCGACACTGATTATGCGGTTGATGTTAGGTTGTGCGCCCATTCCGCCGCACCACACGAGAACCCAACTAGTTTTATTAAAAGCTTCTGCTACTCTGCCAAACACCTAAAAATATTTAAAAAACTACAGCTACCAGCTTCCAGCCATCAGCTTCCAGCTTTCAGCTAATAGCTACCCGGTAGTTTAGCCAAACATACCCATAAACTTAAAGACTGATCCACTTTGTTTACACACGCTTCTTAGGCTATGTGTAGTGGAGAAGCTACAAAATGGAGCGATTTGCGTCATGTGGCGCCCAGTCAGCAAATGTTAGTTTTTGTTTTTGAGGTGTGATTGTGTTTTAACGTGCTAAACGTGATAATCAAGTAAGATAATTATATATACAAGTAGAGTAGTTATGTAAATACTCTGTGATGTAATTGCATAATTACTCTACTTGTATATATAAATACTCTACTTGATTCTCGCATTTAGCACGTTAATTTCGTTTGTACGTTAAAATCAATTATAATAATAATATAATCAAAAGGGAAGCAGACGAGAAATAGTTCCCCCCACCTTATCGCCCCACAATTCGGCGCCCAATGAGGGAGGGGGGACGCTCAAAATCGCCCCAAGACCACGCCCACTAGAGATGGCAAAAAAAACCGGTTGGGGAACCGGTTTACCGGTTTAAACCGGAAACCGGTTTTTACGAAAACTGGTTTTTTAAAAACCGGTTTGACCGGTTTAGAAACCGCCGGTTCGTCTTTCGGTTACAAGTTCTAGATCCAAAACCGGTTAACGAACCGGTTAATGGAAAAACCGGTTTTTTTTATTAACCGGTTATGGAAAAACCGGTTAACCGGTTTATAAAAAAACCGGTTAACCGGTTTATAAAAAAACCGGTTTATAACGGCTATATGCCCGTTTTTTTTTTTTTTTTTTACCATTTTACCCCCACAAACATCTATATATAGTTTAGGTTGGGTATTGGTTAGATCACACTCGATTATACAACTCCAAACGCTCTAAACGTTTATTTCATACGCGATTATTTTGTTATCTCACGCTCAATTATACCACATTACCACTCCATACGCTCTTATTTCGTAGTCGTTTATTTCATACTCGAGTATACCACTCTTATTTCGTAGTCGATTATCATGGCCTCCCAAAGTGCTGCTTCATCCGTCAACATGGGTGCCTCGAACACGGGAGAAACGGTCGTTCGGGTCATCCCCACGAAACGAAACCTTGATGTTTGGCAACATTTCGACCTATGCGAAATGTCTAACGGTAGCCAAAAAGCTCGATGCAAACATTGTTTGAAGTTTTATGGCAAAGATGCAAACTCCACTTTAAAAGCGCATGTACAAAGGCCCTTTTGCAAGGCCTTGAAGGACGAATCGGGAAGTAGTTCGCAGCCGGAGATGACGAATCAAGGAGCGGTGTTTACGTACGACGTTGAAGCGGTACGTCAACAGTTTTCAAACTTTGTGATTCAACAAACACTTCCTTTCAACCACTTCGACAACCCTCAATTCACGGAGATGATGCAAAACTATGTTCAACCACGCTACCAACACGTAAGTCGTTCGACCCTTAGAAGAGATTGTCTTAAAGCATGGAAAAACGCTAAATCCGAACTAATTTCATACTTTTCAAACTTACAAACTGGTGTAAACTTAACAACGGATGTGTGGTCGGTACCTCATGGTTCGCCCGACTCATACATTTGTGTGACGGCTCATTGGGTTGACCCCGACTCGTGGCAAATGATGAAACGAACCGTTGCGTTTCAATTGTTTGATTACCCGCACACGGGTCGAAATATTTTTCAAATCTTGGATAAAGTCATTCGACAATACAAGATTGAACATAAAATCTTTTCAATTTCGTTTGATAACGCGTCCAACAATACGGCCGCGGTTGGCCATTTAAAATTAAAGTATAAACCTATTTGTGATGGAGCGTTTTTTCATAGCCGATGCATTGCACATATTATCAACTTGGCCGTGCAATATGGGTTAAACGTGATCGAAACGCAAAGAAACAATTTTAAAAGAATGTTACGAGATGTTTTTAGCAACAATAAAACATTTTCAAGATACAAAAAATTTTGTGTAGAAGCTAATTGTCAATGGTTGGGGCCAAATTGGGATTGTCCAACAAGATGGAACTCGACTTGTAATATGTTTGAGAAAGCCATCCAACAAAAAGAATCATTAATTGCGTTTCATCAAATTTTGTCAAGTAGGGGTAAATGTGCACCGTACGATCCTAGAAACTGGTTATTGATTGAGATCGTTACGGAGGTCCTTCAAATTTTTAAATCTTGCACAACTAGTTTATCCGGGGTTTACTATCCAACAAGCCCCATTGCTTTACCAAAAATTGCTGTCATGTGCACAAAGTTGAGTGAACTTCATTGTAGGGGTGCACCTTATTTTGATATGGGTGTAAAAATGAAAGAAAAATTTAGAAAATATTTTCAAGAACTACCCGCTGTTTTGACATGTGCTGCTGCGTTAAACCCTTGCATCAATGTTGGTGGTGTTGAAGCTTTAATAGAAAAAATTTGTGATGAGCTAGGGTTAAACGACGATCAAAACCCCTATTATAGCCAAACTTTAAAGAATGCTTTCAACACCACCTTGTCAAACATGTATGATGTCTACCTTACAAAATACGGGTCGTCTTCCCAAATTCATGACTCGTTAAGAGCTGTTGCCCAATCCCAATCCTAAACCGACCTTGAAATGGGGATGTACTACATGATTTGGGAAGACGCCGGTAAACGTCAAAAGGTAAACACCCCAAGCAGTGAACTTGGAAGGTATGGTGGTACCAACTTTGTGAAACACATGACTCCGGATGAATTTAGAAGTCTTGATTTGCTGGCTTGGTGGAGAGGTAAGGAGGATGAGTTTCCGATCCTCGCCGCCATGGCCAAAGATTTACTAACGGTCCAAGCTTCCACGGTAGCTTCGGAGTCTGCTTTTTCTGTTTCTGGCATGGTTATATCGATTAGGAGGACTCGACTCACTGCACCAGCTATAGAGATGTCGATTTGCTACAAGGATTACTTGGACTCTTTAGATAGGGCACAACATCAACGCTCACTCGAGGGGGGAAATGGAGTATGAAGCGGGCTTGTATGAAGACGAGGTCAATGAAGGACACACTCAACCAATGACCGATGAAGAAGCCGCGTACGACGATTACCTAAGAAATAGTTCGGGATCGGGTAGCGAAGAAAATTAGTTAAAGAAACAGCAAACATGGAGGCAAATCATGAGTAAGAAACAGCAAGTTGTTCATGTAATCGTGTCTAAGCATTCTTTTCCTAATATGTGCTCTTATTTACTTGTTGATTTGGATTTTTCTAATTTAGTTAAAAGAAACAGCAAACATGGAGGCAAATCATGAACAAACTGCGATTGGAACAACAGGAGCATCTGCTAGTTCACGATTTAATGTTTGTATTTTTGAGTTAAATCATGAACAACAGTTCTTGGCAGAGATTTCTTCAGTGTTAATGATTTAATGTTTGTATTTTTGAGTTACGAATATGCGATAACGATTTAATGTTTGTATTTTTAATGTAAAAACTATAAATGAAAGTTATGTGTTTTTAATCTTTGGTTTGTTGAAAACACATTCACCAACACACACTCATACTCATCTTCCAAGCAAAGAACCCTAACAACGAAAGCAAAGAATGGCTTCGGTCAGTCCGTTTTGCCTTGTAGTTACCGTTTTGCCTTGTAGTTACCGTTTGTTTATACTGTGAAAAAATAATGGTATTCATTAAGTACAAAATATAAAAAACAAATATTCGTATTTGAAACCGCGAAATTTAAAAAAAAAAAAAAAAAAAAAAAAACCGGTTAATAAAAAAACCGTTTATTAACCGGTTCTAACCGGTTTCTAAACCGGTCCTAACGGTTAGACCGGTTAGGGTTTTGACAGCAAAAAACCGGTTATTAACCGGTCCGGTTAGTAACCGAAACCGGTTTTTTTACGGGCCAAAAAAAACCGGTCCGGTTAATAACCGAACCGATTTTTTTAAAAAAACCGGTTTATGCACTCTAACGCCCACTAGGGGTGGCGTTAGTTTTACAAAAGGGGACTGATGGATAAATTATAAAAAAAAAACATAAATAATATTTTAAAACAGAATCAACAACCCAAGCCGTGTAAAGTAACAAAGGAGGAGCAAATAATAGAAGAAATCCCAGCGAAACAGAATCAGTTGGGGCGTTGATCTGGAAGAAGAGGAGGAGAGTTGCTGTTGCTGGGCGGCGGAGCTTCTGCGGATCGAGTCCGTCGGAGAATAAGTGGCTGGAGAGGAAGAATGTTTGTGGCCTTCTGCCAATGTTTGCCGCACCTGGAGACACATCTTCAAGGACATTGTTAACACCCCTGAGCTTTCTGCCCTCTTCACTTTCCCCTTTTCGCTCAAACAGGTTCTTTTTTCTTTTTCTTTTTACTGGTAATATAATTCATCATCATTATTAACTTAATAATAATAATAATAATAATAATAATAATAATAATAATAATCTCTTGCTATCATTTGCAGCCCGGTCCAAGAGAATCCTCATCCAGTGCCTTTATAAAACGCAAGCGATCCACTCAAACCTATTTCCCTCTTTCTTAGTTTGACTCAAGGTAACCTTTTTATTGTATTGATATGATTGCATGAAAATGTATGTATTATTACATAATAATCTTACGCTTTTAACAATCAGATATACTTACAAATTACCAACTCTATTGTATTAGCTTCGATGAAATTTTGGTAAATCTTGATAGCATCTATGGTGGTAAGTTAGTGGTCAGGCAGCTGAAGAGGGCTCTCCATCTGCAGCCATGGTTGATCCTTATGTCAAGCCGGATGAGGCGCAAATCCAAATTGGAAGAGATTTAACCACATCTCCGGCTAATATGGAAACTCAAAAGGAAATAGAATATCAAGTAACTGACAAATATCCGGTTGTTGCCGATATGGCTAATAATTATGGTGATTTGAATTTTCTAAAATTATGGCTTGCAATCTTGGTAAGTTGTGTTGGAAGTTGGCAAGTTTAGTAAACTGAAAATATTAATTCCCAACATAAAAACATGGAAGATGATGAGTTGGGTTTTACTAGGAATTTAGAATGCATGAATGGCATGCCACCTGGCTTTCTTATGCATACTAAAATCCTATTGAAAAACAATGCAGACGACAAAACTCGAGGTGAAGTTTTTTTCAAAGACGAGGAGGATGATGCAGGAGCATCCGACTTGATAATTCAGCCCGACCCGACTCGCATGGAACACACTAGAAGATTTAATGATATTTTATTTGATTAAAACTATTTCTTTCCATTTTATCGGATTCTTGTTTCCTGTTTTTATAACTTCTGATTTCATATATATTAGGGTATAGGGTTCTTTGTTGAGGCGGTTTTTGGTTTTTGAATAATTGTGTTAAGCCTTGAAGGTTTAGAACCTTTTGGTTCCAAGCTTTTGGCTAATAATCATATGAGTTTCTTGATTGCCATTTGACATGCGCTTCTAATTGCATCATTCCTATTTCCGCAGACCTTGCAACAGATTTGTTGGCTGGGGTATATGGATGTTGTTTGATTGCACTTCGTTGCAATAGTGCAGGCAGCTGGGAATACCACTGCTGTGACAAAGGCGTGCTCGTTAAAACTTGGAGATCAACGCCTCGGTTAGAAAGGAGGAACGTTACCCTTGGTCTTGTGTTCAACAGTCTCGCTTCCCAAACCATATACAGTCATAATTGTTGGTGTCTTCAGGTGGACTTTTCAGCTTTTGACTGATCCAAGTCATTCCTGGGTGGTGCTATGGGCAGGGCCGACCACCAGAAAATGCTCTCATGGAAGCCTCCGCTGGGTTTGTCAAGTGGCTGAAGGGAGGACAAGACTAAATGATAGGAATCATACTGTTTTGAAGGGAGGAGTAATGATAGGAATCATGCTCTAGTTCTAGTCTAAATGTCATTGTCTATTTTGGGAGGTGGTTAAGTGCAACTTATATTCTATAAATATGTATCAATAGTATCATTCAGTTTGTTAGGCTCTTTGTTTGGCATAGAGAGAGGGCTATCGGTGTTAGTCTATCTAGTCTGTAAGATTTGATTGGATCTTCTTCATATCAATTCTAGTTATAGTTTATGTTACTTCATCCAATTTCAATTTTCATTGCCATTAATCAGAATCGGATTCCTATCATTATTTCTATTTGATCCTAAGACATTTTAGTATTAGTAATATAATTTAGTTATTGTTTTAATAATGTGGAAGCACTTGCTGATGATGGAAAGTTTCTTCTTGTTGCTCGTAAATTTAGACGGCCCACATGTACTGACTACATAATATCTTTACATGCTGATGACATGTCAAAAGGGAGCAGTAGATATATTGGGAAACTAAGGTTTAGTTGCTATTTGAAAACATTTATGATTAATGTTTACGTGATTTACATGGAAATGAAATCAAGATAAGTTGTTTATGATTTGGCATAGATCAAACTTTTTGGGAACCAGATTTATTGTGTATGATGGTCTGCCACCTCATGATGGAGCTAAAATGGCTAAGACCATGTGTAGTCATAAAGTTTCACATCCAGAGGTTATGCGTCACGTGGCGCCCAGTCAGAGTTATGGTTTTGTACAAAAACAGGCTGTAGTCATAACTCTCCACATCCAGGGGTTTATGCGCCACGTGGCGCCCAGTCACTTTTACAGTTTTTGTTTATTTTTTAATTTTTAATAAGAATAATCAAATAACAATAATATTTTATTAAATAAATATTACAAGAAAATAAAAAAAACTATTATTCGTTGTTGTTGTCGTCGTCGTCGTCTTCGCCCTCTTCGTCGTCGTCCTCGTCGTCGTTTTCATCGTCGTTTTCATCGTCTTCGCCATCGTCGTCGTTGTCTTCATCATCGTCTTCATTGTTGCTCTCGTTTTGATCATCGTTTTCACCAGGCGGAGGCTGATACATCCAAAGATGTTGGACCAAATCCTCCTTTAGTGTGTTATGTATCTCTCTTGACCGCACGGAACTCATATACTGTGTCGCGAGCATAATCGCACTCGTAACCGCCCTGTTCCTCCTCCACGTCCTCGGCTTGTTGGTCGGGCCCGAAAAAACTGTTTATATATAGATGGAGGATCCATATATAGTGAATTTTGTGTAAAGGAATTATAGAGTTGTAGAGTTAAAAGAGAAGTTTTATAAATTTGATGAGTTTTGATTGGGAATTAGTTGGTTTAATATATAAAGAAATAAATTTTTTTTTATTCTCAACGGTTATTTATATAAAGGTAATATTTTTTTGATTTGTGTGCCATTTTGCGCGTTTTTGTATACAACGCACCAAAAAAACAGCATCACATAACCCGG